>NC_135497.1:71002367-71313514 GCF_052857255.1 Amblyomma americanum | reverse complement strand
CGACTACGTAGTCTTCCCAGGTTTTGACGTCAGATGTTTGGATGTGCGGCGGGGAAATAAACAAGACGTTCAATTTATAAACCCAATTTTCTCAGCAATGAATGCTCCGTTTTCTGCCACACAAACATCCACGCAAACAGAGAATCGATTTTTACTAAAGACGAGAATAAGATGGAGTTTTTCTCCTTTCCAGGCTGATCGACACGATGGAATGTTGAACATTTGCATCGTGCATGTTTGTGCCGGTGCATGTGTATATTCCACACGTGTTGTTGTTGTTGTTTCGTTCTGCCTCTTACTTCTCGCGCCTATTTAATTCACCACCCTGAGGCCCCTATTTCAATGTTTGATTGTGGCATGCCTTTTTTTGCACGAGAGCGAGTAACGGTGATAGCAGTTATTCTGCCTGTGGAATCCATCTCTTCATCCTGTATTAAAACTGTAAGTTTTTAATGCAGGATAAGAGATACAGATAAGAGATACAAGATAAGAGAGCACTGCAGAGACTGAATTGGAGAAATGCGAAATCATTAGTGTTTGCCGCGTCGTTGGTGGCTCCCTAGTTGACTTTGGCAGCTCTTGTCCATATGACGTCGTATGCAATGTTCTAGAGCTATTTGAAAACCTGCATGTCATCCTACTTCTCAGACACCGACATTCAGGGCTCCGTTTTTTTTTTGCTTTACTTTAATTGGTTGTCGGCTGACGTCATCAGACTATGTCGTGACGTCACATCCTATGACGTCTAATGATCTTACAAATCAGCCTCATTAATCGACATCGTTAATTGCTCTAATTAAATAACAACAGTAATATGTGCTGTTAACTTTGATATATAATTAGGCTCATTAATTGCTGTCTGATGCTAAAGACTAATGACGGAATCGATAATGTTTAACCACTGACTTAATATGTTTCACCACGCCACTCTTGCTTCCGCGTTTTGCGGACACTTCCGGTGCCGACATAGCCTAGTAATGCTTTCGCATTAATAAATTAAACTCTTTGTATTTGTAGAGGTCCAGTCGCATTTTTATGCAGCTATCTCGGGCGGAAATGTATTCACAAGAAAGGAGCGACCATGCAAAGTGCCTAACGGAAAATGAAACGAATTCAGTGCATATCGTACGCGTGATGAGGATGACGAAAGTAGGAAATGGAGCAGAAAAATTAACGCGAAACGCAAGCACAACAGAGAGCGTCCAGAAAGCAGACAGGGAATGTGTACACAAACGATGAACCCTGGATTGTATATATATAGATGCAGTGATGGCACGAACAGGGCGCGGGGGGACCTTGCGGAAAACCTTTCTCAAACGGCATTCTTTGCAGGGATAGCAAATGGCCTGAATAAACCACTGGGAAGAACGAAATGAGGTTCGGAATAAACGAAAAAGTGGGCTCGCCGGTGCAGGCCAGACACGCGGCGGCAACCGTGCTTCGAATTTTCCACACTATTTTCCACACTTCGAATTTCCCGTAACACTAAGGATTCCACTTGCTTGCAGGGCCATTCTCTTCGACGCTCCACCTTCGCCTCAGCTCAGCGAGCTCTTCTCAACAGCCCACTCACCACACACTTGTTAGCCTCGCGCACACTTCCATGACAGCGTCCGCAGCTCTTTGTGTGTTTCTCTATATCTGAAAAAAAAAACAGAAGCGAGCAGCTTCTTCGGTTCATCATGCTGTCTTCTTGCATCATCGCACTTGCTGCTTGATTGTGGCTCTCTCCACGTAATGACTCATGGGACACAAAATGTTTGCCGTAATCGTAAGTTTAAATGTAACGACTCTATAACTGCAAATATCAGTTTGACATATATCTAGCGAACCACGATCTCGGCGCCTCAACCATAGCCTGCAACACTACACGTATACGTATTAGTCATATATGTTGCGTGTGACAGCAATGATTTGCCCGAAAGGCAGAGAGGTTGGCCTGAGCCACAGAGGAAGGGAAGGGAAATAAATTATAGCCAGAAATTTTGGGCAAGCGCATTCTTTCAACGGGGAGTTGTTAATGAACGTAATCTTTTCACATGTCGTAAGATTGCACCACGACAATCAATATGTTCTGCAGTTCCCTCCTGGGGACGCTTGTGGTTTTCTCCTATTTATTGTCAAAAACGCACCCCATTGGTTTTCTGCGACAGTCTTAAATATACTCGGTGCGAGCGCAGGACAAACTTTAAAAGCAAGATTTTGCTACGAATCGGAAGGTTATAGAGCATTCCAATCAATATGTTCATAACCGCATCTTACATTATTCCCCCGCAGTGGTTGTCGAAAACGCACCCCACAGGTTTTCTATATGGCAGTCTTACAAGGGTTGCAGGGTTGGAGAGGAGAGCACAAAAAAAAAAGTTATCGCATTTAGTTCTCTTCTTCGTTTTCACACCGATTAAGACGTACCGCACTTTAGTAACCTTCAACATTTGTGGGATGCTGAAAAAGTTATCTCGATGCCATCGGAGCACTCGCCGAAGGGAACTTCACGCTAAGTGACATAAAGGCTGCATAATACATGAGTCAGACGACGAGGATAACCTTTCGAGTTTCCACATTCGGCGAACCGCCTTTCCTATTCCAAAAAGCGTTGGCTTAAGGGTGCTCCGATTTCATAATACCTCTCGACACCGCTGTCGATCAATGCTCCTGCGTGGAAACGAATCGCCCTTTCTCTTCGTGTCCGAAGCTCAGTTTTCGATGACCGCGATTGTAGCTTTTTTCTGGAACATCTTAGCTTTATAAAGTTTCCTGCCCATGCACAGTATGCGATACGCTTTTTTGCGTAAGCCAACCAGGCGAAAGGATTGCACGTTGGACCCGGTCTAGAGAGCACAGACATGTGTTGCATTGACACCTGTCCTCCAACGGCACAATGCAATGCCACGCGAAGTGTGCCGTTGCACACGTCTTCACTGTTTCCGGGAGCTCGAGGGACATTTCATATGCTACGACGGTTCTGTTCTTTCAATGCGAAAGCATTATATGTCCCATTAGCACAAAACTCGGCGTCCGCCGCCGTCCATGGCACGAAATTAGGATGATGTCAGAACGCCGGTATACGAGGTCACAACGAATGTAAGCGAACGTATGTAGACATGAATGACGAAACGTAACGTATGAAAGTCATACTCATGACTATGGAAGGAAAGGAAGGGGGGGGGGCTCGTTATGACGTATATGGCGGAAGCCAACAGCCACCGAAACCAAGAAGCGTATGGGGATTATTTTTTTTAATTTGTGGTGTTAGTCGATGGGAGATCAATAAGGTATTATATTTAATTACAGTTGATTAGAAAGCAGAAGAAAAAACAACCACAAGCCGCCGGTGGGATCCCAGCCCACGACCTCCGGGTTCGGATCCCACTGGCGGCTTCATGTGGTTGTTGCAAACTGCCCACCGTTGGTGGGCAGTTAGCTCACAATTCGGTGGGCAGGTTGTGATGACGCCACAAGGTCACGTTACCTAGGATTACGTGACAAGGTGACGTGAGCGTCCCATTTTTTTTTACCATGGAGGGTAGCGCGAGCCTGAGCAGAAGCTTGTGCCCCGGGTTGGCCATAGGGCCGCCCTATCCCAGCCGATTTTTCGCGCACAACGCCGACGCGACTACGCCGGATTTTCTTCAGAACGGTATAGCCTTAACTCTATCGCGTTAAAAATCATATTCGCAAAATACAACCGTACAACATGAAAAGAGCGAATATTGAGGCTTTTGCGTAGCAAAACAATGCTTCGTGCAGCAACATCGCATGCTTGTGCGACTAACCGTAAAATAGCCGCTCATTATCCGCACTCTCTACAGCCTCGCTTCCATTTTGCCTAACGAGTACCGGGACGTCGAATCCGAGAATCGGATAAATTTACTGCAGAGATAATAGGATTTGCACTGTACGCTTTCAGGGAACCTGATAGCGGATCAGTGGGGTTTCCCCGGTGATAATCCGCTCATTCTCTGCTCCGTTTTCTTCAGTTCGTCTCTACACCCCCCCCCTCCCCCCCCCCCCCCCCTGGTTCTCTCCTCCCCCAATGTGCTCACCGGCGGCGGCTCGATCGCATGGTCGCGCCCCGCTTTCGGGTGTCGCAAGTAACAACGCGCCGGTGTCGGAGCGCGCCTAAAGCCGCTGTAAGGGACTAGCCAACTCGTCATCATCTATCGCCATCATCGTCACTGTTGACGCAACCAGCACCATGCTTTGTTCATGCCAGCAGCGCAAAATATCCATGTTCCGCCTTAAAATATCTGAAAGCATCGCGTCCGCGTCAGAATACGCAGGTGAGGTTGTTTTTGGTATTTTTTACGGTACTGAAGGTTGTAGTGGATCATTTGAGCTACAATGGCGGCGGCGGGGGGGGGGATGCAGCGGATGGAGCTCCTACAAAGTGAATTACACCAATCCTGAATCATTGTTCCTGCCGCCCCCCCCCCCCCCCCCCCCCTCATTTGATACTCCTTGAGAAAGAGGTACCGTTTCTTTTTTTTTTTCTCCCTCTCTTAGCAGAGGGTTACGGCTAGTGATCAGCGCACCGTGATCCGCTAACGCAGTCCACCTGCCGACGCGTTCCGCCAACCGCCCTCTCGTTTCCTCCAGCCAGAAATTGCGAAAAGCGTGCCCCCTCGCTACGCAAAGCGCCGAAACGTATCCCCGTATTCCGTGCAGACTGCAGCGCCGCAGCGGCGAACGCAAGCAGCTCTCGGGAGCGACCGAGCGGGCCGCGTGCCTCGCTCGTCCTCCTCGCGGTCCGGGGCGCGCTCGTTAGGGCCGTTGTACGATCGTTTCGGAGCGCCTTCCGCCTCGTCCGTTTCGGGAGCGGTCCGCCAGTTTTCGGCCGCCAGGCGGACGTGAGGCGGAAAGGTGTTGTACGATCACTTTGGCGCTTGCGAGCGAGGCGGATGGTCCCAGCATGCCGATTGGCGCGCCGGGCATATCCGTCTGTCCAATAGCCTTCTCCGGCTGGTGGCAACCTAGCCGGCGCGAGCGCACCGCCAGCATCGCTCCACGCGCCGAAACGGGCTCCCGCATCCCAAGGGGCAGATCGGTATGCGCCCGACTACCTTCTCCCTTGCCTCCTTTCCGGCCCCCCTCTCCAAACCCCGATATCCCTGCACACTGCGCCCCCCCCCCTGCAGGCAAATAATCGTGTTCATAGGCAGTCACAAACAAATGAAGGCAGCATATGAACATGCAAATGTGCATGGATTACATCTCTTGAAGGCTTCGATAATGCCTCATCAAATAAACTAATGCAGCTGATAGCATTAAGCGCTGCTGCTCAACAACTGCTCGGCACTGACAAAATGTTGGCAAACAGGCCTCCAACAAAAGCATAGAGACAGCTTAATTCACTTTGGTACCTTTGTTTGACGTGTGGCACACACACACACACATACAAAATGACGGTGCCCCCGAACTGACATTTGCACTGCGCACCGATTTTTTTCACACAGGCTACATAATGCCGCTGGCACACTGTCTCAACCTGCGCACCCATGATCATAAAACGTACCACTGTATCGTGCACCAAGACGCACAAGACTGGCGACGCTGCTGTTGTCGCAGCAGAAAACACTGCGACGGCCGTGCAGCCAAGATCGTGTCAAGTCGCACACGCAGCAGTTTGATATGTAGCAGAAACAACGTCGTGGGCTCGCCTCGGTCACGATCACTGCAGCCATCGCAACGGAAGCGACCAGCTGCACAGCTCCAAGTTCATTTCAACATTCGGAAAACGGCGGGCGTCGCGAGTTTTTCGCAGATGAACATATCGCTGACTTGACGGGAAAGCACTCGCACCGACCATAATCACTTTCACTACGCGGACACTTGTCGCTATGCTGTGAAACTTGCGCACGCACAGGAAAATAACTCGCAGCAGAAATTCAAAACGCTTGCCACAACCACAAACAGCTCGAAATATACACTTCGTGACACCGCCATTGCACAGGTCTTGCGTCGGTTTGCAGAGCCGCAGCAGGAATTACAAACGCATGCAAAAACCAAAAACAGCTCGAAATAAACACTTCGTGACACCGCCACTGCACAGGTTTGCATCGGTTTGAAGAGGCGCTCTGTCAACTCCGTCAACGTAGATGATTACAGAATTCAACTAGTGGAACTATCGCTCGCCACTGCTGAACGCGGCGAAGTTTGCAGTCGCTCTGAACACTGGTAATATCAAGATGTGTACAATATAATATGCTTCGCGACATCGCTGCCACTGCCCAGGCCGCGCTCCCCAGTTCAGTCGACGGATGGCCATCTTGCCCCGGCAGGCCGGGGCAGAGCAGAACTGAGGCGGAGGGAGGAGGGGCTCGGACGTCACTGACGTCACGGGAAAAGCAGCCAATAGCTGCAATCCGGTCCCCGGCCGGATGCGCTCGTCCGCCAGAAAGTTGAAGTTCACCAACTTTCCATCCGTTCGCCGAACGAGGCGGATCCGCCAGCTCCGCTCGCGAAACGGACGAGGCGGAAGGCGCTCCGAAACGATCGTACAACGGCCCTTACCACAGCCGACGCTATGCGCTACCTCGAAGACAACCTTCTTTCCCTCGGACTCAACACGTGAGGGGGGCGAGACCATAAAGTGCGGTGGTATGTTTGTGCGCCCAAGCGAAAGCCCTAGCCCCCCCTCCCCTCCGGCGTGGGCGTCCTCACCCTAGGGAGTGTGGAGAAGAGGATATAAAAATCGACAAGCAGTACGGAAGCAGGACGCTCAGGACGACATCGTTCGCCAAGAGGGCCTTCAGCGCCGAAGCCCGACGGCGTGCAGCTTCTGCCAGCAACCGCTCGAGCCCAACTCCGGAGCCACTCCATCGCCCCCATGAAGTCGTCGGCACGTAAGCTCGGACGCCCCAGCCTCTGAATCTTAATCATGTATAACTATTGAATATATCTGTTTGTTTAAACTGAGCCATACGGTGTCTCTTTGCCTCTCCGTCCCGTGTGGACCTGCGCATTATGGGGGTCATCACACTGGTGTCAGAAGTGGGGTCTCAAAAGCAAATGTCCTCTGAATGCTGCGACATTCATGACTTCAAAATTGTAATCAAAAGGGAATCACGGGACTGATTGTGGGACTTTTACCCCCATTTGAGAGGCTTGAGGCACCGGAGGGCTTGAAAAAAAAATGTCTTTATCTGAGGGAGCTCCCACTCCACAGCCGTCGCTCGGAGCAAGCATGCTGGCATTAGGAAGCGTCGTTCCGACGTTTACAGGAGATAAGACAGGGGTTCCAATCTGCGATTTCTTTTCCATGCTAGAAGAGATTGGGAAAATGGGGGGATGGTTCGATGCTCAAATGCTGGGAATGGCGAGGTGTAAGATGGCAGGAGCTGCTCATGATTTTGCATGGCGAGACGAAAAAGTAAAATCCACAAAATCATTTGCGGAATTTAAGAAGCTCGCGTTTGAGCATTTCGACACTTAACCACGTCACGTGCGGGTACAGAGGTTCCGTGACGCCGGACAGATGGTAGGGGAGGACGTGCGAACGTTTGCGTCGCGGCTTCAGCGCTTAGCGCGCGATACGTTAAGCAGGGAGGAGGAAGGAGACCAGCTAAAGAAGAAATACGCGGAGGATATACTTAAAGAGGAAATGACCGCTTTGTTCGTGGCTGGTCTGCAAGACCCCGTGCGCCGGTTCGTGCTCTCGCGCAAGCCGAGCAATTTCGACCAAGCCGTGGAGGCCGCATTGGATGAGGAACGAAATGAGGCGTTAACGACAGCCGCAGCGAGAGTACGCGTCATAGAGAGAGCGGTGCTCAACCCTGAGGTTGCTCTCTTGACAGAGCGATTAGATCGCTTAGAACAGCTGCTATCTCAGCAGATAGAAAGCCAGGTTGAAGCGCGCGCTCAACAGCGCTCATTCGCTGGAAACCGGAGACCGCCACAAAGCTACAGGCGCGGTATGCGAGATTTTGAAGAAATCGTATGCTTCGCTTGCCAGGGTCGCGGACACATCGCCAGGTTCTGCCAAAACGTGCGCCGTGGGGAGCCACAAAGAGAAGCAGGCGAGACATGCCCTAAGCAAGCCTACAGCGGGGCTCCAGATACCGAGACAAAAAACTAGTTAGTCCTCCCCAGCCTGCGGAACGTGGGGAGGGAGCAGTAGATGATGAGGTGGTGGTAGTTTGTGTGGCCGACGAGGCATGCCCTGTTGTGCGTTGCAAGTTAAATGGTTGTTGTATGGAATTGTTGATAGATACGGGGTCAAAGGTGACATTGCTTAAGGAGAGCAGTTTTAACACGCTTCGAAGGAAGGGGGACCGCGAGGTGTTGGAAGCGTCTGGTTGTATGGCAACAAAATTTGTAGGCATAACGGGGGATCCTCTTGGCATAAGTGGACTCTACCGGTTACACTTCTCTCTCGGCGGAATTGCATTGGAGCACCCCTGCTACGTATGCCCGGACACGGTGTCTCTGCCAAACGGAGTGTCAGGTATATTAGGGCAGGATTTTTTGAGAAAAGGGAAGGTAGTAGTCTCATTCTCTGAGGAAGAGGTTAATGCGGGCGGCTCAAAAGTTCTGTTTTTGAACAGGAGAGGGGCTGAGATTCGCATTACCGATTTTGACACCCGTCAAACAGTGGGATCGTTGGAGAAGGTATATTCGCGGGTTGCCGTCAGGCTGGTCGAGGAGGCGGTCGTCCTTCCTTGGTCGGAGCACATTTTGTACGCGTTTGTGCCTTCAGATGTAGAGAGCGGCGCCGTGGGAGTGCTTGAGCCGGTCGACTCTCTCAGCAATGGCCTGAAGGCAGCCGCGTGCCTCGTGACAGTTAATGACGCCCACAGAGTGCCCCTACGGGTGGTTAACTGTAGCCAGCAGCCACTGAGCCTTCCCAAGAACAAAACATTGGCTTTCTTCACCTCTGCGATAGAGAAACGCGAGCCCACCGACACGGTACTCGCAACTGTAGAGCATGCTAGTCCTTCGGCTGCTCCAAAGGTGTCGTTCGATCTTTCTCACGTAAAATCCAGGGAGAGGGAGGCTCTGGCTGGTTTGCTGAACGACTACTCGGAGGTATTCGCCGCGTCCAACCTGGATTTGGGCTGCTGTGGCGTTATAAAGCACAGGATAGAAACCGGCACTTCATCGCCCGTTTACCAGCGTGCGTACAGGATTCCTTACTCCCAACGTGAGGAGATGGAGCGGCAGGTGCAGGACCTGATTGATCGCGGCATTGTCGAACACTCAAAGTCACCCTGGGGAGCACCAGCACTATTGGTGGAAAAGCCAGATGGCTCGTATCGATTGGTAGTGGACTACCGCAAACTAAATGCCGTAACTCGCATCGATCCATACCCCATCCCCAATATACAGGAGACGCTTTCTCAGCTGGGCTCTGCCAGGTACTTCACGGTAGTGGACATGGCGGCGGGATTCTGGCAGATAGCAATGGATCCGGCAGATGCCGAGAAAACGGCATTCAACACGCCCTCAGGGCACTATGAATGGAAAAGAATGCCGATGGGTCTGGCCAACAGCCCTGCTGTCTGGCAGAGAACCGCTGATGTTATCCTGGCAGGTCTTCTGGGGAGGCTGTGCTTCGTGTATATGGATGACATTATCATATACAGTGACAGTTTTGAGAACCATTTGCGCGATATTGAGCAGGTTTTGGTGCGACTAAGAGGAGCGGGTCTCAAGCTGAAGCCCTCTAAGTGCCAATTCCTCAAAAACGAGGTGAAATACCTCGGGCACGTTGTTTCAGCTGACGGCGTGCGATCGGACCCTGAGAAACTAAGGTGTGTCTCGGATTTTCCATCCCCGACTAGCGTCCGCCAGGTCCGGCAGTTTCTCGGCCTGATCGGTTACTACCGAAGGCACATAGAGAAGTTCGCCAAGCTCGCTAAGCCGCTCACCGCCTTAACAGCCAAAAATGTCGCCTTTCGCTGGGACGAAAACGCGGAGGATGCTTTTGGGGCCCTGAAAAGGAAGCTAATGAGTGCACCGCTGTTGCGCCACCCGGATTTTAATTTGCCCTTCGTTATGGCCACAGATGCGTCAAAGTTCGCAGTTGGTGCTGTGCTATCTCAGGTTATCGAGGGCAAAGAACATCCCGTTGCTTTTGCTAGCCGACAGCTGAGCCCCACAGAGCAAAAGTACGGAGCTACGGAAAGGGAGTGCCTCGCCGTTGTCTGGGCAGTAAAGCACTTCAGATGCTACCTTTACGGCCGCAAATTCAAGCTAGTCACAGACTGCCATCCTCTGAAATGGGTGATGAGTGTCAGGGACCCTAGCTCGCGACTCGCTAGATGGAATCTACACCTGCAGGAATACTGCTTTGAAGTTGAGCACAAGTCAGGAAAGACACATCTGAATGCTGATGCACTCAGCCGCACAGCTGCCGTGGCAGCTATAGAAGAGTTTGTCCCCGTAGTCGACCCCGCCGAATTACGCACAGAGCAGTGCAAAGATTCTGACCTGAAGCGAATAATCGAAAGCTTAGAGGGCGCACCGTCTCACCCCGAACAGCTAGGTTATTTCATTGACAAAGACGGCACCCTGTGTCGGCGCACGAGGCCAACCAGGAAAGGGAGACCAGAGAAAACCGCTTGGGAGAGAGTCGTTATACCTCGGTCGTGGACAGAAAGGGTTCTTCGCGCGTTTCACGATGCGCCATGCGCCGGTCATTTTGGCGTAGCGAAGACACGCAGGCGTGTGGAGCGTTTGTACTTTTGGAGTGGCATGCGACAGGATGTTAGAGACTACTGTGCGAAGTGTCATTCCTGTCTCGAAAGAAAAACACCCAAGGGACGAAGACCAGCTCCAATTCAGCCGTACTCTGAGGTTTCGGCTCCCTTCGAGCGGACAGTTATGGACATAATGGGCCCATTGCCCACGACCACTTCCGGAAACAAGTACATTTTGGTATTTGTCGATCACCTTTCAAAATACGCGGAAGCGGTAGCACTCCCAGATCAGAAGGCAGACACGGTTGCAAGAGCATTTGTCGAACAGATCGTGCTCCGACATGGACCCCCGAGGCAACTCTTGACAGATCGGGGAACGAACTTCGTGTCGCAGCTAATGAGGAGGGTTTGCGAGCTGCTTAAGATCGCTAAGAAGCAGACAACACCGTACCATCCGGCTTGCAACGGCGCGGTGGAGCGACTGAACCAAACCGTGGCCGGGTTCCTGTCGCATTTTGTTTCGCGCGACCAGCGGGACTGGGACTTGTGGCTCCCGTATGCAATGTTTGCCTACAATTCCGCAGCACACGAGAGCACGGGCGAATCGCCATTCTTTCTTCTCTACGGCCGAGACCCGGACCAGCCTAGTGAAGTGCCAGAGGGCCCCCGTCGTGTCCCATACGCTTCACTGGACGACTATAAGGTTGAGCTAGAATCGCGCTTGCAAGTGGCGAGGGACATCGCAAAGGAGGCCTTAAAGAAAGCGGCGAAGCGCAGGAAGGAGGTGCACGATCGCAGTGCTAGAGACGCGCCGTTTGATGTGGGGGACAGCGTGTACATTGAAAACTGCCAAAGGCAGATTGGGCTAGCTCGTAAGTTCCAGACGAAGTGGAGAGGACCGTGCAAGGTTGTCGAGAAGCTTTCTCCGGTAAACTTCAGAGTCCGAGACGTGAACCGGCGCTTGATAAGGATACACGCAAATCGCCTCAAGTCGGCACCGGTTCAGTATTCACGAAATGAGGAAAGGGAAAGCGCGGATTTTGGTGGGGACAGAAGTGAAGCGGAGCGCGCAGATAGTTCGCAAGAAACGCCCTCTCCTGCATTTGTTCGGCAGGCGCCCGAGGTGACGGCCGGAATGCCACCGGATTTACTTCATGCATTGCTCGAAGAAGAAGCGCGCGAGGTTGCCGCGCAGATAACGCCAGGAGAGGCTCCTGCCACGAGCCCTCGCGAGTCCCAAAGCAGACAAAGGGTCACAGACTTACTTAGTATGACTCATGAAGGCCGATATCCGCTGCGAAATCGGAAAGCTAAGTCGGACTAATGGTGTAAACAGAGCGGAGTTGTGAACTGGTCAGAATTGTGTAATGCCGCAGCTCATAACATTGCTATATGCGTATGTGTTAAGTTATCGGAGTTAGTAGTTAAACCTTTCTGTCATTAAGTAACACCTTCACAGGAGAGCATGCGGAGCGCATGCAGAACCTGCCCTACTTCCTTTCTTTATCTATATTTTTGTCTGTGCCGTGATCGTGCTAGAAGTGGGAGCTCCTTTGTAACTGTGGTAAATTTATTTCGTCCAGTTTGGACTAGAAAGGAGAGGCTTGGGTGCTGAGTTTCATGTTTATCTGTAAAAGAAGATCAGTGCTGCCCCTGGAGACGCCAGTTATGACAGCGGAGGCATATAGTGTCGTGCAGTGGTGTTGAGTGCAGCGAAAAGTGTTTTGTCGGACGCACTGTGCGAGGCGATTCAGAAAGACAAGGGGAGCTGCGTGGACTCAAATGTTCGGAGAACATTCTTCTGGAGGGTGAGCGAGTGTGACATTCCTTGTGTGTGCTACGAGGTTCCGCGTTCGACGGCGCGGCGTAGACGGAGACCCAGATGACAGCGGCATCATCAATTACCCAGCCATGCTCTTTGAGTGACGACCAGAACGAAGGGGTTTAAGCCCAACCGGACCCAACCGGACCCGCCGCCGCCGCCGCGGGGAAACAGGCTTTATCCTCCCCAATTGGCGTGGCGGTTCCAGGGGCGGCCCTCCCGAGCACATTCCAGGACAAGGGAACTGTCAGCGGGCCAGAGCGCGCCTTACCTTGAGGAGCGATTGTCAGTTGATGGATGGAGAATGGAGGCCGGTGACCCGCGGGAACTGTCAGCGGGCCAGAGCAACACCCTCTAAATACTTTCTTCAGGCCTCTCCAGGCCCTCCTTTCCACACGCGCTACGTCACGCCAAGTGTCCGGTCAGGCTGCTCACCAAGCGCGGCTCCGCTCCGCTCGGTTGTCTCCCTCGATGTGCTCGCGCTTGCCCGGGCAAGCACAGACACGAACGCAGTCTTGCAGTGAGCGTCTAGCTGCTGCTTGAGTCTTTCAGCCTGGCGTTGGGTGCATTTCCGTTCGCTCCTCGCACGGCTGTGTCTGTTTCGTGTGGCCGTTTCTTGTGTGGCGTGCGTACCTGTGCTAGCGCACGAATGGGAAACTGATTGCCTGCCGTGTAGCGAGTGCAACTTCGTGAAACATGGGCCGGTGCTGTGTTCCCGGGTGCCGCGGGAACTACCAGAATGGTCCCAAAGTACGTGTTTATTGCTTCCCAAGAGACGAAGTACGAAGAAAAGCCTGGTTGCGAGCCATTCCACGGAAGGATTTCACACCTACAGAGCATTCGAGGGTAAGACTCTGAAATATTGCTTAATAGGCGCTGGTAATTATCTTAGTTGTGAGCTGTCGCTCCCGGAAAGGCATGCTGTCTTTGTAGGCAATGATATCACTTCTTACACTTATGTATGAATTGTCCAGGAAGCATTTAGTTCTGTGGATGTGCATAAGGCTTGTGTAAAAGCTGTGTAAATATGTAAAAGCTGTTCACTATTCAGACTCTTTTTACTTAGTGTTTTAGGCAATGGAGAGTCATGGCGAATGGCCTTGCTTCATTTTCTCGTGCAGGTGTGTGAACTGCACTTCCACGCAGGCGACTTCATTACGACGTTGTCACACCAAGATGAACTGACAGGGAAAATAATAGAGGTGAAGCGTGACAGGCTACAGTTGAAGATTGATGCTGCGCCTTCTGTTTTTCCAAACTGCCCAAAATACTTGTCCTCAACGCCTGGACGGAGTGAATCGCCAGAGACGAAAAAAGCAAGAAGGGAAAACGCTGCTTTGCAGGAGGCTATGAGGAAGTCACTTCAGTCTAATGAGCTTGAACAGAAAAGAAACAAAGTTTCATCTTACGAGGAGTTCAAATCTAAGTTGCCTGGAATCTGCAACACGAAATTCTGGACCGTTTCTGTCGATGAGCAGTGCGTTAGGTTCCTTCTCATCGAGAATGATCCTTCACCTAATGTGAAATGCGCCTTGGTAGTTCTCCCTGATCTGTCACTTTCTGTTTTCTTGAATGGAGTGAAGCTTCTGTCGCTTCCTTCAGGCAGGATTCTGCCAGCTCAAGTATGCGACACCTCCAGCCTGTCCTTGCTGCTAGAAGAACTCGAGATAGGCTTGCATAATATACCTGAGGTGACGAAAGAGTCGAAACATACTAAAGTATTGCAGTTTGTCGGTTCACTGCTTGCAGACCTCATTGAGGACAGTGATACGACGAAAGAACAGTCTTCTTTGCTGAAATTTCTGGTTGAGCAGATAGAGCTTCTCCTCGCGAAACAGCATGTGTATAGCGCAGAGCTGCTGGTATTCGCCAGTATTTTGAATTCAATTTCTCCTCACGCATATCACTTCACAAGAGCTGCATCAAGAATCATTCTGCCCCATCCTTCCACACTGCGCCGTGTTTGCTCAAATTACAAAGCTGACCCTCTTGTGGAGCAAAATCAACCGCACTGTCTCTCCTACATCCGAGAACGAGTCAAATCAATGAAAGACCACGAGAAGACAGTGACCCTGATGATCGATGAGATCCACATAAAACCATACTTCGACTACAAAGGGGGCACAATAGTAGGATCGTCGGTTCATTCAACGGAACCAGCAACAACAGCCCATGTGTTCATGGTACAATCACTCCTTTCTGCAAACAAGGACGTCATTCACATATTACCTGTGAGCAAACTGAGCGCAGAAATTTTGCACGAGCATGCTAAGAACATAATCATTAATGTTGAGAAAATGGGGCTCAAAATTATCGCTGTGATAACGGACAACAATGCTCTGAACCGCAAGATGATGTCGTTATTTGCTACAAGTCCTCAGGTGAGCATTGTCTATCCCCATCCAGCCGATAACGCTCGCCCTCTTTTCTACGTGGTCGATCCTGTGCATCTCTTGAAGTGCATTAGGAACAATTGGATTAACCAGAAAAACCCTGGAACATGCCTCTATTTCCCTGAAATGGACTTGAGTGGAGCAATGCCCGAAGGGCCTCCTCGTATGAAAGCTGCTTCTTTCGCAGCTGTGCGGCAGCTTTATTCTTCAGAGAAGACGTCGCTTGTGAAGGCTGCTTACAGACTGAACGCAAAAGCCGTGAATCCAACCTCAATGGAGCGGCAAAATGTAAAGCTCGCTCTCGACGTCATTAATCAGTTTGTTTCAAATGCCCTCAGGACACATGGTTCCGCGTTCAAGATTCCTCAAGCTGAGTCGACTGCTCTTTTCATTGACGTTATCCTCACATGGTGGCAAATAGTCAATGTTAAGACCCCTTGCAAAGGCCAGAGGCTAAGGGACAGCATGCAAGACCCTGTAAGGTCTGTTGATGACACACAGTTAGCTTTCCTGAGCGGCGTTGTGGACTGGTTGGACGCTTGGGCAAGAATAAACATCACCAGTGGCTCGCTGACGAAAGAGACTCACAGTGCTTTGCGACTGACATGCTATTCTCTGGTAGAACTCTCGCGCTACTGCTTAGAAGAACTTCACTTCAAGTACGTACTGCTGGGCAAATTTCAGACGGATGCGCTAGAAGACCGGTTCGGCCGTTACCGCCAGCTGGCAGGATCACAGTACCACATTTCCGTGCGTCAGCTCTACGAATGTGAGAAGAAGCTTCGTCTTCAAAAACTTTTGACATTTCCACGCGAGGAAACAGAGTTTGAAGACGTAAGTGAGGATCTTGTCCCATGCAACTTTTCTGTGGCTGTCAGCGACGACGATATTACACACGCCCACTCTGACATGGATGCTATTGTCTACATTGCAGGATACGCTGCTCATGCTGCTTTAAAGAAGCTTTCATGTTCTGCTTGCTTCAGCACATTGGTGATTGAAAATCGAGAGATCGAAGCGGAAAATACTGCCATGATAGCTAACCTGTCGAGAGGAGGGCTGAAGTTTCCCCAGCCATGCACAGTTCACATGGTACTGATGACTAAACTAGTTGCAGAGAAGTTGTCTTTTGGAGCAACCGCGGAAGATTTTCTCTCCTGTAGAAATCAACGTGGTGTCGTGATTTCACAGACGATTTCCCTCCTGGACGAACACGACATTGAGACATGTGAAAATGGCCACACTGCACAAACTCTCCTGCGCTTGGTAGTACGCGTTGCAACCAACGTTGTTCTAAACAACTTTTGCAAACTAAGAAATGATGCCATACAAGACAATGCGCAGCAGAAGGCCGCAGCCCGGAAAGCAGCAACGCTTAAGAAGAAGTAAGTTTTATTCCCAAGCAATAAAAATGCTTTGCGCACACTTCATTGCTGGTGTCTCGTCGTTTTTTATTGTAAGGGTCAGATTAGCTGTACAAATACTCAACAGCGCAACATTATTGTGAGTGTCATTATTGCTGTGTGTGAAAGCTTTAAGCAAAACACAATACAGAATAAAACTAACACAATGCGCAGTAGACGGTGTTTTTTTTTTCAATGTTCACGAACTTCTACTTTAACAACTAGATATACGCATGTGCGGTCTGTGCGGATGGATTTTACCGCACGGCAGACATCATGTACGTGATAGAACCTAATAATTAGATGATTAATTGAAATTAACTAATCAATTTTTTATTATAATGACCAATAATGCGAAATTGGCGGCCGTATGCTAAATTGTTTATTATAAAAAACTGTATTAGCAGCTCGAACTTTCTTGACAATAAGGTGTTCTGCAATAAAAAAAATATATAAAGCAGATAAAATGATAGCCTAAGGCGCGCACAAACTAGCGAATTTCTTTTCTGCAGCAACGACAAAAATGAAAATGAAGGAATCACTTATAAGGCAGCTACGTACGGCAGTACCCGAATAGTGCAGACGGGCGCGGCGCGCTGAAATCGCGGAGCGCGGGGCCTGCACGGTCCCTTGGCGTGACGTCACGCGGCCGGTGGAGAGGCCTTAGCATTGAGAGGGTGTTGGCCAGAGCGCGCCTTACCACAGCCGACGCTATGCGCTACCTCGAAGACAACCTTCTTTCCCTCGGACTCAACACGTGAGGGGGGCGAGACCATAAAGTGCGGTGGTATGTTTGTGCGCCCAAGCGAAAGCCCTAGCCCCCCCTCCCCTCCGGCGTGGGCGTCCTCACCCTAGGGAGTGTGGAGAAGAGGATATAAAAATCGACAAGCAGTACGGAAGCAGGACGCTCAGGACGACATCGTTCGCCAAGAGGGCCTTCAGCGCCGAAGCCCGACGGCGTGCAGCTTCTGCCAGCAACCGCTCGAGCCCAACTCCGGAGCCACTCTATCGCCCCCATGAAGTCGTCGGCACGTAAGCTCGGACGCCCCAGCCTCTGAATCTTAATCATGTATAACTATTGAATATATCTGTTTGTTTAAACTGAGCCATACGGTGTCTCTTTGCCTCTCCGTCCCGTGTGGACCTGCGCATTATGGGGGTCATCACACTACAGTGAAGTTTAGTTCTAACAGAGGGCGCCATAACACATAGACTTGCGAGCTGAGAAAGCAGCTTTGAGGAGCACTCACACACGCTTTGCGACGTCACCTGCGCAGAGCTCGAGGCGTGGGAGTGAGCGGGTCATGCTGAACGCACCATAAAAAAAAAGATTGGCTGTAGTTTAGGTGTGGTTAAACCTGGAGTGACGCGAGAGCTACATCGGCCTGCCCACGCTTAGGTTCGGCTTGAAAGTGAACACTGTCGCAGCCTAGGCGCGCCTTCCTAGCCGCGTCGTTCTTACGCCGCTTATCGAGGCGTATCGCACGCTCTTCCTCCGTCTCTTCGGCTCACCGCCTGCTCTTGGTTTCGCTCCAAAGGCGAACCCTGGCTTCTTTCAGAGCCGCCGAGCTCAGCTCGTCCTCTCCTCCGCTCTCCATCTTCGCCCCGGTGACTCCGCCGAGCCGCCTACTTACACAGCTGCGACACCTCTTCCCAACTTTACTCCCCCTCCCACTCGACACGGCGCATGCGCACAGCTGTTGCAGCTCGGCTTCGCCGGCGCTCCGCGTCAAACGGACGCAAAAAAAAAAGAAAAGGGGCCTGGGACGGATAGCGACATGCGGCAAAAGATCTTTCGTAGAGTGGACAGTCTTAATTTCTAGTGTAATTTCTAGATTGAGCGCCGCAAGCCTCTTTTACCGAGCTTAGTTTATCCTCGTTCCGTATAGGAATACGTGGCAATAATTACTTCTCATTGTTATTAAAACTACATTATTAATTAGGGGAGAGTGGGGCAAACAAATTTTTGACAGGCAGCACTGTGTCTACTTTTTTCGTCCGGTCTCAGTCGAGGTGTGCCTTTACGTGATGAATCAGTGAGCTTAAGCGATACTGCAAAATTCAAAATGTCGCATTTTGTCACAACCGGTGGAGGGAAATGATACAGTGCACGGAGAAAAATGAGAAATAAAGGCGGTACTCAGTCTTGCAACGAATTCCCATAACACGCATCGTAAACGCTGCATCCTAATAGCACACGGCACTGTTTTGCTGCATCACCCTCTACAAATTGGACGGAGATCTGTGTCGTACGTGTCTTTTTTTGCGCTATTTTTCAAAAAACACCGCCCAGGTTGCAAAGAAACTCTGTGTAGTTCTATAGTGTTGATGTTTTTTTTATCAAGGTTGAAGTCAGCGCGTTGTGGGCTTTTTCTGTACGTCCGTGCTCTTTTTCGTGTGCTGTGGTGAGGTGCTACTTTCAAGAGCCGTCGCCCGGTGTATGTGTGTGTGTGTGGGGGGGGGGGGGGGGCAGCCGACAGCTTTCGATTCCTTCGAGCACGTTCATACAGTTATAGTCGGGCCACATAGCGGGGCCACATAGCGGCGGTGCGCCGTGCCGCGCGTCCACGCAGCGGCCCACGCGGACGCAGGGAGTGGCCACTTGAACCGCGGCATCAACGACTGCGCCTAATATTTTTGAAGCGACAAGCTTCACTAGGCTCGACAACACCGGGCTTCGCGTGAGCCACACTACAGATTTGCCACAGCTGCGCATGCGCGAAACCGAGTGACGTCACGCGGAGCGCAGGTGGCCGCTGCTGCCGCACCCGCCTAGACGACGGCCGAAAGGTCTTGACTCTCGGTGGCGGTTTCGGCCAGCGGGAGGAGTTTTAGCTGAGTCGCTATGTCGGAGCTCAGTAGTAAGGTCTCTCATTGGTCTTTCGTCTTTATACCTCGTCCCTCCCGTGGGAGGAAGTCTAGCTGCGCTGGATGAAGTCTAGTTCGTTGCAAACGATAGTGCTGTGCAATTTCTCTGTATGCCACCATGCGATCCCTGTCTATATGAAGACCACCTCGCTCGGGTCCACCCGGAAGGAAAAGCCTCGGGTGAACTCGTGGGCCGTCTCATCACCAGGCAGGGATGCATGTGCTGATGCCCAGACTAGTGAAATTTTCCGGTCTATTACATGACGGGTTAGAATTGTATTCGTTAGAGGGGAGCTAGACCCGGCCCCTGATGAAATTTAGTACAGGAACTTTGGAGTCACTGATGATGTATACGTCGCTTTTGTGCCTACTACACAAGCCGGTGCTATGGCAGCTTCCTCTGCAATCTCTGGGTTACCCGTTAGTATGGAGGCACTTATTTTGAGGAGTTGTTTATTATTGTCGACCGCGAGGGTCATCGTGTTCTTACCATACTCAGCGGCATCCACGTAGACCGCGTCCTCGTCTTTGTAGGAGCGGAAGCGTTTCTCGAGCGATTCTGCCCGTTTGGCCCGGCGCCCTGAGTTATGAACAGGGTGCATATTCCTGGGTAGTGGGGGCACAATTATAGTGCCCTGAATTTCACCGAGCATGTCAACTTTGGTGGTCATTCTGTTATCTCGACTCAGATCGAGCTTGTCTAGAATGGCCCTGCCGGTTGTGGTCCCGGCTAAGCGTTCGATTTGGGACGTTCTTACGGCTTCCGTAATTTCTTCCAGGCTATTTTGTGCATGCCTAGCTCTATAGGAGGCGGTTTTTGATGTACGAATGGGCAGTCCTAGAGTTTGCTTCGGGCACCGCCTGATAATTGCATCTATCTTTTTCTTTTCTGAAATTTTAAGATCGAGGCAGAGACAGCATAGGAGATACGGCTAACTACGAAGGCCTGTACCAGCCGCAGGAGATTCTGCTCTTTCATGCCGTGTCTCCTGTCGGCAATCCGATATATGAGGCGCATCGTTTGTGTTGCGCCTTTCTCCGTCTTAGTTATTGCATCACCGGTATAGCCGTTGCTTTGTACAATCATGCCAACATTCTGATTTTTTCAACATGAGAGATCTCCGCCCCTTGCGCTTGTAATTTGATGTTAGGGATGGTTATATTTTGTCTTTCATGCAGGGGTCGATAAAAAAGACGCCGAGACTTCTGCGGCGAGCATTGCAAGCCCCTCCGGCTTTCGACCTCATTTGTGGCCTTCTGTAGCGTACGTTCGATGTGCGCGTCGTTTCAACGGGTCGTCGACATGATGAGTCGTCCGTGTGCATGCAGAAGTTCAAGCCATCCATCCCCTCCAGCTTCATCGGTAGCCGTATCATGGCCACGTTGAAGAGAATAGGGGAAAGTACCGAACCCTGCGGTGTGCCTATGCTGCCCAAGTGTCTACCTTGAGACTGACTTTCACCAAAGTGGATGCGCGCTATCCTGCCCGAAAGGAAATTGGCGGTGTAGTTGTATGTGCGTTCTCCGACGTTTAAAAGAACCAGGATTTCGCGAGAGCTACATCTGGCCCCGTGGAACTCGCTCAGTCGAATTGCAAAGTCGGCCTTTCGCCGCTCCGTTTCGCTGGACGTTCCTTCTTCATCTTCGTCCCTGGACGTGTATTCACTCTCTTCCCCTCTCCACTCAACACGGCGCATGCGCACAGCTGTTGCAGCTCGGTTTCACCGGCGCGCGGTGCCGCCGGCAGCAGCAGCTGCTCCGCGCCACGTGACCAACCGGCTCAAGGCCACGACGCCGCCATGGAGCTCAAAGGGTGCCACGCTGAAGGTTCGAAGTGCTAGCGTAGTGTGGCTATCGCTACAATAGGGTTTTGAGGAAAAGCGCGCCACAGCGGCGGAACACCTGTGGCTCACTGCAACTAGTAGCGCATGCGCAGAACTGACTAGCGATGCTTACCCGGAAGGCGCCGCTGACTAGTTTACTGTAGCTTTCGCTGCAAAAATAAAATTGCTGGGGATCGCATTATCGGGCGCCTAATTCATATACTTATCTATATTTGAAAACTACGACACGATACATGTGCATTCCCACTAGGCAATTGAAGGCAGTGAACAAAAACAGCACTACAGTACAGCGGGTTTAGGGACGGTTTCTGGCACTGATGACGAAACCTTCAGCGCCTGTTCAGCCCATTTGCTTTTCTTTGTACAGAATATGCAGTGTCATCGAATTCGAGCTTGATACGCTTAAGATGAAACCTTCAAACCAACGACTGCTAACTTCATGCCTGGTAGTGCTATCGAAATCGAGCTTGTTGCTGCAGCCGCTCCTTCATGCCGTGCTAGAGAACGTGGAAATGTGCGCTCGTTATAAGCGTAACATCTGTTTAACTACGTAATCTATTTAAGCTAGGTATGTTAGCGCAATGGCATAGCTGAATCACAACTCAACAACACATTAGTCTGCTAACTTAGCTGTTAGGCGGAGCAGCTTGAAAGGAATCTAATAAATACGGGCTATGGATTTTTGAAGGAGCACCTTTTCGAACTGCGCCGTTTTCTGTTTGTTTTGTCCTCGTCCGATTTCCAACCAAGCGTGACACCAAGGCGTCCGCACGTGCTATGTTCTTACGCGCATCACGAGCCAACAGTACACGTCTGGTAGCCTTCGCCACGCACCACCACTGTACAGCATGTTTTTGATGTGCTACGCTTTTTGAAACCCGGCCGAATTGGCTTTCCCGCCGTGCTGGCTCAGTGGTTAGGGCGCTCAGCTACTCAACCGGAGTTCCCGGGTTCGAACCTGACCGCGGCGGCTGCGTTTCGATGGAGGCGAAACGCAATAGGCGCCCGTGTGCTGTGCGATGTCAGTGCACGTTAAAGATCCCCAGGTGGCCGAAATTATTCCGGAGCCCTCCACTACGGCACATCTTCCTTCCTTTCTTCTTTCACTCCCTTCTTTATCCCTTCCCTTACGGCGCGGTTCAGATGTCCGCCGATATGTGAGACAGATACTGCGCCATTTCCGTTCCATAAAATTTTTTTTTTCCTGCGCTGACATCACACAGCACACGGGCCCTAACTGCGTGCGACATTCACCGTATGCTATTCGACAGTGAGATCTTTTTTTTACACGACAGACGCAGTTAGAAGACAGGTTTGTGGCGTGAAATTTGTACAAGAGTATGCGAATTCAGGACTCATGAATGCCCCAAAAGCTTCAATTCAGGACTGTCACAGGAGCGGGTTCAGCACGGCTAGGTTCGAACTCGCTTATGCTCGGCGCTGCGGCATAGCGGCTCACCACATGGCTGCACAAGCCATGTGGTGACCTGCCTCTGCTGACCCAGCCAAGTACAGACTGAGCCCGCAAGATGCTTTTTTTTGAAGAGCGTGAGCTCTTACCCATCACGTTTCGAGATTTTGTGGGGTCTGCTACCACCCTGAGATGACAGCGCCATGTGTGGCAGCAACTACTCATCACGTTTCGAGATTTCGTGGGGTCTGCTACCACCCTGAGATCACAGCTCGAGCTGTGGAAGCAACTGGAAAACAGCACATCTCGCTTTGAGACTTGTAGCGTCATCTACAATATCATTGTAAAAACAACCTGCTGCCGCGTGCCAATGATGACTTCACGGTCCAATATGGTGGATAGAGGGGTGAGTATGAAGTCAGGGGGCAAAATGTCGGCATAGTTTAGGTTTATTGAAATCAAGATGACGACGATTAAAATTGGTGATGCCCTCCTATCTCTTTCCCTCCTCACCCCCTCCCCAAAATATCCTATAAAATTAGAAATTTATATGTACACAATTGAAGTCATCTATAACAAAAGGCACTTAGAATATACTGCAAAGCCAATTAGAAGGGCCGCAAAGTGCATTTAGGATCACTAAACAAATTGATCACAACACAAAGCAAGAGATACATAAGGGTGGGGCGGGTGGAGGATCACCAATTTCCCCGGTCCCAATAACAGACCCTCAACCAGGGTCTACCAAACAACATCAAAAGGGGAACGCAAGTCGACAATTATACACACTAAAAGAGGGGAGCTGGCATCTCCAGCCTTGGGTCGCGCGCAACAAAGAAACAAGTATGCCAGCGCTCCGGGATCCGCGCTTCTCCATCTTGATCTAAACAGCCAGACAGAAAAGTCCACAGGTGAAGACGCAGGTTCTGCAGCGCTGGGTACATGGCTCGTGCTGGTTGCCTGCGAGCTTCTGCAAGGCAACGACGGCGCCACAATACAAAGAAAATGCACTGAATGACAAGGCCCGCAAAAAGGCCCCGCGGGCGCCGGACGCCTTGTCCGTAATGCACTGAAAACATGCGGCGCACTATCCGCCACGTCACGCGCGCAACTGGGCACTCAAACCAAAAGTGCTGTACAGTTTCCGCAGTACCGCAGTTTGGGCACTGCTCATTGGGCACTACGCTCCAGGATGCGAACCGCTGAAGTGTGGGTAAGACGCCCCAGCGGAGTCGCCATTCAAAGTCCCTGACCGCAGGTGGAAACCGACCCGTGGCCCAGCACTACTTTCTCACTGCTGTGCACAGCTGGTCGTCTAGGGATAGTCGCGCAAAGACAATCAGCTTGCTAACTTAAATGAGCGAGGCCTCGCTGATATCAACATGAGGCAGATCGGCCTCCAACGCGCGCTTCAAGCCCGCGGCTGCGCTATAAAACACGAGCGGTCTTTCCACCTGCGGTCCTACATGCCTACCCGGGGTGAAACCTCTACGTGCCGAGTTCGGCCAGTAGAGCAAAAGAGGTCGTCCCGGATAGGCGTCATCATCCAAAAGCTGGCATACCAGCTTAGTCATCAAAACGCGGGCCACCGTGGCAATGCACGGCAGTATAAGTCCTCCTTGGCTGGTCGGGAGTTGCAGGAGGTGGCGCGCGACTGGCGCGGGACTCCCCTCCCACAGAAAAACGCCACGATTGACGCCAGGCGTGTGGCGGTACGGCGCGGCATGACCGCGACTCAGGCTACATAATTCGTCATGGCGCACGCGCGGTTCTTCGGCGCGGCGATCTTAGCTTCCATGGACTGGTCGAACTGCGCCGCCTCTGCGAATGCGTTGGTCGTCCGATCGACTACATTGGTCCAAGCGCGCGGGGACACGGCACCCTCCTCGAACAGGACTCCCAACACGCGCACAGCATCCCCGAAAGGCACCGGCGCCGGAAGGGGGTCGCTAAAGTCACCAAAACGAAGCGCATGGCACTTCTCCGCGTTCAGTCTGGCTCCGGAGAGCGCTGCATACCTCTCGAAAGTGGCGAGAAAGGCCGCAAAACTGGCGCTGTCCCGCATGAACAGGGAGATATGTCATCGGCGTAGGCTGCAATCCTGATCGTCTCCTGCCCCGTCATTTTGAAACCGCGTATGCGTTGGTTGGAGGCAACGCTCCGCAACAGCGGGTCCAAAGAAAGGGCGAAGGGTGCCGGAGATAGAGGACAACCCTGCCTCAAGCCTCTTGTGACAGGGAAGCTAGGAAGAATAGCGCCGTTAAGTACCAGCTCACTCTCGAGGCCTGTGTAAAGTGTCGCGATCCGGTCCACAAATTCCGAGGGCAAGCCGAAACACCGCAGTACCGCAAAGAGGTAGCGGTGTTCTACTCGGTCAAACGCTTTAGCTTGGTCCAACGAGAGAAACACCCCGCCAAGCCCCTCTGCACGCGCATGCTCAAAAACGCCCCGAGTCATGGTCCGTGACGCGACGACGGAACGGCCCGGCACGGCGCAGGACTGAAGGGGCTAACGAGGCTTGTCAACAGGGGACGCAAGCGCCGAACGAGGATCGATGCGACCAATATATAGTCGGAGTTTAACAGCGTGATGGGCCGGCCTCCATGACTCGGGGTCCGAGGCGGGCCTTCTTTCCTTTGGAATGAGGAGTATGCGTCCCGGGGTGAAAGACTGCGCTTTGTGTCCGCTCGCAAGGAAAACGTTGTCCAACTGGGTCAGCGCCCCGCCCACAACCTCAAAGAAAGGGCTGTAATACCCGACGACCAGGCCATCTGGTCCCGGCGCGGACGATTGGTTAATTGCGCACAGGACGCTAAAAACCTCCCCGCGCGGGGCCGGAGCGCGGAGAACCGCGTCGACTGCGCCTGGTGGGCTGGCCAAAGTCCCGCAAAGGTACGCTACGGTGACGTACAAGTCCTCAATCGCGCCCGACCGCTGCGACGCAAAGAACGCCCGGAAGTGGCCGCGAAACACTCGTGGGATGTCTGCAGGATCGGCTGATGTCGTGCCGTCCTCCAGCACCACTTGCTCTACACGACTAGGACGGTCACCTCAGGAGCGGAGGCTACACGCGTGCAGCAAGGCTGCCGTGTCAATTACAGGGAGGCGCACTACTACCGCGACGCGCGAGGTTCGCGCCGTCTTCTCTCGGATGCGGTTGTAGCTGACCCGTAGCGTGTCCAAGTGCTCGCGCATCGCGAAAGTAAGTTCCCCCGCTCCCTGGACAATGCACATGTGGCGCAGCACATCATTCAATGAGGCTATATGGCGCACATGCTTCTCTTTCCCGGCGCGTATCAGGATGGCGCGCCATTGCATTTTAAGTGCGTCCCATGCTTCACTGCTGAAGGCCTCATCCAAAGCTCTAACGCCTACAACCAATTCAGCACATATCTGCATTACTGGGGGGATTGTACAGGAGTGATACGTGCATGCGCCACGCGCTGGACACATTGGCGGGACCCGCTTCGACCCGTAGGGTGACTGAGAAAGGAACATGATCACTCAAAGCGCGCACGCCTGTCGGAAGAGGGAGCATCTCGCAGGATACTAAGCGTGGCACTAGACCGGGGGGAAGGTATACCCAACCTATCCTGCTGGCGCTATGCCCTCTCACACGGGTACCCTCGAAGTGATCGCCATGAAGCGCAACCCAAGCATCTGAGAGGGAGAGCTGGCGAATAAGTTTACCCAATTCCTTGACGTAATTGATGCACCCTGTCCTGATCCCCGAATATCACGTGTCGAGTCAAGTACGCCGTTAAAGTCTCCCAGGAAAACGTGGGGCATCGGCTCGAGAAAGTGGGAAACCAGCGTGTGGAAGAACCCGTTCGTCAACGAACGGGTGACCGGCGCGTAAACATTGACAAAACCGGTCCGTCACCCGCTGAGCAGATCAACCACCATCACTCGACCGTCATGCCCGAACGTGCAATGAGCTCCTGCGCGAAAAGCAGTTCAAGAAAGCACCGTCCACGCCGCAACATTGCGAGTCCGTCAATGAAAAGAATGCCGCACAAAGAAAACGCAAACGAAAAGAAATAACATCTGCAGGGGTGTGGAAATTGCACTCCTGCAGAAACAAAACATGAATGCGGAATGATCGTTCAAGGTGAAGCACCTCCCGCTGCTTATCTGGAGAGCGAAAACCCTGCGCGTTACAGGAAGCGAAACGAAACACCGCTATCATTTACCGAAAGAGTGAAGCAATGCGACACACTATAGACAACCAATCAAGAGAACAAAACAAAACTGTGACGTTGCGGGTACCGTCTGTGGGTGCAGTGAAACATCGGCGGAGGGGATGGGCGCTTGGGAGACATCCTGGGTCCCCGCTGGCGTCTTGGCTGGCGGCCCCGCGGCGGCGGGACGTCGATGCCACGCAGTTCAAACGGCTGCGCGGTGAAATGTTTCAGCCGATGCTCGCGGCTGCGGAAGAAACACACAGTCACACGCGCACCGACACATTTCCCCGCACAAATACCGTCCATCGTTCGTCAGCCGCGCAGACAGAGCCAGCGCATCGATGAGATAACGGCGCCAGCTGAGCGCCGGAATGGCGACGACCAGGCCACCGCCGAGCGGGGGAGGAGGAAAAGGACCGATACGGCCCGAGGTCCTAATCAGAGGTGCCATGATGACGACTAGAAGACCTCGGAGACGTCCATGAGAGCGTTCTCCTCGTTCGCCGTCCACCTCCTTCTTCGAGGCCGGATCGGCCGATGACGAAGCGCACCCATCAGATGACGAGTGCTGGCGCTTGGGCTCGTCAAGGTCCAGGACCTTGCGCATGCCAGCTCGGACCATCTTCACGGCGTGAGGGGGCGCGGGGGCAGAGCGACCGGGATGTGCGGGCGCGTCTCGCTCACGCTGTCGCTGCTCTCGCTGCCCGTGACAGGTGTGTGCAGGGGAGCGTCGGGGGAAGACGTTTCGGGCGACATAGTGCCCGCCTCGGCCTCCTGCTGCTGCGCCGCTGTCGGCGCGTCGACCTCCAGGCTCGGAGGCTCCGCCAGGGGCGACTCGAGCAGCGGCGCCTCCGAGTCCGGCGAGGCCAACTTCTCGAGGACCACCGAGGAGTCACTCAGCTCCTCTTCAGCGGAGCTCGCCGCAGCCTCTTCCCGCTGAGCAGCGGGCTCACCGTAGCTTGCAGGTGCCTCGCCTGCCGCCTTGTTGGAACCGGCGGCGGCTGCGGCGGCGTACGATTGGGGCTGCACGCAGTCCCAGGTCGCGTGCTGTCCCCCGCAGCGCTTGCACGCTGCCTGGCAGGTCTCCGTCTCGTGGCCGTACGCGCCGCAACGACCGCACCGCGTGGCAGTGCAGGCGGCGCCCATGTGACCCTCTCCTCCGCCCCGCGAGCACACCCGCTTCATGCCACGATAATCCAGCATGGCGCGGTGGCCCGCGACGGTGAGGAAGTTCGGCGGCGCTCACTGCATTTCGAGCTTCACAGTGCAGCACCCGTTCCGGATGGGGCCGCGGCTCTTAAAGACTGGCTCCGACACCGCTCGCACCCTACCCTACCGTAGGCGCCCAGGGCAGCAGCCAGGGCGTCGTCCGTTACTGTTGGCGGTAGATGGTCGTCACGTACACCACTCGCGCGGCCATATCTGCGTCAGCGGCACTTGCTTTCCAGCGACGAGGAAGCTCCCCGCCGCTACCATTATCGTCGCCTGAGCCATATAGACCACGGCACAAAGGAGGTTTGTTCCGCCTGGATAGCGTTGATGAGGTCGTCCGCCGGAACAGGCTCCGGCACGGTTAAGTATAAACATTGCGCCTGCGTGGGGCGCGTCACAGGAGGGCAATGGTCATCGAGCCCTGGACACCAAGGCATCAGGCCTGGCGCCGGGGCAGGGACGGCTGGTCCTCCGAGGTCGCTGGGGGACAGGATCCGGGGGAGGGGGATACGGGGGGGGGGCGACCCGCCGGGACATTGAATGAACAAACTTCTGCGCACAGACGGGCAGAGTAACGCCCTCTTAACAAACTGTCCCTTTACGGGACCGCTGCATATACAGGGTGTCCAGGCTAACTTTAGCCAAGGGTTAAAAAATAAGACATTTGAGGTAGGCCAGGGAAACCACTTACATACACCTACCAGCCGTCTTGCGCATTATAGGCAATTTTTTGTTTTGCAGTTAATTAGCAATTAAGATAATTTTTCTAAATGCGTAAATATTGACTTTAGACAGCAGATGTGAATAGCAAAGTTGGAGAGCACCTTCAGAAACCCCCATTCCATTTTTTTCGACAAAGAAACCCTCACGTGTATCCTTTTTCCAAGCTCTTAAGAAAGCCCGCGAAATATAAAAAAATCACGTGGCTTGCGCAAACGCGTGCCTCGATTGTGCTGCTCTCAATCCTGGCTTGAGTGAACGAAATCACCTGCTGGCAAGGCGCGACGACCCCAATGCTCCGGCAGGCCAATATGTCGGCGGTGGTCTCGCGCGGGCGTTGGAAAGCTCGACTCAGACGATTGGGAAACATGTTCGGTATAGGAATGATTTCATGCTTCGGGAAAAGTTCAGGGGTGTGATAAGACCGCGGCACGTTTTCAAGAAGGCGCAGAAAACTTTTTGCAGTACGTGTATCTTTTTGAGGTTTTTCTGAGCTGTGGTACCTCAGACCAAGCCACAATATCTTATTTTTGTGGCTTATTTTTTAACCCTTGGCTAAAGTTAGCCTGGACACCCTGTCCATATATATATTGCTACGAGCATTTCTAAGGAGAACCTCCGGAGAAGAGACGTAAAACTGCAGGCGCTGCAAGGATATATATATATATATATATATATATATATATATATATATATATATATATATATATATATATATATATATATTGCTACGAGCATTTTCAAGGAGAACATCCGGAGAAGAGACGTAAAACTGCAGGCGTGTCTACTTCGTCTACAGAGGCACGTATCACTGCCCCCTCTTCTGCAGCATCGCCACGATGCGGCTAGGAGAGAAATATCAGCAAAATACCGCTGCAGTGAACCGCTGTTCAGTCAGGGAGTCTGTCGTGGTAAGGCTTCATGCGCACAATGTGCTCGACTTCAGTGCGGTGCGACCGGCGCGATGAGCAAGCCGCTTGGGCGGGAGCAACTACATGCGTGAAATCACTGATGCGGCGCGCTACTTCGCAAGGGCCGAAGTATCTCCGCAGAAAATTTTCAGAAAGGCTGCGGCGACGAACAGGTGTCCAAACCCACAACAAGCTACCAGGCTCGTAACTGACGAAGCGGCGTCCGATGTTGTACCTAGCGGCGTCAGACTCCTGTTGACGGTTAGTTCCAGACGTGCCAATTGCCGCGCTTCCTCAGCACGCTGAACGAAGGTGTCTGCGTCGAGGTCAGCGTCAGAGTCACATTAGGGGTCAACCGGCAACATAGCATAGTCGCGTTGTCTCTTGCCGGGCGGTGTTGTACGCAAACGTTACGTACGGCAGAATAG
The DNA here is from genome assembly GCF_052857255.1 of Amblyomma americanum. Lineage (NCBI taxonomy): Eukaryota > Metazoa > Arthropoda > Arachnida > Ixodida > Ixodidae > Amblyomma > Amblyomma americanum. The sequence goes on along the minus strand of NC_135497.1, from coordinate 71,283,678 downwards.
TGTCACAAGTTCGATGCTCGACGTCAACATACATAGAAAGCATGTCGGCTAGTGTGCGGTTGGGTCGCTCTACCAACCCGTTTGTCCATGGGTGATAGGCCATTGCACGTCGATGGCTGGTGTGCGTCAGAGTCATCACGGACTGGGTTCAGTGGGCTGTGAAAGCAGTTCACCGGTCAGTAACAACAACGGCGGGTGCTCCATGACGCAGGAAAATGTTGTGGGCGATGAACTGCGCCATTTCAGCAGCAGTGCCTTTGACAAGGGACGTGGTCTAAGCGTATCGTGCCAGGTAGTCGGTGGCACCGACGATCCAACGCTTTTCAGAAGAAGACTTCGGAAATAGGCCAAGGAGGTCCATGCCCACTTGGTGAAAAGGGGTCTTTGGTGGACGGGGTGAAGAAATCCGGCTGGTTTACACGGAGGAGACCTCCGACGTTGGCAGTCACGGCATGTTTTTACGTATGCCTGCACCGATGGGAGTGACCTGGGCCATTAATACTTTTGTTTATCCGCGAGAGTGTACGACTTACTCCGAGATGGCCGGCGGAGGGTACATCATGATAGGCACTCAAAATCTCTGGCCACAGCTGTGATGGTACGACAAGCAGGAACGCTTTTTTGTTGCTGGCAAAGTTGCGCTTGTAGGGAACACCAGATTGTAAAGTGAAGGTGTGGAGCCCACGACGAAAAACACGCGGGATGCGAGCGTCGACGCCTTCGAGGTAACCGATGAGCGGCGCGAACTGCGCCATTTGGGTGGTACTAACAGCGCCCAGGAAAGGAAAATCATCGGCGGGTTCTTCAGGAACGCTTGTGATAGACGCGCACGACAAACAGTCCGCATCCTGATGCTTACTGCTCGAATTTTAGACGAATTTTAAGTCGTATTCTTGTAAGCGTAAGCTCCATCTAGCCAATCGTCTTGAGGGGTCTTTGAATCTCGCCAGCCAGCATAAGGAGTGGTGGTCGCTTACCACACGGAAGGGTCGTCGGCAGAGGTACGGTCCGAACTTGCTGATGGGCCATATCACTGCAAGGCACTCTTTCTCTGTCCTAGAATAATTGGTCTCGGAGCACGTAAGTGTTCGGCTGGCATAATTAATGACTAGTTCGGCACCGTCTTGCCAATGGATCAGTGCCGCACCAAGGCCAACATTGCTGTCATCAGCGTGGATGTCCGTGGAAGCGTGTTCATCAAAATGGGCGAGTATCGCAGTACGTTGTAGACGGCTGCGAAGCTCGTCAAATGCAGCCTCTTGGTCGCTTCCCAACACGAAGGGCGTGCCATTGCGAGTCAGTGAGTTTAACGGTTCGGCGATTCGCGAGAAGTTTTGAACAAAGCGCCTGTAATACGAGCACAGAACCAAAAACCGACGAATGGCCTTCTTGTCAGTTGGGCGTGGAAAACCTGAGACGGCAGCTGTCTTGCCAGGTTCCGGGCGAACACCATGTGCGCCGACAACGTGACCAAGAAAACGAAGCTCCTCAAAGCCAAAATGGCATCTCTCGGCTTTGATGGTGAGATGTGCGGATTTGAGTGCTTGTAGCACAATGCGCAACCGCCCCAAGTGTTGGTCGAACGTGGTCGAAAATATAACGACATCGTCCAGGTACAAGAGGCAGGACTGCCACTTCAAGCCTGAGAGAATTAACGGTATCCATCATGCGTTGGAAAGTGGCCGGTGCTGAGCACAGATCAAATGGGAGCACCTTAAACTCATAGAGGCCGTCGGGCGTTACGAAAGCCGTCTTCTCCCGGTCTCTATCGTCCACTTCGATCTGCCAGTACCCGCTTTCAAGATCTAATGATAAATATCGCAATCGATCAAGCGCGTCGTCTATCCTGGGCAGTGGGTAAACGTCCTTTTCGGTCACGTTATTAAATTTTCTATAGTCAACACAGCAACGCAGACTTGTCTTTTTTTGACAAGAACCACAGGTGATGCCCATGGGCTGGTGTACAGCTGAATGACATCGTCCGCAAGTATTTCGGCAACCTGATTCTGAATGACTTCTCGCTCCATCGGGGAAACACGGTAGGGGCGCTGGCAGAGCGGTCGCCTAGTCTCATCAGTGATGATACGATGCTTGACGAGTGGAGTGCGGCCGACCTTCGAACACGTAGAGAAACAGTCCGCAAAGTCTGCCAAGAGGTCCGACAGAAGATCCTTCTGAACCGATGGCAGGGCTGCATTTATTTTGACTGACTAAATAACGTGGTGTGGGCCAGCATTGTCTGGAGTAGGTCCTCCCACGGTGCACAAACCTGGGACCTCAGCAGCGTAGTGGAGGAAGGCAATAGCCGTGCCTTTGACAAGGTGATGATATTCGTTAGAAACGTTGGTCAGGAGGACGTGGGTACGGCCGTCACGTAGTCGGACGAGACCTCCGGCAACGACAAGGCCCCGCTCAAGCAGCAGTGGAATATGGCCGTCCGCCAGGCCCTCGTAGTCGTGAAATAGGTCTTTCCGCACGAGAACCAGGACACTGCACCGCGGCGCACCGTGACGTCATTTTCGACAATGCGCAGAGCGTTGCTGCAGGGATCTCGGGAGCCAGAGCGAGCCACGGCTGTTTGGTCGAGAAGGTGACACGTGCGTCCTTAAATGTCAATCACAGCGCCGCTCGCCTGCAGGAAGTCGATCTCCAGAATCAAGTCTCTGGAACACTCGGAGAGCATGACAAGTTCACCAACACAGGTTAAACCACGAATTCCAACTCTAGCCGTGCACTTGCCAACAGGGAAAATTAGGTGGCCACCAGCGGTGCGCATGTGGGTCCCCGTCCACGGTGTCGGAACTTTTTTAAGGTCTCCAGCAAAGGCACGACTCAAAAAATTGATCAGCACCGGTATCGAGCAGCGCGGTAATCTCGGTGCCATCAATTGCCACCCGAAAATCGGATGCAGTGTATCGGGTATTGTTGCTGCCGCTCTCTGTCCAAATATGTCGTCTCGTTGGTTTCGTGATGCAGCATCTTGACACGCCTCGACGTCAACGGCCTTGCCTGCAGAGGTCGCTGGTGTTATCCTGACGCGGACTGGGCGAGCGACGGCCAGCAGAGCTACTCTGGCAGCCGGGGCTGGAAGCGCGATAGCGGAGAGGCGAAGGCGAACTGGATTCGCGCCTTCCAGAGTAAACACGGTTCTGGAGAGCCCAGAGATGCTCCGCAATCTCATGCAGTCGTTCACCGTTCTGAGGAGAAGTGCGTCGGGACGGAAACCGCGAAAACCCACTTGGGGGTACGGACAGGCTCGGTAGAGATGACCGGGCTCCCCAGAGTCGTAGCACGGAGGCCTACGGTCCGGTGTACGCCACAAATCCGACTTCCGAGGGCGTGGCTCAGCTTTAGCAAGTGCAGTTGCATAATATGGGGCGGTGCTATTGACGGGAGACGTTGGGGTTATACCGTAGCCCGGTGCGGTTGCGTGACATGTGCCGATGCTGCTCATGGACGGCGTCGGAGTAGCGGGACCGCAGTTAGCCGTGCGACGTGCAACGAATGCGTACGTGGGTCTGGCAATGAACTGGGTCGGCGCTTTTGAAACAGGAGGTGCCTGCGCAACCTGACGACTTCTGTCAGCGCTGCCAGCGGCGCAGGCGCAACCTGCGGCGGATAGAACCGTTAGAGTTCTTCGCGGACAACTGACCGAATCAGTCCGCGCAAGGTGTCTGCACTGCCGCCGAGGCACGACGAAAAGGTTTCGGGCACCATGCTGTGGATGTCTCGATTGTATTGGCGGGCCGGTTGCTGGAACGTCGTCTTCATGGTGGTAGCCTCGGTGAGAAATTGCGCAACAGTGCGGGGTGGGCTGCGACGAGGCCTACGAATAGCTCCTGCCTAACCCCTCGCATTAGATGGAGAAGCTTCTTCTCCTTCGTCATGTCGGGGTCGGCACGCTTGAATAGACGGGCCATGTCCTCGATGTACACGCGCACTTTTTCATTCGAGCGCTTATTTCGGGAGTGCAGCGCAGCTTCAGCGTTCTCACGGCGGACGGTTGGGTAATGTAGCCAGGAGATTCCGGCAAAGCGTCTCCCAGGTGGAAAGGGTAGTCTTGTGGTTTTCAAACCGCGTCCGGCACACCCTTCCAGAGCAAAATATACATTGCGGAGCTTGCGCTCGTCACTCCGGCCGTTGTAGCTGGCGACCCGCTCGATGGTGTCCAGGCAATCCTCAGTATCTTCGAACACGTCACCGTGAAAAGATGGCGGTGTTCGCGGTGGGTGGGAAAGGATCGGCGCCAGGGGCCGGGTGTCAGTGGCCATGGCAGTTGGACTCGGTGGCCGAGGCTGCGTCGTTCTTGTGGGCGGGGGAAGGGGCTGAAATTCGGGCTACTCTACTCAGATACGGTGGCTGGGTCGCTGGTGGGCAGCTGTGAGGTCCGTAGGGATGTTGTGCGGAGTTCGGTGGTTGGGAAGCGTACCCAGCACTGCTCCGCCAAATGATGATTAATTCGCAGGAGAATTTCCGGAATAGAGACGTAAAACTGCGGCGGTCCCTAAGTGGTCCGAGCGCGCGAGCGAGAGAGAACCATATATCTATCTCAGATGCTCTTGACATCAGTAAAACAACATGCCACACAATTTTGCGCGAGAATTTGGTGAAACGAAAGCGGGATGCCAGACTTGTGCCGCACTCCCTCACATAAGACCGGAAGGACACGCGGGCATTATTGAGCGCTGATTTGCTGTCCGAGGCAGAGAAGGATGCTGCATTCGTCGACAGCATCATTTTTGAAGACGAAGCATGGTGTTTTCAGTACGATTCTCAACCAAAGAAGCAAAGCGCTAAATGGCGGTCCTCAAGCTCTCCGGCGTCGCGAAAGGTGCGGTGACAGGAGACCAAAACAAAGATTATCCTGATTGTTTTTTTCGATGCCAGAGGTGTCAGACACCACGAGTTTGTCCCACAAGGGTAGGCGGTGAATCAGTTTTATATTCGCGTGCTCCAAAACGTGCGTGACGCACTGCGACGCCGCCGCCCTGACTTATGGGCATCTGGACAATGAAGCGTTCCCCACGATAACGCGAGGCCGCACACTGCTTTCAGCGTGACAGAAGTTCTCGCCAAGCGCAGCGTTACTGTACTTCCCCATCCTCCATCCCCGCCTGACCTCTCCCCGTGCGATCTTTTCCGTTTTCATCGTGTGAATATATATATATATATATATATATATATATATATATATATATATATATATATATATATATATATATATATATATATATATATATATATAGTCACCGAAACCAAAGTGCATAGGAGAATAAAATTTTTTTTAAATGTGTAGTGCTAATCAGTGGGTTAATAATACTTAGATTAATCTATCGCTTACAGAAAATTACTTATAAAGCAGCAGAAAAAACAACCATGCCACCGGTGGGATCCGAACCTACGACACGCCGCCACCACACGGCGACACTGGAAAGCAGTCGACAGCGCCACCACACGACAAGACCAGGGCCTGGGTCAACGCCGTGAAAAATGGAACGCAGGTGAGCGGTACGGACAGGGCTGCCTCCTCCTCCCCTCCCTCCTGCCCCCCTGCGGCACGCAGTGCCGAGCAAACCAAAATAGCAGCTCTTGAGGGCAAAACTGAGATGCTGCTCGAGAAAATTGCGCTCCTAGAATCGCAATCAAAACAGCCTATCACTCCCCCCTCTCGTCCCGCTACCGAGACAATGGAGAGTGAGCCCGCGGCACCGAACGCCGCACTGAACGCGGATGCTGCACTTGAGGCCCGTCTAGAGGCCCGCATGGACGCCTGTTTCAGTGCCCTAGAAAGTTAAATTTCCACGGCAGTCACCTCCGCTATCGCCAAAATGACCGAAATTGTACCCACTATAGTCGCACAGCACATCGCACAATCTTCGCGTGGCGTCCGACGAGTCGGCGGTCTAATCAAAGGCGTGTCTGGCCGCTATCCCAAAATGCGTCGCGCCATGGAAACTTTAGCAGAAGACGACGACAGCTGCTCGCTCTCCGGAATAGAGGATGGCCCCCTCACCGCGAGTGCTGGCTCCGGAGCAGCGTCCCCACAGTCGACATCTCACCTAACTGGCCATGGCGGACAGGCCTCAAATTAGGCGCTCTCCTCATACCAATTCGGCCACCCCCATCCTAATCACCCAGTGGAACTGCCGCGGCTTCCGTTCCCGTGCCAAGCGGGCGAACCTCCGGCTTTTCCTGTCAACATTCGATTCACTTCCTGCGGTGGTTGCCCTCCAGGAGCCAGGTAGCGGCGCAACCCTTACAAATTATGTTACCTTCCAGCAGGACTCCTTTTCCTGTATCTGCGTGCACAAAAATTATACAGCCAACTTGGTTGACTTGGACCTCAATGCTGCATATTCCTATGTGATGGTCACTGTTCTTCCGCTTAAGAAAAAAAATGCACCCTTGCATATACTTGACGTCTATTGTTCTCCCAAGATAAAAAATGTAACTTCCGCAGCCCTCTTCAGTCGCGCCCTGAAGGCTGCGGGCAGTGACCCCCTGGTGATCGTGGGCGACTTCAACGCTCAAAGCACACCCTGGGGGTACGTGCGTGAAGAGAAGCGCGGCCGCAAGCTGGCGGAACTCGCGTCCACGCTGGGCCTGACTCTTCACACTGACCCTGCACATCCAACGCGGGTGGGTAACTCCGTGACTCGGGACACGTGTCCAGACCTTACCTTCACCAAAAACATAAGACACGCAGAATGGGCCAACACCGAGGAAACCCTCGGCAGTGACCACTGCATACTCAACACCAGCGTCAGAACTAAACCACTGGCAAGATCCCACGCCCAAGCACGCCTACCCGACTGGACAAAGTTCCGGCAGACCTACACTAATTCGGCCTCTATCCACGAACAAGGCTACCACGCGTGGTCACAAGAATTGGTTACACACCTTCGTTCGGTAGAAACTCAAGTTCAACTATCGGAGGCCACACCGGAGGTGGACAACCACCTCCTGCACATCTGGGAGGCGCGGCGCAGCCTCGTCCGCAGATGGCGCCGCCAAAAACATTACCGGAAGCTCAAAATTCGCATCGCCGAGCTCACCCAGCGAGCGGTTGATTACGCGGCACAGCTCGCCGACTCGAATTGGGTGGACCGGTGCAACACGGCCGCTAGACATATGTCTAGCCGGAGCACTTGGCGTCTCTTTCGCGCCTTGATCGATCCGACTAAAACCAGAGCCGAGACACAAAAACATCTCCAACGGGCTATCCGTAGCTTCGACGGAGATACCTCTAAATTAGCATGGAAACTACGCGATCAATACCTCTGCATCCAAAAGGACCCCCGAGGGCCAGCGTACTCGTATGCAGGTTCTGAGAACGCGGAGCTGGATCAACCGTTCCGGCTCCACGACCTGAAGGCGGCCTTGAGTAAAATGAAACGAGGAACGGCGCCGGGAAGAGACAAAATAACTGTGAAATTACTTGCCAACCTTCCCGACCCGGCCTACGAGACACTCCTCGCATATATAAACTCAATCTGGCAAGGTGAGGCACCCCTCCCAATCGAATGGAAGACCACCTTGGTCACCTTCATTCCTAAAGCCGGCAAAACCATAAACACGGACAACCTCCGCCCCATCTCCCTCACGTCTTGCGCGGGAAAGCTGATGAAGACTATGGTGCGAGACAGGCTGTCCGAGTTTTTGGAAAACCAAAATGTATTCGCAGAAACCATGTTCGGGTTCCGCCCGCACCGGTCCGCGCAGGATGTCCTGCTTCAACTAGACCGCGAAATTCTGAATCCCGTCGAATACCCCCTTAATGACAAGGTAGTACTCATCCTCGATTTGTAGGGGGCTTTCGACAATGTAACACTACATAATTCTGACGCACCTCTCCCAAACCCAACTGTGGACACAACACGTTTCAGTACATTAGGCAATTTCTCTCCGACCGGCAATCGTATATCCGGATACAAGATGAAGAACACGGCCCCTACCAATTAGGTACGAGAGGTACCCTGCAGGGCGCGGTCCTCTCACCTCTACTATTCAATTTGGCAATGATGAAACTTCCGGCGCAGTTGGAAAGTGTCGAGGGCATACAGCACGCGCTGTATGCCGCCGACATCACCATCTGGGCTAAGCACGGATCGGTAGGAGACATTGAAGCCAACCTGCAGAAGCGGCGGAGATTGTGGACGCTTACGCCCGCCGCTGCAGCCTTGAATGCTCCCCGGCCAAATCGGAATTTGTGCACGTTTGACCCTCGCCGAAGTGCACTACCAAAATCGAACTGTCCCTAGCGAACGGACCCATCCCAGAACATGCGGAGATCAGAGTACTGGGTCTCTTTATCAATAAACACCGCCGTGTCGACACAGCACTGGCCAAATTGCGCAAGGTGGGAGACCAGGTTGGCCGCATGATCCGCCGGGTTTCCAATAACCGCGGGGGGTTGCGATGCAAAGATGCCTTGCGGTTGGCGCACGCAATCGTAACCAGTCGAGTCTTGCACTCGACTACTTACCTCCACCTTCGCAAATGTGACAAGAAAGCCCTTGAGGTGGTTCTCCGTAAGACTTACAAGCGTGCTCTCGATCTCCCGGTCACCACGTCCAACCAGCGCCTCCTGGGCTTGGGGATGGTCAACACCTTCATGGAGCTCCGAGCAGCACACTTGACAAACCACTACACAAGACTCTCAAAGACGCCGTCGGGTCGCCGCCTGCTTGCCCGACTTCACATCCACCATCCAACACTAACGGAAGAGCGTGTGCGCATCCCCGAGATCTGGAGATACGCCCTGCACGTACGCCCTCTTCCGGCCAACATGACACGAGACGACCATAGTGGCCGGCGCCTCGCGCGGGCGGAAGCCTTGGCACGCTACTGTGGAAACAAACACGGAGTATTCTACGTGGACGCCACCGTCCCACATCATGGGGATTGGTACACAGCCGCAGTCGTCCACCAAAACACAGCAGTGAACAGCCTTACGTTCAAAGCTCAAGACATTACTCATGCGGAAGAGGTGGCAATCGCGCTCGTCGCCGCCGATCAGGACTCGCGGGTCATCGTTACCGACTCGCGGGGGTCCTGCAGGAACATAGAAAGGGGCTTTATTCCCTATTTGGCATACCGAATTCTTCAACATAGTAATTATCCCGGGGCTCCCGCGTCCCGCACAATAGTATGGACTCCCGCGCACACGGGTCTCGAGGGCAACGAAGCGGCCGACGCCGCTGCCCGCGCGCTCACTCTCCGGGCATCACCCTCGCCTCCCCCCGATGCGGACTCCGACCCTAATCCGGCTTTTGCCTTCAAGGAAATCATCCAGTATTACCAATTCGGCCGCGCATAATCTTTCCTAAGCCCTGCAAGGGCCTCACGAAGGCGGAGGAACACTTACTCCTTCGCCTTTATACTAAAACACTTCTGTGCCCGGCAGTAATCAAACATTTCGACCCTGCGTGCACAGGGGAGTGCCCGCACTGCAGGGAGAAGTCTTCGGACATTTACCACATGGTGTGGGCATGCCAATAAACTCCGCATCTTCCCCCTATCCCCAACCCTGCCCGGGAGGACTGGGAGGCGGCCCTGCTCGGCTGCTCTGACCTGGCGAGCCAAAAGGCCCTGGTCGGGCGCGCCCGAGCAGCAGCTACCGCCAATGGGCTTCTGTAATGAGCAGCCCACCTAGCATTTGTAAGGAACGGACCCTTAAGGACCGCTCCACTAGCTCCCTGTATATATTTTGAAAATAAAGTTTTCAGTCAGTCACCTCCGAATGGAGCGTCCGGTGCTCTTACCAACTGAGCTACGGCGACGGCCGTCCAATCTGCTGCTCTCGTGGTTATTTATGTTTATTGGGTGTGAGCGAACCATGAGAGTGTACACCAGCGCCACCCTCGTCCATAGCGGCGGACGTGGTACGTCCTGTGTTACAGCGAGTGTGACGTGGAACGTCATCTAACGGCGAGGGCGGAAACTGTGCGAGAGCCCTCTTATGCTACCTACGGCATCAAGACTGCCAGAAACGAGACCCTCGTTAAGCAATTAGCAGAAAAGGTAGGTCGTGGGTTCGGATCCCATTGGTGGCATGGTTGTTTTTTCTGCTGCTTTATAAGTAATTTTCTTTATCCGATAGATTAATTTAAGTATTAATAACCCACTGATTAGCACTACACAATGAAAAATTAAACATTCCTCTATGCACTCTGGTTTTGGTGACTGTTGGCTCCCTTCATAAGTATATATATATATATATATATATATATATATATATATATATATATATATATATATATATATATATATGAGGCTAGTTAATCGTTACACATGTGAGAGAAGCTAAGAGCCACAAAACTGTAGCATAGCCGTGGCGTGCTCACAGTAACGCCAGACCAGGGCTGGGTATATATGGCTAAATATTAAAAAGATTCGTGAAAGCGAAACGAAATGAAGAGCGTTAGATAAGTTGTTTTCTCCGAATATTTCGTCAATTTTGGATACCAACGTGTAAATCACGACACGACGATTCGTTGGGTACAACCCGTATCCCTCTGCGACCACCGGTTAGCCCACCACGGCCCTCTGAGGGTCGACCCTAATTACGGTTCTGAGGACTAAAGGTCGTCGGTACGAATCCCTCGCACAAGCCAGTGTTGAACTCGACTAACAACTTTGTGCGCGGAATTGCGCCGTTTGTTTGACATCGCTCCAAACCCTCTGCGCCGAATGGATGGTCCACAATTTTACCACAAATGGTGACTTCAAGTGGCACCAGCCTCGGCACACGCTCGCATTCATACAGTACATAGGAGATTCAAAAAATAGGAGATTCGAAAGATAAGAGCAGCGTAGCAGCGTTTGTGGCCAACGTTGGGGGTGGCTCAGCCTGAGTCAATGGGCAGGCCCCTGCACTTACCCTTTCATTTTTCCTGCCAGCAATAGCAGAGAGAGAAAGAACTTTATTGAGCCCAGCTCGACGTCTTCTTAGACGCTGTCCATGGAATTGGTTCGCTCTTCACGGGACCCATATGCTTCCCTAGGCGCCTGGCCCCTGGAGATCACGACGAGCTGGTCTTGCAGGGCAGGGCTGGTTAGCAATGTCTCCCATCGCTAGATTAGGGAGGATGAGGGATGAGTTGGGGTAGTCGGGCAGGCAAGAGGTGGGTGGATTGCCTTTTCGAAATCGCATACTCTAATGACGTGTTGGAGCGCGCCCACTAACTGAGTCTTGCAGAAATAACATTCCTTCTCGTACCTTTCCGGGTACATCTTGCTTTGAAGGTAGGGTGCGGGAAAGATCCTGCCTGTATCTGCCTCTAGATCGCTTGCTCTTTTCTGCTAAGCGATTTGTGAGGATCGCGGTAACATGGCCTCTCCGTCTTGTAATGGTTCGTTATGTTCCTATAAATAAATAGAGACTGTGGCTCACCTTCCTCTACCCGCTGTTCCATGTCTCCGGCGAACTGGTGGGCAACTTCGTTGCCCTCCAGCCCAGAGTGAGCCGGTGTCCTATGGGGTTTGAGTTGGGGAGATAAGTACGTTCTCCCCCCTCAATCGCGGCTGACACGGTTCAAAGCCGCCCGGACCCCACCCCGTGATCGCGTACGCTACCGAGCGCTCGCCGACCACGGCGGGCCTTGCTCTGGGGGAACAAAGGAACGACACATTGGCTGACACAAACAGGCATTTATTGCTACAGCAACAATAACGCCAGCTAGCAACAAGGTACGCTAATGAATCGAGGACGTCCGACTCACCAGCAAGGTTCCGAGCGAATGTTCGCCCGCGCTAGGGCAAGGGATATAAACTCCGAAGGCCGGGCGGGACGAGTACGGGATCCTGTCTCCCCGTCGCTTCCTCGCCCCGCCGGCGAAGAGCGGAGCCCCGAGCGACGCGTCCGCTCAGGCTGATTATCCCAGCCGAAGAGACCCCATCTCCCGCGGGCGGGCTTCAGCAGTGTCCCGCGCAGCGACGCTGGCGCCCTCTCTTGCCAGTTAATGTAACTGACAAGGGAACGCGTTCATCCTCGGGGTGAGACTGCTGCTGCACGGTGCCTCGCGGGAAAGCAAACTCAGGGGGCTGCAGGGCAGGTCCCCACATCCCCCCAACCTTATACCCCTGTCACACGGGCATTTCGAGGGCCCTCGAACCGATAGTCTATCGACTCAAAGGCGATCGAGCGCTGCCACACGGGCAGTTTCAATGGCGATCGAGTCAATAGCCTATCGAGTCAACGGAGTAGCGCAGAACTCCATCGAGATTTCGAGGGCCTTCAAGCGCTGCCCAAGGTTGCTAGCGTTGCTTCGAGCGGCGCCAAGCGCACTTTCGTACACGACACATCCACGGTGCAAAAACATGAACAAACATTATTCGCATAAAATTTAATGCAAGCAGCCTGTAAAATCATTTTAAAATTATATTAGACTGGTTTTAAGTGCATTAAGCGCATTAATTTTGCGTTGCAGTCTTTGCGTTGCTTGCGTACTTAACGTTGAAAACATGGCGGCACCCTGCCCGCCCGCTTCACAGCGATAACAGCTTCGTCGCTAATCCCTCAAAGCAATATCGTGTTCCAAGCTGTTGTATTCGCCTTCAATTTGCCCATTCTTACCCTCGCATAAAGTTTCAAGAGGCAAATAGCTCTTATTTTTCAGCTATCATGGCGATTTCCCACGTCTTAAGTCTGACGAAGCAGCGCTCCGACGCAGTTGGACTGGCTTGGTTTTGGCTCGTCTTGTATTAGTGTGGCTATAGCAGTGTATGCATATGTCCGTCGCGTACGTGTAATTAAAAGGGTTTTGAACGACTTTCGCGTATGTCTGTATTTCAGCATTTAGTATACATTTATTAAATATTTTTGTTATTTTTCCAAAATCCAAAGTAGCGATTATGGCGCCACACATCCGTGGCGTAAGACACGAGAACCATTTCAATGGCCATTGAGATTTGCCGTGTAGCAGCGGCGAGTTCGATGGCGATTGAGAATCTCGAAGACCCTCGACTCGAGGGTGATTGAAACTGGCCGTGTGACAGGGGTATTAAATAGACCCACGCGCCTGAAGGTACATGCTATGGAGGAGTCTCCTGGTCTTCATGTCCTTGAGGCACGTCTTGCAGCGGAGGTCACGCCGACAGCGTCCACGCAGACTTCCGCGGTATTCCGAAGGCGGCGTGAAGGTCTCCGCTGGGACGACTCTTATGTCCCGCGGACTACCGTGTCCGCAGGCCCACGAATCGAAGGCCGGTGGGAGAACTGCAGGCCAGGATCCTGCAGTAGTCGCCAGGGCAGCAGCAGTTGGAGGTGACTGCTGACTGGCCTCGCCACAGCTGCCCCGGATGGATGCGGCGAACAGGATACAGGCCGTTCCGTCGCAGCAGGTGGCAGCGAGACGATGTGCACCGGACAGCAAGCCTGGGTGCCTCCACCGGATCTGCAAAACTGACGAAACGCTCTCGGCATGCCTTTAACGTAGGTCACGGGAGGGGAAACGGCATCCGCAAGGGCCTCGTGGCACAATGCCTAACTCGCTAGCAAAACGTGTCGGCGGCTGTGCAAACGCAAAGTTCGAGTGAACAAAGCCCCTTCTTGAGTTGAACGAGACTGCTCAGTTCGTGCGAGGTTACAAAAAAAAAACGGGCGGGCAGCTAAGTGCGCCCCCTTTCAATGACACGGTCCGGTGGTCGTGTGTCTTTTAACGTGGTGCAGGCAGCTCCGAAAAGCCTCAGGCCTAACTACCGCTCCGACAACGACCGTGACCACAACAAAGACCCGAAACGGGTTATATGCGCGCAGCCGCGAGGAGACGTCAGCTTTGTGGGGTGGTCCTACCCCGCTCACTGCACAAAGCAGCTTCTGAGCGGTCGGCGCCCACTGTATCGGACGGTGTCGGAGCGCCCGGTGCCGAGCTGCAATACCAGTGAGCTCGTAGCGGCACCCGTGGCCCCAGGCCACCCGGCTCCCGGAGCCGCGACTCCCAGAGTCGAAAAAGAGAGTAGAGAAAATGTATACAGAAACTCGGACCACCCACGCGGCTTCCGTACTCACTCGCTTCGGGCTCGGCAACTCCGGGGCGCTAGGCCTCGCGCTCCCTCGATGCGGACCAAGTGATTCTCGCGAAGAAACTCCAGGGAAAACATGTGCTGAGCATGTCGAAAAGTTCAAACATGCTGCAGCGCAATACACCTCGCACTCAAGAAAGCATGCCGCAGGTCCTAGCGATAAAAATTCACTCTAGGCCTAGCACTTGTCAAGTCCGGACAAAGAGCGTTCCTCGAACCGAACCGACAGTCGTCCAATGTTCCAAGAGCGGGCCCCATGTTGGGCTGCCAGATGTGGGGTTGAATGGGGAGATAAGTACGTTCTCCCCACTCAATCGCGGCTGACACGGTTCAAAGCCGCCCGGACCCCACCCCGTGATCGCGTACGCTACCGAGCGCTCGCCGACCACGGCGGGCCTTGCTCTGGGGGAACAAAGGAACGACACATTGGCTGACACAAACAGGCATTTATTGCTACAGCAACAATAACGCCAGCTAGCAATAAGGTACGCTAATGAATCGAGGACGTCCGACTCATCAGCAAGGTTCCGAGCGAATGTTCGCCCGCGCTAGGGCAAGGGATATAAACTCCGAAGGCCGGGCGGGACGAGTACGGGAGCCTGTCTCCCCGTCGCTTCCTCGCCCCGCCGGCGAAGAGCGGAGCCCCGAGCGACGCGTCCGCTCAGGCTGATTATCCCAGCCGAAGAGACCCCATCTCCCGCGGGCGGGCTTCAGCAGTGTCCCGCGCAGCGACGCTGGCGCCCTCTCTTGCCAGTTAATGTAACTGACAAGGGAACGCGTTCATACTCGGGGTGAGACTGCTGCTGCACGGTGCCTTGCGGGGAAGCAAACTCAGGGGGCTGCAGGGCAGGTCCCCACAGTCCATATCAACTCAACACTCCTTTCAGGTACGTCGCGTTTACTCTTGAGAATATCTAGTGCCGCAAGAGACACCCAACCCTTTCTGTAGCTGTTATACGCCTTTTGCGGGTCAGTGACAATGCTTCCCACTTTGGGCGGCGCGAGTGCTAGCGCTATCGTTGCCTCTTTTGCCACCTCAGGAAAACACAACTCGATAGAGGCGCAGGTTACGAGCACATCCCGCATCGTAACTGACAGAGTGACTTTCGATGAAAACTCGGGTAGCGAAGCGTCTGTGAAGAGAGTGAGGAGAGTGAGGATTCCCCCCCCCCCCCCCGTCTTCCTCTTCTTATATTTGATCTAAAGTCTCCGTCAAGGCCGCACGCAATACGAGGTTAGTCCAACCGCCTTCTTGGCGGTGAAATAGATAAGCACTCGTGTACTGTGCAAGTCATTTTGCACGTTAGATAACCAGAGGTAGTCTAAGCTAACCTGGATCCATCCATTGCTGCATCGCAAAGGGCCGACATGCAGAACCACAGTTTATCCAATCTAATCCGAAGCTCTCCGCTGCATCATGACACAAAGCCCTCATGCAGCTTCCGGGCATTAAACTCCATTTGCCCCTCGTCTTAATTTTCTTTGTAACTCACATATGGCGACTTCAATGCCCACATTCCTCTGGAGGGTCGCATATCCATACTGCTGCTGTTTTGAACAGCGGAAAAGGTGCTCGGGAATCTCAGTGAAGCTAATAGGGCAGACATATGGAACAAAAACATGAATTAAACAAAGAAGTAATTGACGAAAAAAGAAGGCGCCGACCAAAAGAAAAGATGGGATGACGTTTCGGCTCCCCCATGGGAGCCTTGTTCACAATGAGGCATAACGTAGCTGCGTCCTTTATTTATACACGACGCATGAGCGACCCCAGACACCTGGCGTAGATTGGGGGAAAGTTCCCGTAATTTCGATTGAGCGTGTGCGCTGTCGTCTGAATAATCAGTGATTCCAGATAGAGCCGTCACTTGCTGTCCCTTTCTTTTGCTATCACACGTGCCTCGGTCCAGTCTACGTTGTGTGCGGCGGAAACAGAGTGCTCGGCAAGCGCATTTTGACCTGCGCGCCGGTTTCTGACGTCACTCTGGTGATCCCGTATTCTTCGTTCAAAGTCACCCGACTCGCCGATATACACAGATGGGCAGTCCGCACAGGGTATCGAATACACGACACCTGGGAACTTTTCTTTCTTTAGCTTGTCTTTGACGTGCACAAGCTGACTCCTCAGTTTTCGAGCTGGCACATGCGCGGTCTTAACTTCGTAGGACCGTAATATGCGCGCCAAAGGTTCGCTGATGCCTGGAACATCGGGAATCGCGGCTCGTTTCTGGGTAGCGGGACTAGCTTGCAGCCTAAAACGTTCCATTTGGCGCTGTACGGAGTCCATGACGTGTACAGGATAGCCACGTGTGGACAAGTCACGCCGAACACGCACATCTTCAGCAATCTGGTCTTCTCCTCTGGAACACATTTCTTTTCGTCGGAGGAGCGATGACACCACAGAACGTTTCTGGCAATCAGGGTGAACGGACTTAAAATGTAGGTACCGGCCGGTGTGCGTGGGTTTTCTGTAAATGGTGAAATTTAGACGTGAGGACTGTCTGGGGACGAGTATATCTAAAAATGGGAGGCGGCCGTTGATTTCCTCCTCAACGGTGAACTGTATGCTAGGCTCCAAACTGTTGAGGTGAGTAGTAAAGCCATGCAATGCTTCTTTCTTCAGGATGCAAAAGCAGTCGTCCACGTAGCTCAGGAATACTTTTGGGGCAGGCGTGAAGGACGCAAGAGCACGGCCTTCGATTTCTTTCATGGCCAAGTTCGCAACTGTCACAGAAATCGATGCACCCATGGCGGCTCCGTGAATCTGCCTGAACGGGACATCCTCAAAAGTGAAGTACGTGTTTGACAGGCAAAATCTCAGAAGGCGGGTCAGGTCATGCACATCTATCGGGGTTCTTTCTGGCAGTGATGGGTCTGATTCAAGGGCAGCGGTGCATGCTTCCACGGCAAGGTCAATCGGCACACTTGTGAAGAGTGACTTTACGTCGAATGAAACCATGAAACCTTCTTTCGTCGTGTATCATCCAGACCAGATGGGTTTTCGTCAGACTCTAGACTTCAAAGGAGTAATTCCGTACGTTAGCGCCACTTCGCTGTTTATGAAAAGAAAGGTGCTAAGGAGCCATATCTAGGTCACAATTTCCCGCTCCACAGGGCCTTGCCAAGGAATGTGTAGACCAGTGAGGGTAACCATCACGTAATCTTTCTGGAAAGCTGCACCATTACAGGTTTTTAAAATTTCTTTGAGATTTATGCTGTTTAGTTATCCTGTGGCATTTCAGGTGTTGGCAAAGAGCGGGCAGTAAAACTAGTTTAAAAGATCAGTGACATAGCAAAAGAAAATTATTAACGGTCATCTTGGCTTCCACTCAGAAGCTGCAGAGAGCTGTTGACTGGAACGTTTTCAGCATCGTTGAAGATTGAACATGTGGGCACTCCTATGTCTCCCTTCCGACTGTTTTCGATCGGCCGAAGAGCATCCCCACCTTGCTACAATAGTTTGCAATGTGTGAAGCATCTCTGCAGAGGAGTTTTGGTGGTTTCACTGGCTTTCTATACATAACATAATTTCTCCCACTATTCTGCTGCTGACAATATATAAACTAGGTCGGTGCGTTCGCTTGCGCCTGCTCCTTCACCTTGTTCTGTCGGGCTTTCTATGGTTATGTACAAAGAAAGTCGAATTCTTTTCGTGCGGTGTCAAAAATCGCACTTGAAGTTTGTACAGAGTGAACGAAGTGATGGAGTGCAAGATTGCTGCCATAATGAGTGCATTACCTGCATAAAAAAAGCAGTGCGCAACAGTGATGTATTCTTCGTGCAATGAAACTTTTTATAGTTACGTAGACGTTCGCCCTGCGTGGTTCTTGTTTTTTACAGCGCCTATACATTGAAGCAAGAGGCAAAGATTCGCGGTGAAAATTAAGCAGTTGCTACATCCGCCTGCAGTGGCTTCCAGCTGGCTCATGGCTTGCTGGATTTAATTGACATTCAATATCGAGCAGGCCATGAGCCAGCTGCAGGGGAGTGTGTAAAGTCTGGTTAATATTACCAGTGAAGCTCTCAAGTTTACAAGAGTAAGAAGGAGAGGCATCCAAGACAAAGCCGCATTAATACAGCTTGCCATCGGTTACCGGGGCAATGCCGGTGGATGGTTGGACAGAGGTCTGAAAGCGATTAGTTCTTACTTGGGCCGGCATTCGCACATGATATCGGGCCACGTACCAAACAATTCAAATTCCGTCTCGGCTGTGCATAGGCTATTTGCTCCGCCCTCCATCGGGGAGAAAAACACCTGTGGCTGCAGAGCACTTCCAAACACGACGTGACCGCGGCATCCGAAGATCCAGTTTCTACTGCCCACGTTTGAAGCTGGTGCCGAAAAGTTGCTATGCCCTCTTCGTCGCTTTCGTGATTAGCTTCACAATCAGAATAGTGTACAACAATTATATCTTACAGGTACTAAACTACGGGGCAGAAACATTGAGGCTCACGAAAAGGGTTACCCTCAAGTTAAGGACAACGCAGCGAGCCATGGAAAGAAAAAAATGATAGGTGTAACGTTAAGAGACCGGAAGCAGGCAGAGTGGGTCAGGGAACAAACGCGGGTTTATTACATATTAGTCGAAATCAAGAGGAACAAATGGGCTTGGGCAGGACATGTAATGCGAAAGCAAGATAACAGCTGTTCCTTACGGGTAACGGAGTGGATTACAAGAGAAAGTAAGCGTAGCAGGGGGCAGCAGAAGGTTAGGTGAGCGGATGAGATTAAGAAGTTTGCAGGAAAAGGGTGGATGCAGCTGGCAAGGGACCGGAAAAGATATGGGAGAGGCTTTTGCTCTGCAGTGGGTTTAGTCAATCTGATGATGATGACGATGATCAACCTGAGGGCAAAGGTCCTGATGATGTCAATAAGCGTTTAAATCTACAAAAACCGATTAGGTCCCAGGCTCAGCGTCTTAACTTCTGGGGCCAGGGCTCGGCACGTCCTCAGTGTCGGGCACAAAACGTTCTGTCTCACACACATCACGCTGTAACTAGTTGCACTGCTTTGACATTGGATGAGCACCAGCTTTGGCACACGAAGGGAGCTGCAGGCTAACGTCAACGCGTCTTTTCCTTCTGCGTCGAAATTTATGCCCATGACTTTCGGCTGATCTTGTGCAAATCTACAAAGGCATCACTCATATTTTTCAGAATCATCCACCGTGCCACAGTCATCCATCGTGCCCCCACTAAAAAACAATAAGTTCCGGATTCCCTGGAAGGCTCCACATATAACCTTCCCTTCATTGTCCAGACAAGCTGTCATCGGTTGTAATCACATTCTGGGGCTTTGTCTACGGCTTCGTCTTTTGCATTAATGTTTGACTTCCTTTTGCTTTTCACTTGAGGAAAGAAGACGTAAAGTGTATGTGAGAAAAAGGTTATTTACTCAGTACAGACCGCTACATCTCGCTACTTCGTTGACGCATCTTGGTCTACCTCTTTAAGTGGTCGACCTTGACCAGACTTCACTCCTTGCTGCGGTAGTACAACTCCCGTAAGCTTCTACGGTCTCGGCATTGACGCATCTTGCGCTAGAGCTTTACGTGGCCGACCTCGGCCCCGCTTCATTCCTCCTTGCTGCGGCGCACCCTCCGTTGTCTTCCGCGGTCGTACCGTTGGCGCTGTTCCGTCTGCCATTAAGCGTGGCCGTCCTCGACCCCGCTTGAAACCTTCTTTGCCCTCCGTCGTGCCCAGCTGCTTGCATGTGTGGCGCCTGAGCCTGGTGACGTCCTCGGCACCAGCCCCGCACCGTAGGCAGTGCAGCGGGTACCGGCGAGAGTGTATGACCTCCTCGTGCCTTCTTGCATGGTCGCGTTTCCTGAACCTCTTGCCACACTGGCCGCACTCGTAGGGCTTCTCACCAGTGTGGATCATCATGTGTACCTTGAGATTGCCCGGCTGCGAGAACCTCTTCTGGCACAAACTGCACACGGAGTTTCGCTTGTTAACGTGGGTACGCTCGTGCCTGATGATATCAGCCCTGCGTACATGAAGGGTAACGATAAGCAGAATTACCACACTACTACGAAAATCTGCTCTGGGTGCCTCTGTTAGTAAGCACCTTTAGCATATCATGTACTATGTTACCATAAGCGGTTCCGTACCTAGTACCGGGAGTCCGCACCGCCAATGCAAATTCGCACATCACCCTAACGGTGCCACATGGCACCAGCTACCCGGCAGCTGCGCGTGCGCATGCATCACTGAGACCAATTAGCGCGCGCTCATCAGCAGTGGGCGGTCTTCCGGAACTTCGGTAAAGGTAACCCGGTACAAGGTAGGTCCAAGGTGTCTAGTTATGTTTGAACATCTCTTTCTAGATTACGATTTCGCCAATGACGTTCGCACCTTCCACCTATATTACTGCCGCTGGTGTCAGGCGCATTTTTGCCTGTTTCTGACGCAGCTCTTCCACATGACTTAACGTCTCTCACTTACTCTCTTTCCGCTCCTGTTGGCGTTGTCTTCCTATGTCCTCGCTAAGTGAACCTTGGTTGACCCGTACTTCAGTTGTAATGTGAGCGACTCAGCAGTAATGCTAATCAGGCTTATAGAGCAGTGTCTGAGGCACCACAGCTCAGTTCAGCTCTGCAAGTACTGAAATACACACACGCGCAATGTCTAACTCAATTATATAGCGTCCAATAAAGGTCAGCGCTCATGATGAGCTGGGCACGAGGCAACCAGATTTGGCGGGCGGCTCATACACTTGCGTCAGTCCTCGAGAGAGGCCGATACCAAAAGCACCAGCCGGGTCATTTCGTACACGGGAGATTCGCTCAATTCTGACACCGCAGCAGCGGCTTAAGACTAACAATTTCTATGCACGGGAGACAGCAAATAACGGCCACGGTTATAATGAACACTCGCTTATTACAAATGGCGTTGGCGATACCGCAAAAATGTGTATAAGAGTAATGGCACCGCGTCTCAGATATAACGAACGACTGCGGCCGTGCAACTCGCTTAGGACGAACAAGGAGGCGCCGTGAACTCGACCCACTGTAAAAAAACTCGCGCTTCCCGTGACCGCGGATGGCCAACAGCGCCACTCAGCCCCGGTGGCATCGCTCTAAAGAGAACCTCGAGACCCCAAAAAAAGCAGCAAGAGGCAGCATTAAAACTACGAAAACTCGCCGGCGAAGCGCGCGCCGACGGATTAAGGCATTCAACGCCCATCACTGCGTAAGGGTGTGCCAGCTGGGCAAAGCCTCTAAAGTGCAAGTAAGATTAGAGCGGGGTCGGCAATCAACCAATGGTAGCGAATAGAGAAGTTCGAATAGCAGTCACGTGGTATGCCTGGCTTGCCCAGCCGATCACGTAGCAAGCGTCACCAGCCTATTCTGTTCTCCACACTCTGCGCCGCCACCGTGAGTAGACAACGCCCAGACAGGCTGTGAAGTTGATACGTTCTGCGCGTATTTGCGCTAGCTTCATGGCCGCATAGACCCAGCCATGGCAGAATACGGTGACGCACGTGACGTTGGTAACAACGTGTCGTAACTGCGCAGCTGTCCGGCACGGGTGACTCCGTTAACGCCGACATCACTGTGCCAAGAACTGAGGAAGCATTGTGGGTAAAGTACGAGCACTCCCAGACTGTCAGGAACATTATGAAGGCCACGACAAGGAGGCGTAACTGTTCCCACCTGCCTTGAAGGCTTCAACCTTAATTAGTTTTGTCGCATCCCTAAAGCAGATTGTTGGCGGCAAGGTTCTCGGCGGGGAGCACATGACCACCGTGTACAGCTGAGAATGCACTTTGATAGGACTTGTCTTCAAGTATCATACGCACATAACTCACAAACTAACTTTTTAAAAATATATCTATTGTTATTCTGATTTTATAGGGTCTAATATTAGAAGTTCGCTCACTATGAACGTCGGATAGAGCGAACGCAATCAGGGCGACCGTCGGGCTCGTTTGTACAGTAATTGTTAGCTTATTGGAAAAAAGTGGGCAGTGTTTCTTGATGAAAAATGAACACAAAGCGCGCACAACAAGCGCGAAGAGGCACTTTCGAGTGCGCTACTGCTGCTAGTCATGCTGATGACTGCGTTGTGGTGTGTCCGAAAATCGTGGCATTCAAGCATTCATTGTGTATTTGTACGGCGACTTGACGATTTGTGCTTCTTTAAGATATTTACGGCTTGAAAAGGTGGCTCGTCATCAGAAAGGACACCTCTCCAGTTAACTAGCCACGATGGCGTAAAGCAAGGAACGGTGCTATAAAACGGGTTAAGGCCTACTTGCGACTGCTCGTGAAGGTGCAGTGAGTGCAGTGGCGGATTTCCTTCGTGCTACGCCAATGTTTCCACCGGGTATGCATTTCCATCTTGTACTGCGTAGTGAAGAGGTCGCCGCACATCCCACAGGCGAGAAACAGGCTGTGCAAAGGAACGATACTGACGTCCCCTGAAAAAGAACCGAGCAGTGGAAGGAGCGAATGAGCACATGTAGAGTGAAGAACTGAATTCAGTGTTTCTTAATGCATACCATGGCAGAGAGCAAAAGGCCAGCAGCAGTAATTTTTCACATCAGTCCCTTAGTATCAATTAGGTGCATGGCAGTTTCCTTAAGATAGTAATAGAATAGTAGATCGTATTTAAATATTTGGCTATTCGCTATGCAAAGGTAGCTCAACGGTACTAACCCGCACAAATCAGTGAATAGTTAATGTAAACATTAAATAGAAAAAGACTGCCTTTTCTGGAAGCTCTATCGACCAGCTTCGCACCGGTACACACGCATCAAATGAGGAGTTCTCTCACAATGCTGAGGTCCTTTTCATGCACAGTGGATATATACCTAAAAAGCAAGCACCCATTCTCTTTTATCCACAGTTTAATCTTCATGCTTATTAGGCAATGTGTCATTGCTCCTTCAACTGTCACCTAGATGTCCCCGAAAAGAAAGGTCCGCCGTCCCTGCTGACTTTCAAAGCGATCATAATCAGGCATAATTGAATTAGCTTAGACTTCAAGAGGGAACGGAAGAAGCTAGTGAAGAGCAAGTTCGTTAACGAGTTAGCAGTAAAAGGGAAAATAGAGTATTTCAGGATATCGCTGCGGATCAGATATTCACCTTTAACTGATGAAGACTATCTTAATGTACATATAGTGAACGATAATCTGACAGCTGTCATTACGGAGTGCGCAATAGAAGTAGGCGGTAGGACAGTTCGACAGGATACCAGAAAACTATATCGGGAGACAAAAGATCTGATTAAGAAACGCCAAAGCATGTGGGCGCCTTACCCTACCGGCAGAATAGAACTAGCAGATCTATCGAAGTTGAAAAATTAGCGCTAAAGGGGGGGGGGGGTAGCCGACATAATGAAGTTTAATATGGAGAGAATCGAGAATGCTCTAAAAAAACGGAGGCAGCCTAAACGCGGTGAAGAGAAAACTATGCATGTTAAAAACCAGATGTATGCGTTAAGAGGCAAGGAGGGCAATGACATTAGCGACATGCATAAGATAGTTAAGTAGCCGAAGAGTTCTGTACAAATGTATACAGTAGCCAATGTAATCACAACGTTAATGAGAGAGTCAGTAGCCCGCGCCAATCAGTCATCCCTCGAATAACGAAAGAGAAAGTAAAGAAAGCCTTGGGAATCAATGCAAAGGGGAAAAGAAACTGTTGATGATCACGTCACTGCAGATCTGTTGAAAGATGAAAGGGAGATTGTGCTAGAAAACCAACCACCCTGTATACGCAATGCCTTATGACCTCGACCGTACTAGAATCTTGGAAGAACGCAAATATTACCTTAATTAATAAGAAAGGAGACGCCAAGGACTTGAAAAATTACAGGCCGATCAGCTTACTCTCCGCCGCCTACAAGGTATTTACTAAGGTACTTACTTCAATTAACGAAATGATCAGGAAGGGTTCTGGAAATGATTCTCTACAATAGATCATATTCACACTACTAATCAGGTGATAGAAAAATGCGCAAAATATAACCAACCAACATATATAGCCCTGATTGATTACGAGAAAGCGTTTGACTCGGTGTAAATCTCAGCAGTCATACAGGCACTGTGGACTCAGGGTGTAGAAGAGCCTTATATATATATATATATATATATATATATATATATATATATATATATATATATATATATATATATATATATATATATATATATATATATATATATATATATATATATATATATATATATATAAACTGGAAGCTATATGTAGCATCTGCACAGCTACCATAGTTCTCCACAAAGTCAGCGAGAAAATTCCAATAATCAGGCGCGTCAGGCAAGGAGACACAATCTCGCCAAAGCTATTTACCGCCTGTTTGCAGGAGGTCTTGGGAGGCATGAATTGGGAATAGTTGGGGATAAGAGTTCATGGAGAATACCAAAAAAATCTGCGATTCGCTGATGACACTGCCTTGCTAAGTCACCCAGGAGGTGAGCTGCAAATCATGATCAATGAGTTAGGCAGAGCGGAACGTTGGGTCTAAAAATTTACATGCAGAAAACCAAAGTCCTGTTCAGCAGTCAGGTACGGGACAGCAGTTCACAATTGGCAGCAAGGGGCTGGAAGTGGTAAATGAACTTAGGACTTTAGGACAGCCAGTGACAGCTAATCCGAATTATGAGAGGGAAATAAGTATAATGATAAGAATGGTGGTGGAGCGCATATGGCAGGTTCTTTCAGATCAGTAATGACAGTTTACCAATATCCCTCTAGAGAAAAGTATACAACAGCTGTATCTTCCCGGTACTGACCTACGGGACAGAAACGCGGAGGCTAACGAAAAGGGTTCAGCTTAATTTAGGGACAATGCAGCGAGCCATTGAAAGAAAAATGGAAGGTGTAACGTTAAGAGACCGCAAGCGGGCCGAGGGGGTGAGGGAACAAACGCGCGTTAATGATATCTCAGTCGAAATCAAGAGGAAGAAAAGGGCTTGGGCAGGGCATGTAATGCGAAGCCAATATAACCGCTGGTAATTAAGGGTAACGGAGTGGATTCCAAGAGAAGGCAAGCCTAGCAGGGGGCTGCTGAAGGTTAGGTTGGGGGATGAGATTAAGAAGTTTGCAAGCATAAAATGAGCGCAGCTGGTGAAGGATAAGGTTAATTGGAGAGAGATGGGAGAGGCCTTTGCCCTGGTGTGGGTGTAGTCAGGCTGATGATGGTGATGAATCCGGCAGGTTCGCAGCTTGCATACGCTGTCAACCGAATATTATCTAAAGCAAAGGAGTGCAGGACAAGCTTCTCCTCACCTTCTTTCAGCGCCCCTCGTCCTGTAGTGTTCCCGAGCAGCAAAGTTTTGGTGAACGACGTTGAATATCCAACGAGCAGTTCTTCTCCGGGGTCCACTTTCCTTAGTGTGCGGTAGTAGATGTCGCCGTTCACGAGTGAGGCCTCTATGTTTTGTGTGCGCTTGCTGGGCGAATAGTTCACGTCGTTCATCCAGTGGTTGCGCTGTTCCGGGCGGCCGTCTACCACGAAGAACTCTCCACATCGTCGCACCTGCGGAACGCAGCGGTTCAACAGTATAATTCTTCAGGGATCGTACTAACGTGAAACAACAGGCGCAAAAAAACGTGGCGGAAATTTTAAATGTCCGGTAACAGGCCAGTATTTCGTGTTCTAATCTTATACCTCTGTCACATGGGCATTTAGAAGGCCGTCGAATCGACCAGTCTATCCACTGTACGGCCACTGAGCGCTGCTACACGGATGGCTTATGTGACCATCGAGACACCGTTAGCGTACCGTGTACCCTGTTACCGTTACCGAAATACCAGAAGCATACCCACCACTTGCGAGCACGCATGATTGGCCCGGATGCTACAGACACGCGTGCAGTCTGCCGGGTACCTGGCGCCATCTGGTGCTGCCAGGAAGATTTTGGAATTATGGGACTAAAAAATATACAACTTATTTTGATGATGATGATTTTAACTTTTTATGGCGCAAGGGCTTCTGATGCCAAAGAGCACCATGGAAAAGGTATTTTGGTCTAATGACAACTTATTTGGCGGTAAAAAAAAACAGGACAGCCCGGGCTACCAAACACTGCGGTCCGTGTAGTGCCATTGTCAGCGATATAAAACAACTAACATCAGCTTCCTTAAAGGTGCATGAATGCTACTACATTCAGCTTGTCCAAGATAGTCGAGTTCATTTCAAGAGTAATTAATATTGTTCTTCAAAATGAATAATTTTTTTGCACCTTTTAGCTTAGCATTCAGCTTACACTAAAGCTTCCAGCTTGGCTTGTGAGTGCGACTCTTGTACCACGAGCGGGGCGGTTTAGCGTGCACCAGCACTGGTAGCCGTACCTGAGATTTCGCAAAATTTTTGCAGGAAAATAAAAAGGCCCCTAATGGTGGATCGGGTGACTCAGCGATGTCCCATGGTTATGTCTAACTTTTTGCGTGCCAAAGAAGTTTGGCAAAATGGCGAG
The DNA here is from genome assembly GCF_052857255.1 of Amblyomma americanum. Taxonomy (NCBI): domain Eukaryota; kingdom Metazoa; phylum Arthropoda; class Arachnida; order Ixodida; family Ixodidae; genus Amblyomma; species Amblyomma americanum. The sequence goes on along the minus strand of NC_135497.1, from coordinate 71,257,203 downwards.
GCACTGAAATCCATAAGTGAACATCGTTATACATTTTTTTTGTTTTTAATCTAACCTTATAATAACGCGGCCTGTCAGTGCAGCTGAACAGTAGTATACAATGATGTTGGAAAGTACGCCTGTTCGTTGAATCCTAGATATGCGGTTTGCAACTGTAATCATCCGCTGCAATCTTTTCCTCTCACACAACAATGGCACGTATTTCAGCATAATCTGTCGCAAAGAAAAAAAACTCACCTCGTATGCACTTGCAAGTCCGGGACAGAGTAACAATGTGAGTAGCGTAGTGCAGTTATAGCCCAGTTGTTTCGAACGTTGTCTATTAGAGCCTTTGAAACCTGAGTCTGAGTGTTCTACACATTGGCCGGGCAAGCTTACCGGCCAGGTGCAGCCGCCAGTTTCGATGCCGTCCGCCTTGACTCCGTGATACGGGCCGAAATGCAGTCCCTTGGGCAGCGCCTTCAACGTGAACACTCCCACCGGGGCACCCTTGATTGTGGACTTGCCCAAGGTCAGGAACTCGAGCATGCTCTTACCGACGAGACTCTGATCTTCCGATTTCCCCTGCGTATATTATTCCGCCGTGTTCTCCAGCCGCTCTACTGCAAAGTGGAGGCTCGGGCATACAGGTTAGATTTTACAGCGCTGATTGTTAAAGCTAGGATTGAACTGTTTCGCGCCGTAATCGCGGTCGCCGTCGTCATCACACCGCGAATTTGCGATTAAGTGTCCGGTAGACCCCCCCTCCCCCTTCTCGACCAGAAAAAAAAAACAACGTACGCGTGAAAATGCGTTGACTCGTGCAGCTCGCCAGAAGAGTGAAGTTGGCGTTTCTGAAGTGTGGTACAGATAGCTGCACCGGTCGAAGCTTGAGGCCACCAAGAACGCATGAAAACGTGTACACGGAGTGGTGGTTAAGTATATATCACACATAAACGGGCGGGCACTATGACTTGGCGGGTGATTTCGCACGAACATTAGGAGATACATTTTTTGACTGAGTATTGAGTTCAAGCAGGTATGGTTACGTTTTTGAAATGTACTTGAGATTTTTTTCAAGATTGATCCAATTTACATCGTGCATATCCCGAGAAAGCAATCAAAATACAGCCGAACCTCGGTATAACGAAACTGTTTATAACAAAACAACGGATATAACGAAGCAATGACAATTACCTTTGGAACTTCGGTCAACACGGTCTATAAAGAAACTATTGTTACAACGAATTAACCGCCGAGCCCTTCAACTTAGTTACAACGAGGTTCAGCCGTATGCCTTAAGATAAACTGTTGCTACCGTGGGGAAAGAAGGCAGCGGCGGCCGTTACAGCCATCTCCCGATTCTCACCGTTTTAAAGGTACCGAAAGGAAAAATTGTGCTGCACTGGTTAGTGCGGAATTTCATGCAATCAAGCATAATGAGGACGCATCCGCAATAGAGCATCATCGAATCCTGCGAGGAGAGCGACATTTGGTATAGACAAGGAGTTTTCCGAGTTAGGATAGGGAAAGAATGAAACTGCAGGGACGCTTAGGCCACCTTCAAAGGTGTAATGCGAAAGCTTATACTGCAACTTCTTCGCGGGTTTGCGTCAGTTTCTTTGAAACTGTCAGTCCATCAACCGCTATTTTCGTACTGCTTGCTGCGGATAGCTGTGCTCACAACGTGATGGGCACGTTGCGATAACGTCACAAGGTTGCGTGACCATCTGTCAGCCAACCAACGAATTTTTTTACATCTACGGTGGATTGCACTGTTTTCGTAAACAATAATGCTCTCGCATTTAAATTTGGCCGCATATATGCTTCGCTTAACGAATACCGCCAACCACTGTTCGGTGCCAGTATTTTACTGCTTGGTTAGTTCGCTCAGGGTCGCGACTTCTCTTTTTAGATATAGACAGCACCTGTCAAAACACTCCAAGAAAAGTATTGTAAACGTCCGTGCATGCTTTACTTACCTCCCTCTCCACGTCGGCTAATGCGGTGTCCGCACGTGAAACCATTCTGCTTCCACCGGAAGCTGAAAAAGATGATTTGAGGCATGTTTTTGATGGTTAAAGATCGCAAGCGCAGCAGCTTTGTTGGTAAATAACTTATCGTGGAACTAAAAAGACCAGATTCCAAAAAAATGTTTTTAAAATCACACTACTGCATTACTGAAGCGGTGACAAATAAATATGCACCTCGAAAATCCCTAAATTCAATATACACAGCGAAATTTTAAAGAATGCGGGTCTGAGGACATCGATACCTTGGTGAAGGCGCGTGACCCAAACACATGACATAAGTTGCAGGGAAACGAATACACTGCCGGCCTCAAAAGTTTTCTGCTTGCATGCGTGTTCTCGGAAAAGAAAATTACTGTTGCGCCACCTCACGACCCAGCCTCCCAGTACCAGCAAACGACACGTGATCCTTTCCACACACTCTCGGACATTTCACGGGATTAGTGTACGGCGCTAGATTCAAATAAAATTTTCTCGCAGAGCCGCAACCCGTAACCTGTAACCTTATGTGGCCGATAGTAAATGCTCCATCCGCTGATAAAAGCCGAATGAGAGACAAGGCATGCTACAAAAATAGTGTTTTTTTTCGAACAGATGCATGCATCCTGTAAACGTCTGCCGCCGATAGCAAAATGTTCTAGCCACGTACCAGAAACTTTCTTCATACTGAAATCAGCCTTCCGTCGCTTTGCAGAGAAAAACGACCATCCGGCCCCTGACCCCGCCCACACTACCAAAATGTGTTGAGGAACGTCGGTCACGTGATAGGCGGTCGCCGCTACATAGGTCACAAGGAACATCCTTACCCCTTCATGAGCAACGGCGTGCGCGAAAAGAATGAATTTTGGTCCCTTCATGAGCAATGGCGTGCGCGAAAAGAATGAATACTGGTCCCTTCATGAGCAATGGCGTGCGCGAGAAGAATGAATACTGGTCCCTTCATGAGCAATGGCGTGCGCGAAAAGAATGAATACTGGTCCCTTCATGAGCAATGGCGTGCGCGAAAAGAATGAATACTGGTCCCTTCATGAGCAATGGCGTGCGCGAAAAGAATGAATACTGGTCCCTTCATGAGCAATGGCGTGCGCGAAAAGAATGAATACTGGTCCCTTCATGAGCAATGGCGTGCGCGAGAAGAATGAATACTGGTCCCTTCATGAGCAATGGCGTGCGCGAAAAGAATGAATACTGGTCCCTTCATGAGCAATGGCGTGCGCGAAAAGAATGAATATGGTCCCTTCATGAGCAATGGCGTGCGCGAAAAGAATGAATACTGGTCCCTTCATGAGCAATGGCGTGCGCGAAAAGAATGAATACTGGTCCCTTCATGAGCAACGGCGTCCGCGAAAAGAATGAATACTGGTTTCTCATTATGTATCATAGTTTGGCGAAGCAAGCAGCTAGAGGCATTTGCATATTCCTTATTCTAAATACTGCGGTAACTATATGCAGTCCTCTACGGAGGCCTGTGTTCCAGTCTCGTGTCAAACTGGAGTCGTAAACTTACATTTTTCGTCGTGCTGCTCTTCCCGTGAAGATGGTTCTTCGGGCAGGTCCCGACCGCTGCTCGCAGGAGCCTCCCAGTGTTCTGGAAGCTTATCGCCGGAACTCGAAGGCGGGATTTCTCTGTCAGTCTCCCAATAGGCCTCGAATGCCTACGTTAGGCGCGCGGGCACAGATTGGCATGAAGAAACGCTTGCTTTCAAGAGTCCAGGTATGGCGATCGCCATTAGCAGTACGTCTATGGAGAAGCGAGGTTTAAATGTTGCTGTTATACATGATGTTGGCTGCTCGGTTCATAGTGACTGCCAAAAAGAACTGCACGAAAACAATGCGACAAGGAGAGAGATGTGCCCCGTCGTCTTCGCGCAGTTTTTTTGGAAAAGTTGTAGCTTCTGCATCAAGCTGCATAAAGTTCCAAGAGGTTAAATGGCTTGCCCTGCTTCAGAAACCACTTCGTACATGTAGCATGTTACCCAGAGGTCCTACGGGAGACTTAGAAGAGTGATGATTCGGGCTAGTGGGTAATTCGTACGCGGTTCCTTAGCACAAAAACATGAAGGAACCAGACAATGATTTGTGTCCCTTTCCTTTTTTGTTTGGCGATGTCAGCCATCTCGCAGCCCCCCATCTCCCGATTCTGAGTGTTTTAAAGGTGCCGAAAGGAAACATTTCGCTGCGCGTGTTAGTGGTGAATTTCATGCACTCAAGCATTGTAAGGACGAATCCGGAATACAGAATCATCGAAATCTGCGAGGAGACCTATATATAGTAAATGGAAAGACAGTCTTGCCAGTTAGAATACGGAAAGAATGAAACTATGGGGACGCTAAAGCCAACTTTAAAGTGGAATGGGATAGGATTAAATCACATCTGCTACAGTTTCTGGTGCAATTTTTGTGCGTGTTTGCGTCATTTTCTTTGAAATTGTCGGTGCACCAACCGTCATATTCGGGCTACTAGCTGCAGATAGCTGTGCTCACAACGTGGTGGGCACATTGCGATGACGTCACAAGATCACGTAACCACTCTCGGCTAATCACCGAATTTTTGACATCTATGGCGGATTCTACTTCTTACGTAAACACTAATGATATCGCGTTGATATTTGGCAGCATATACTCTTTTACTTAACGAATGCCGTCATCCGCCGTGCGATGCCAGTGCTTTACTGCTTGGTTAGTTCATTCTGGGCCGCGATTGCACCTTTTGGAAATAATGAGCACCTGCCAAAGCATGCCAAGAACGCTATTGTAAACGTCCGTGTATGCTTCGCTTACCTCCCTCTCCACGTCGGCTAATGCGGTGTCCACACGGGCAACCATTCCGCTTCCACCGGAAGCTACATAGAAGGATTTGAGGCATACTTTTAGATGGTTAAAGATCGAAAGCGTAGCAACTCCTTTGCTAAACCACGCAACTAAAAAGGCCAGGTCTCTATAAAAAAATACAATTTCTTTCTTCAAAATACTGCGGTAAGAATAACTACATGCACTCCTCTATGCAGGCCTGTCTTCCGGTCACGTGTCAATCGCGAATCGTAAACTTACGTTCTTCGTCACGCCGCTCTTCCCATGAGGCCGGCCCTTCGGGCTGATCCGGCGTTGTGCTCCCAGGAGCCTCACAGTAGTCCGGAAGCATATATTCTGGCGCAGGCGGGCATTCGCTCTGTGTCTCCTTCGGTCGGACGACCTGCGATTCATTGATTGTTATAGTGGTCTTACATTATGTAAAAAAAAAGCGATCATAAACGGTTTTTCGCTCAAGGAAGCTTTTGTCCAGAATTTCTGTGTATAAATGATTTTTTAAACAACAGTCTTCGGAAAAAAAAGGCAGCCACGGTGTCTCTGTTTGTACTTGCTGCCAAATATTCAAAAACTGCTCGAAAACCTAAGAGCGCAGTCGATTAGTTTGGAGGCATTTTGAAAATGTACTGCTTGATTCGCTCAGCGAAATGAATACAATGGCATCCGATCAGCTATCTAATGATTTTGGATATTTGCCCGCCTCTACTGATGAGAAATGTTCGATGCACTGAGGCGCAGTAAGCAATGCTAATTGCAGCTAACAACTACAGGGTAAACTTAAAAAAATGAGGAAATTATAGAAAATAACGGCAGTTGTTCATTTATCGCGCTATTTTCATGGCGTGCGCCAATGTAGCCGGCATGACTGCTTATAAGCGATCACTGTATCTCACAAAAACGTCTTTTTTAATCACTTACTTTACCCGCGAACTATGGGTAGTGAGCGCTGTCTCTTAATTCTCTCGTCCGGAAGGCCGACTGGCACATTTAATTCGTGCACTAGTTTTCCGTTCTGCACAAATACGCAGGCCGGAACTCCGAATAGCCTGAAGAAAGTCGTTGCCACACCAGTCACGCTGACTATCGAGAAAAGTCTAAAGGCATTCAATATTAGCGCGCAGAATGTGCAGGTGCCGCAGCAATCACTTGGCGATGGATATGCCGTTGCGACGCATTCGCTACGATGGCAGAAGGCTGACCAAAGATCCCGGGATTGTGTCATGCCGCGTGTACCGACTTAAGGAAGCTCATGAAGTTCAAAACACCAATTCGCCGAAATTTTGGTGCCACACATTGAAGCCTGATTGTTCAAAATTAATCCAGAAGTTCAAACTGGACACCTTCAGACCTGATGATATTTGTATGGCCCACACAATTTCCTAAGCGCGCCCCGCGGTGGCTCAGTGGTTATGACGCTCAGCTGCTGACTCGAAGACGCGGGTTCGATCCCGGCCGTGGCGGTTGAATTTCGGTGGAGACGAAATTGTAGAGGCCTGTGTACTGTGCGATATAAGTGCATGTTAAAGAACCCCAGGCGGTCCAAATTTCCGGAGCCTTTATCTACGGCGTCCCTCATATAGCTTTAGTCTATTTGGGACTTTAAACCCCCTTAGAAACAAAATAAAACCAACTTGATTAAACATTAAACACCAGCTCAGGCCATCACGTTTGACTATTCAATGCCGATCACGGCAAAATGGCAGTTTGAAGATGGAATGCTGTCCTCACCTCATTGGGCTCGACAACCATAGGTTCCTCTTCTACATTGGGAGCACCTTGGACGAAATGCATGAGGACATGAATAAGGTGTGGCAAAAACCGCAGGCGCAAATTCTAAATGTGGGATACTTACACGAAGCCGCTTTGCACAAAACACACCCCGTGCATTTATCATCTATAATGACAGATTCGGCTCATCGTGTTACACATGCGTCAAGCGCACCACCAGCTCTTATGGGGTCAATGTCCTTGCAAGTTTACGGAGCCTGATCTGTCATTCCTATGTCACGGACGTTGCGGCGGGACTTGTTCGTTGCCTAAGCGTGCTTTACTGGTGCAATATTTAATGCAATAATATTAGAAGCCTAATCGGAAACAAAATTGCGCCGTCGGTCTTAAAATTCGCTGAATGTCTGGAGGAAAGTGATGTCACCGCGCCAGATATTGGCATTGGCTGGAGAGAAGTGACGTCACCACACTGGAAACTACGCCACTGCCGGTTAAGGCATAATTAGCCTCCTTTTAACGCTGTCGGAATAACAACACTATGTGATTAGAGGTCGCTGTGAATTATTTCTTTACATAATTCTGCAGACATCTTAACCGCATCCAGAAAAGCAGGGCACAGAACAGATGGAAATTGTTTACATCTACCTTGACAGCAACCTTTTATTAACGCTAAAAAGACCTGCTTACAAAACTTAAAAGAGAGTTGACGTTAAAACACGCACAAGAATTAAAACAAATATTTCCTTGATGATATTCTGATGGATCCTCTCATCACTCAACATTTAGAACGAAAATATTCCACTCCCTAAGCCTTCATGGAAAATAGCAAAAAGAATGATTTTATTGGGCAAAATATGTAGCTATGCTGTAATTGAGCTGATGGCGAGCGCTTGTGCTTAAGTAAAAACTGAATTAAGCGAGAGGGGCACCTTTGTAGCTTAGCATTATTAGCTGATAGCAGGCCAGCTTTACGTAAATCACTAATAGGTTTGAGTTTTTGCCATTCATAAATTTGGGGAGCGAGTTAGTTTGTGACTATAAACCTTACAGCGCACCCCTGTACATTTTTCAGTTGAGCTGTTCCCACCTTCCGTGGAGATCCAAACCATATAGCGCAAGAATTAGGCCAGTCGCTACTCTCGGAACTTTTTCTTAGAACGTCACGTGAGCCTTTTTGTTTGAAATAGACTGATTTTATCTGATACGATTCGGCTTAATAGCAGCGTATTCAATTTTTTGGCGTGTAAGAATGGCAAAGGACGTCCTTCTCCCGCACCAGCTCCGATTTTTAGAATGGAGGTCTGCACGGAACTACGTCTCAGAGATAACCAAAACAGACCGCGATAACCCTTCACGTCTTTGTGCTTCAATGCACTGTCGTCTCGTAACTATTGTCACGCGGTTGGCATGACGGCGAGCACGCAGAAGAGGATGTCATTACACAAAAGACTCTCGGTAAACTCTACATGTTTATGGGGCGACCTCGCACTGGTAAATACAGCTCGGTGATGGTGGAGAGCAACAGTGTGCTCGGAGGTCGACGAAGGTGAGAGCCATCTCCACTCTAGGCTGCGTTGAAATTAAAGCTGTTACTACGAACCTTCATGATAAGATCTCTGAAAAGTTTAGGACAATTTTCAACAAAATGAAAACACCTTCGTGCGACTACAGTTATTTCAGGCGAACCCGGTCAACTCTCGTGTAACAAAAAAAAATGACAAGACCGCGTGCACGGGGCTGTGAGCACGGACCATGAACAATCACCGGTTTTCTATCGTGCTCGCACTGCATTAACCTTCCAGTGCGCGTCCTATCGCAATGGAAAGAAATACAAACAACGTGGCGCCTACCCGCTGCACTGTTCGGATAAATTTTGATCGCGCTTTTACCTGGGTGGTAAAAAAGGCCGCCACCGTCTGGAAGACGTTGAAGTAACGAGCGTTAGCCGTTTGATTTACTAAATGAACAAAGCAGAGAAGAACGCGCCATTCGTTTCGAGAAACGGAATGTAATACCCTTTGAAACTCGGTGGATTGCCACCATGATTGGCTACGCGTGTATGCACGGAGCCTAGCTGAACTATCGCCACCTAGCGCCATATATCAGAGAAATTACGGTGCACCTCTACCCATTGTCGAGTTGCACACCCTCAGGATACTTTCATGACGGAGTTAGCATCGTTTGGGGGATCAAGGTGGGCCAAGAATTCGGCTTGCGGTGCGATATGGTAACGCTACAATTAGTAACTGCATGTATACAATGTTTACCTATTATTTAATTGTGGTTTTATTTCTATACCACAACCCATAGAGTTCTATTTGCCTACCAAATTCGGTATGTATACAACTGTCCCCGGATGGGTGCCCGCTGTCGCTGTACATATAGGAGACCGAATACATACATGTGAAGCGGTCCCGTAGCAAGAGTTTTCCTACCCGCTTTAGATATTTTTTGGGGGGGAAGGGGAAAAGGGATGAGAGGCCACAACAAAATTTAATGGCCGCCATCTTAGAATCGAAAAACCGTAACTATGCCGCCATATCGTCCCCTGACGTCATTCTCACATAGTTACAACTCTATCCACCATTTGCACCGTCATGACATCATTGGCACGCGGCAGGTGGTTGTATCTATAATGCTATTTTAGATGACGCTACAGGTCTCAATGTGAGATGCGCTGTTTTCTAGTTGCAGCCACAGATGGTGCTTTGATCTCAGGGTGGTAGGAGACCCCACGAAATCTCGAAACGTGATGAGTAAAAGCTATCGCTCTTAAAAATATTGGCAACGGCTTAACTTGGCTAAGCCAGGAATTCAGCGAAAAGCAAGCAGCCCTGTTAAGCGTTCGAGGCTCGTCCATGGAAGCTTCGCTACACGCTCGTGACAGCCGTTCTATATATACCCACACGAACACGTGGCTATGACGTGTACCACGTGGTCTTACGCCCCCCCCCCCCCTACCGCCATCGGATGCCACCACGTGGCTCCACATCCCGCCATCGGATGTTCTTAAGACCAAAGTTCAACCCAACGGTCGCCGAACAGAGGCACGCCTCAAGTTTCGATTATCTCAAACCTCCTATTTAACATCGCCATGGCAACGGTCGCCAGGGCATTACAGTTTATACAAAATATTGGATTCCCCATGCATGTCGACGACATCACTGTGTCGACAAGAACAATCCCTCCAACAAGGCGCCGCCTGCGTAGAGCATATAGCCAGGCAATGCGGCTCAGTGCTCTCCGCAGAAATCCGAAGGGAACCGCATGAAAGGATACAACTGCCGCACCCACCCAAGAACCAATAAAAATTCTACTTCAAGCGGCAGAAATCACAGGAATCCCAGTCATCAGAATCCCTAGAATCTGGCTTCAGTCCGATCGCAGAGCGTCACACGCCTTCAAACCTCTGAACACATCAACCACCCAAGTGTTGAGAATGATACGCCGCGTAGCAAGAACACGAAAGGGACTGCGGAAAGAGGACACTATGCGACCCGCACAAGCGCTGATTATCAGCAGTGTTTCATACAACCTCCCCAACTTTCCGCTCCTCAAAGGTGAACGCAACGGACTTGACGCCGTCATCCGTTCAGCAATCAGGAATGTGCTCAGCCTGCCTCCATACACCGCCAACGATAAGCTTGACGCGTTGGGCTTCCCCACCACCTTTGAAGAAATTCAAGAGGCTGTTCTCCTACCCCAAAGAGAATGTCTGGTCACAACAGAAACGGGCAGAAAAATCATACAGTGTCGGATACAGTCCACTACAACCTTCATTCCCGTGACAAATAGAGCTCGCATACACGCAGCTCCAATACCCAAGGACATGTCCGCCCACTCCCATGAAGGCCGAAGAACAACCATAGTACATTACATAAGACGAATGACAGGGAGGAGCGGTAGGGAAGTCAGCGTAGACGGAGCCCTATATTCCTCTCCACGTGGGAACGCAGCTGTAGCTACCGTAGAAATACCCAGCTACCAAGAACTCGTGAGCCTTTCCATACAGAACTGCACCATACTGGAGGCTGTAGAGGCTGCGATATCGCTGGCTTTGCAGAACGGGAATGCTACCGGCCGGTTCTACCACACCGTGACCGACTCACAGGCGGCTTGTCGGCTGCTACTTACAAGCAGAATAAAGAAAAGATTGCTCTTGCTAGTTACCGGCATCTCCGAATCAAATACATCCATCAAAGATGACTTGGACGTCCGCAGGGAATCAGCTGTCGGATGACCCATCTCTGGGTTACACAAACCGAGCGGGCCTTAAGCCGATCTCCGCAACCATTCGCTAATCCAACGCATGCTCACAATCTACAACACTATACTCCGCCACCAACGCCTCATGCGTCTATTCCTACCACCAACTCACATACAACTGACTGCGCAGAAACCCAGGGACTGGACGCAAGTCGGGACCAAAACCTTCCCCAGTCTACACAAATACATTATATTCCAGGAACGATACCAAATAAGTCGCTCCGCATAGGTCTTGGTAAGAGATTAAACGTTGTCGCCTTTCAACAAGAAACATCGCAGACTTAGGCACCAGTTTTTTTTAGGTGGAGGAAAATAAAGACCCTTAACTCCTCCAATAATAATTGCACGCCCACTTTTTTGCCATTATCTCAAGCCAGGCCTTTTTCACAGGCTCCAATGAACAATCCACGCTTGCAGAATAATTGGGCGTTTAAACACTGTACATCAGCGCATGAAATAAGAGGAGGCCGAGAAGAGCTGTACTTTTACCCATAATCGCGGCATTATCGGCATCCTCCTGGATGCTCAAACACCGCGTCTTGGTTTCTTAAGAGAGCTCAGGCCACCCATCGTACGTGAAGAACGAAGGCTTACTATTGCGGTGTGCCTCGGCGATTGGGTCTTCACGAAAATAAAAACGAAAGGTTGGAAAAGGCAGGACACTGATGAAACTGCTTGACATCCCCGATGACGTGTTTGTGTCTGAAAATTCTGCAGAGATACTTAAGAGGGCTTACGCGAGGGAATTCGAAAGCATTACCGTCCCTGGGTGCAATGTTTACTCGCAATATGAATGCATGTAATAAGGTTCCTTTCTACGTGTTTGTGTTTTCCTGCATACAGGGACGCGCTCATAAGACAGCCCCAGGAAATCTGCACGGCGCGCGGTAGCACAATTGTGATACTAAAGTCTGGGAAGGCATACAATTGAAGGTTATTACGTCACCGATTGAAATCATTGTCGCAAGCTAGCAAGTTGACTAGCACATGCAAGCTAAATGTAATGAGAAATCATATGACACCATCCGAAACCCTGTATGACGAATGGTTGCGTCACAATTTGGGCACGAATCGCAGCAAAACTAGAGGTGAGTATATATAGGCCAGAGGTGAGTATAAATATGCGAACGACATGTATAGAATTGTCTGAAGTGGCGGTGCTCGGCTGGCTACATGCGTCTTACGGCCGCTTGATGACATCACCCCAATATTCTTGCCATCGCTGGGATTTTTCACACACACATGTCACATGCTTTTACCGTAATGATACTAGTAAAAATGTTTTCGCATTAAAATGGCGCACGCAGTATTTAGAAAGGGAACCCTTGCTTTTCAGTGCCGTTATTCGCTGGCCGCCCAATGTCTGCCCATCGTAGCATGTGGTAGACGTGAAGCTGTGCATCATCCGCTTCGGATTACCGCGAAAGGGCAACTATACTCCATTTCACACATCCGATGCAACGCTGCCAAATGTAGCGCTCTTGATTGCACTTACCTCCTTCCTCTTTCAGTCCCACCTAATTGTCTTTCCTTTTGGTGAGGTTCAGTGCCCACCCACAAGTTACAAAGTCACTGCGCCTTTGCTTTCCTGAAAACTAATTTGTCATGAGCATTAATAAATTATGCCTTATTGCCGACGACACCCTGTCGCTTTCTCGTCCCTTAGACCACTTGACCATAACACAAACTCGAACACACCTCCCTCTCTAATGTCATGGCGTCTTCTTCCGTACCTTTCACAGCGTTGCACCTCATGTATGAAACGAAGTGTAGACGAGAATTCGATACTCTCGCACCGTGACCGGTTCACGCGTACTCTCAGGCCTAAGCATCAGAAGCCATCTTCTATCTCAGAACTATTGTATTAGAGTGGAAGTTACGGGTGGTGAAGCAACCACTCCTCTCATACCGAGCAATTCTGGGCAAAAGCATTTTTTAGCAGGAAACTGTTCATGAACGCAGTTTTTTCGTATAATGTAAGATTTTACTATAACAATCAATATATCCGCAGATTACCCGACGGCAGTCTTGTATTATTTTTAGTATTGACATTTTTTGTATTGTCAAAAGCGTTCCCCACTGGTTTTCTATGGCAGACGAATCGGTTCGATGCGATCACTGAGAAACACTTTGAAAGAAATGTCTTGCTACATACCGGAATAATGGACCATTACCTGCAATATTTCCATAACAATGTCTTATAACTTTCCAAGTTTCAAAACTTTTGCCCGAAAAAGCTGGACTTGTGTGCGGCTGGTTCATGAAATAGGAAGTTGGCTGCATTTTAGATTTTCTTGATTTTCAAGACAAATTAGCCCCTGGTGCTGGGATCTTGAATGGTTCTCAAATCATTGCGAGATTACCACTATTCTTGTCAAAACCCTACTGTCAAAAGAATTCTCGCTTTGGGAGACTGCCATCCAAGTCCAGGGGCGCAGTTTCTATATAGAGAAAACGTGTCCGTCTTTGCAGTGCATTGCTGATGCCGTACAGGGGGAGGCAAACAGGAAGACCGTAACTCACGACACGTAGTGCGGCTGAATGTGATAGGCGCCGTGTCAATGTTAACCGCGCCGCTGCGGACGCAACTCGACAAGGAAAACTGTTGCGGCTCTTCGATATCTCCGCTCAGACAAAAAGATCGTCATTCTTCCTGCAAACAAGGTTCACGCCACCGTTCTCCTTGACAGCGAGGTCTACTGCCACAAAGTTTCGGATCTTCGGTTCGAGAGGATCAAAAAAGATACGACGTCTGAGTGATTGAGGCAAAATAAACAATCTGCCCTTAATGAACAATCTTCCCTCCCATAAACTCTGGAGTGCTCTACCTCAAGCTTCTATGCACGAATGGCTGGACGCCCAGGTCTCCTGCTCCCCCCCCCCCCCCCCCAAAGTGTACAAGACCGGAATGTCTATGCGACCGCGAACCTGTACCTGTGCTCGTTATCAACGACGCCCACACCCTAAGCACAAATAACCCTATAAAACAGTAGAAAGAAGTCCGCTTGCCTATTTATAGAGGCACAGTATGCTGCCCGAGTTCTGGAGTAGATTTCGATCTCCAAATACTGCGAACGACTGATTTTGACAACGGAGCTATATTCGCGCTGCAAACATAGTAAACTCATAGAGTTCGCAATGGGAAGCTGCTTTTAAACGCAGCGCCGGAGGTTCTGAGGTTAGAGATTGGGATCCCGGTTAAGCTTTTCGTAACTGCTAGAAATTTGCATCTGTAGAAGTGGGAATTTCTTGCTTCAAGTAGTCGATATATTTAGCAATGAATAATGTACTCTATGGGCCGGATTAAATGACCTGCTCATTTTAAAATGGCCATTTAGCGTCCGTCTGAACCTCTGTCGTTGGTGACTCAGATATACCCGCGGTTTTCAAGCGTGTGTGGATGGCGACCCGGCCATTTTATAGTTGGATACCAGACCTCACCACTGGCCAGCATTGAATGTGATGTGCAGCTTCTGGTGATGTGCATCTCAGAGCTCTGTACCGGGACTGCCCACTGGCTACGATATGTACCCAACAGTAAGGTCCGGTCTCACACTACCCAATGGGCTGGTCGTTTTCCATCGGTGTTTTAAAGCCGTGTGTATATCTGTGTGACCAACCACAGATGACTTTACGGACGCCAAATGGCTACATTAAGTTGGACAGCTGATAGATACGGCCACAGGGCTTGGGCAGAATATTATGCTCCTTGAAGAGAGCGCACTTTAGTACGTTTCATGCTTAGAGTGCAGAGCTCTGTCGAGTTACCCACAGCATGTTTGGTCCCAACTCAGTGGAAGAACGCCTGCCTATATACGAATCAATCGACATTTGGCCATACTTCTCTTGCAAGAGACAGCTCCGATGAGGCATTGGTCTTGTTTGACGTTGTCGCCCTGTTTGGCACCGTTCCGGCACCTCCAGGAGTGAGCGCAGAAAGGATAGGGCTCGAAGCGGATGATCGACTCGCCGAAAGGAAGTGCCTCAGCGTAGGCGACCAACTTCTTCGTTAAAGAAGAATTTTAAGGCAAGCCGGTGCAACCGCGATGTGAGCGGCAATATCGGGGACCGCTGTGAAGCAGACGATGGAGGTATGACTGGAAATTCAGTACACGTTCTTAAGTTGCGGCGGCGCAAGCGAAAACTGGATTCCTGATGCCGCAGAAGGACCCATAACTGTGGAGAAAAACTCATGGATGCCGGACTTAGCTCGTATTAAGTAATGACCTCTTACTATCGCCCTGAAGCAGCAGCGTTGGGTCAGAATAAGATTTACAGGGGCGGCGCACCCTGTAGTTGATGGACTTCTATCGGCGGTGACAATCCGATGGAGAAGTTCAACTCCAAAACGCTTCCGCACAACTTCCAGGTAAACGACACTGACGCCCAGCTACGAACTGGCGAGGGAGCACGCGGCAGTTTTCAGGATGGCGACATCGTGATCCTCTGGTCGAGAGACTGATAGAGTACCCGCTGAACAAATTTTTTTGTTATCCTCTCAAGTGCATTGCATCACTGTTCGTGCAACATCTCTCTTTGTACTGTAGCATCTGTTTAGTCCTTTGCATGCGTTGCATTCATTTTTTCTATGAGTACTAAGTAATTCGCGCGTATCATCTCTTGGCTGCACACAGCTTTGTTTTGTTTGTGAACATTTGATTCCGGCCAGTTCTCCTGGTTCCGACAGCCGAAAGGTGGACACCAAAGGTGCCCCCCTTTGGCATTTGGTGGCTAGATTTCACTGAGCTTCTCACGTTGAGTTGAGGGCATCTCCTGAGCGGCCGCAACAGCTACTCTTTCACTGTCAAAGTGTGACTGGGGACGCAAACAACCACTGCCTATGTGACAAGGTGATCTACTAACAAGCCCCAAGGTTTTCACGAATCGACCCACGTTATACGGTGTATGACTCTCTTGCCATCCTAAAGAAGTCCGCAGGAGAAGACATTCTTGTATACATATACAAACCGGACAGGAAGTTCACCCTACGATATGAGGCAAGGAACAGATTGTTTTATTGACAGTCCATTGCAGTGAACAGGACCATAATTGGCATTATCTGTTTAAAGCAAACCGACTTATTCTGGGTGCTTTCTAAAATTGCGATCAAAACATTCGACAACACACAAAGCAACCACGGCCTCATTCCACTGACGAAAGCAAAGAAAAATTGCTGTTCCGACATGGAGCCGCAACGACAACATGAACTTATGACTACGGGTGTCTGGCGCCTTAACTGCAAGCTGAAAAGAAAGCAAACTACCCAGGCCTCCAAACCAAGCAACATCACTGTTCCTTACGTCAAAAGCTGCAGTCAAATGATGGGGCGCCTGTTTTAAGAGCAGGAAATGCAGGATTGTCACACGTCATTTTAAAACCTCGGGAGCTTCAAGCCTCGTATGCTGACACTAATGCCAAATTACTTTCTCTGTGCTCTCGTGGGGCATTCCGAGAACTTGGATCATCCAGCCGATTTTGAGAATTAGAGGATCGCTAACTCAAAGGCCAACCCCACTGGTGCGATAGATTTAGGAACCTTGGAATATGCAAACACGCCAGGCAATGTAAACAATTTTCCAGGCTGCCTTCCATCACCGTACACCACGAATCTGCGAATAGCGCCTCTCGCACCGTATCCCGACAACCCTGAAGATGCTAAGTCAGCCCCGAAAAGTGAGTTCTCTCTTGAAGTGACTTTTTCACGCTCCTTTCTTTCTAAACTGAATATGAACGCATTTCTGTATTTAAGGCGGAGAGACTGCCTGTTGTTAGCTCTCCTTCATAACCTTCTCTTCATAACCACATCATTTTATAATACTTGCCAAAGGGCTCGTTGTTTGTACACCATGAAGTTACTTTGAATGGCACTGAGACAAAAGTAGAAAGAAAGGAAATCAGAGCTAACGTGGCACTCAAGAGCAGACGTTCAGAAGAAAAGCCGTGCGCGTTGTCACGCTAATGTAGGATAGATCGACAGCCTTCTGAAGGTCACACGTTCACCTCTGGAACGGAAACGACCAAAACCCCTATATAATTGACTATGAGGTCTTAAAATGCCTGAAATGTCATCATAACACGTAGGAATGTATATTAATTATGCTTGAAATAAACTGCTGCAATATACTGGAAATCTAAGCCAAGACCCATGGGTTGCAAGTCAGATACGCTATCCCTAGTCCAAAGAGGCCCTTTTGACCTTCTTGGTTAAGGAAAGACTTCGAGTGTCTTCTTGTATTTCACGTGTTTTAGTGTACCTGCTGAAGTATGCTAATGAGTACGTGTAATTATAAAGGGGTGTTAATTAAGAAAGAACGGAGCTAATAACGATTAACGCTTTGGTGTCTTACCTTTAAGGCTTAGCTTAAGTGCCTCCCTAATTTTTTAGCACGTTGCCTACAAGGTTAATTCGGGGGTGCCAGTTTCCTAATTACTAATAATTCTGCTACGACTGAGTGTTACTGGGTCGGACGCGCCAAGGCTGCATGATAGCTTCGCCTTACTGCACTTGGATACGAAATGTCGCAGTCGCGGAAATACTGATGTCCCAAACCACAAAATCCGCACCAGTGCTGGAGGCGCCACATTTAGATGTGTTCGATATGCATGCTTCCGATTGGAAACTTCCAGCATAAAGTTCGATTAATAACGTGCACATATACTTGCTCAGATGTTTAGGGGAATCCACCCAGGTGGAGTAAATTTGTAATAAGGGTACATTACTCACTGGCATCCACCTATGCGCAGCCATACGACTGCAAAGAAAGCTATACAACTTTTTCAGAAACTTCGCGGTTAAACAAAAATTCAACCTGGTGCGGGGTACGAACCCGTGACCACAGCTTAAGTGCAGAAGTCACTCTATTACTCCCGTTTTGAGCATGTCGAGTGCCCCAGTCCGCCTCTTTCGCCGCATATTTCTGCTGCCTCCGCTTCGGGCCTTCCCCATTGATTTCCACTGCACCGCTACTCCTGGCTGGCAGAAGTGATGACGGAGAAAGGTTTCCTCATGCTTCCAACCTTAGCAGACTAGCTGCCGAGCCACCGAGCTACAGCCAGCGTCTGCAACTCAAATCGCCGGATCTCATCGCAATTTTTGTGGCATAAGAAGTTTTCCCAGCTTACAATGCCTGGTCACATAGCATCTCCAAGCCGAGTGCCACAACTAGGCTTCCTGTCGGCAAAAGCATACAAAACCAGAAAGCGCGCGTTTCAAGAAGTACAAACGCAGCCATCTGTTCTCCAGTTTCTGTTTTGGCGTGCTAAATATTCGATGGTATTCATCTACCCACAATAAAAATGATGTTTGCACTGCACGCCTGATTTTACAAATCTTACAATTTCGATACAGCGCTCGACAAATAAGTCGTACGCTAACGGAACTAAGGTTCTGGCAGCGATGAAAAATTATAGTTTACATGTTTTAACTTTTAAAACGAGTACAAGCTTACCTTTCATTTCCTTCATTGACGCATCTTTGTTGACGTTCCCGTAGCGCTTCTTGAGGTCATCCGGGAGTTTACGCCATGTCTCGTTCGAGAAGTAAGCAGGCTTCCACCGATGGTATTCTTCGGTGGCCATTCCTGTTGACAAAATGAATAGAATAGGAAGAGCATTGATAAATGTCGCACACGAGATTACGTATTTCCTTACATCACAAAAAATACGCGCGCAATGCGGCCCTGATTATAAATCGTGCCACTGCTTCCTGGCAGCTACAGCTTCTCAGTCAACAGTGAAGCGATTCTGCTGTAGTGAAGCAGGGTAGATTTCGAGCGGGAGTCTTTATTAAATATTCAAGCAAATGCAGCATTGCTCGCATGGAACAAGCATGTGCGCATATATTGCCATGCAACGACCCAATACTTTAAAGGACACGAGCTCAATGACAGTTCCCGCAATGAAGCCGACAGCATCAGGGTATAAGGGGTTCCCTGAGGAGAGGACGTTACGAACAGAGGCAAGCCGTTTTAATCGCGCGCAGCTGCGTCTACCCGGCCAAAGTTTTACCTAAAAAAAGTGTTGAAGATTGGAGCGCCACAGTACCTGGGAAACTCAATAATCATGCACACCTTAGGACGTATGTCCAGTTAGCGCTCGAACCAGCCATCTTTCAAGTGGCTCCTGTCGACACACAAAAGTGTGGAGCGTAAATGGCGTCAATTGGATCTAGCAGCAATGATGTAAATTTCTGAGATAAAGTATACTCTCTGTGCACTGTTGACAGCTAAGGAAGCTCTCTTTTGATGCATGAAGTGTGGATTGTTATAAATCAACAGGCCTCGTGGAGAGAATAGTAATTCTAGACCTCAGTCTTCAGAAAATTCTGAAATTACACGGAGGCTACAAAAGCCCCTGTACAGAGATTAAAAGCAGACCCCATGTGCAATAAACTTTTGACAAAGGCTGTACCGGTATCGGCGCCACATCGCCACCATTACCTCTCTGCCGCTTGCTCGCGCCCGCGCCGGTTTCTGATGCAATTCGCCGTTTAGATCAAATACAGTTAAAACCTGGTGTTCGACTTATTCGGCACGAGCGCCGATACCCTAGCCCCGCATATAGGAACCAAGTGTAGTCTCCTAAATACCTAATGCGTGGTGCATGTGTGTAACATTCCTTATAAGCTCGTGCAGAACACAACCAAGGGAGGTGACACGAAGACGACAAGAGAAACAAGTGTCCCGCCTTTGCCAAACGCCATGAGCTACCGAGAGCAGCTTTTCTGGGAAAAGACATAGTGATGATGTGGATGATTACAATTAATATTAATGTCAATAAATATCAAGAAGGTAAAAGTACTGGTGGATCATGATGGCGTGTATTGATAGATGAGTACCTGTGCATAGAGGCTCAGAATGCGATTTCGCAGCGATAGTTTTTACTGCCAATTCTCTCGTTTCGTGGCATGTAGAAGGGTCCTCATATCAAGAGATATGAAATCCTTTAAAAAGCGACAATGCTCTTAGAGGCACGACAGACGACTTCAGCTTCGTTATAAAGGCAAGCTTTAACCGCGCATCGTCTAATGTTATCGGCATGCTTCGATGCTCCTCTTGTCGGAAACAATATATCGGGTAAACAGGGCAATAAATGAGCGCCAGACTAAAGGGTCATCGAGCTGACTGCAAGGAGCCTACAGACAGCAAAGGCGGAACAATATTCATCATCATCATCAGCCTGACTACACCCAGTGCAAGGCAAATACATCTCCCATGTCTGTCCAATTAACCCTGCCCTTTGCCAGCTGCATCCACACTTTGCCTGCAAAATTCTTAAACCTGTCCGCCCACCTAACCTTCTGCCGCCCCCTGATACGCTTACTTTCTCTTCGAATCCACTCCGTTACCCTTAAGGACAGGCGGTTATCTTGCCTTCGCATCACAAGGCCTGCCGAAGCCCATTTCTACTTCTTGATTTTGACTAGGATGTCATTACCCCCCGCGTTTGTTCCCTCACCCACTCTGCCAGCTTACGGTCTCTTACCGTTACAACTACCAGTTTTCTTCCCATGGCTCGCGGCGTTGTCCTTAACTTAAGCGGAATACTTTTCGTCAGCCTCCATGTTTCTGCCCTGTAGGTGAGTACCGGTACGATACAGCTCTTGTAAACTTTACTCTTGAGGGATATTGGTAAATTATAATTCATGATCTGGGAGAACCTGTCATATATATGCGCTCCAGCCCATTCTTAACCTTCTAGTTATTTCCCTCTCATGATCTGGATCAGCTGTCACCACCTGTTCTATGTGGACGTATTCTTTTACCAATTCCAGCATCTTGCTGCCAATTGTGAACTTCTGTTTTCTTGTCAGGCTGTTAGGCTTTTGAACAGTACTTTGGTTTCCTGCATGTTAATTTTTAGACCTACCGTTCCACTCTGCCTGCCTAACTCATTGATCATGATTTGCAGTTCACCACCGGAGTGACTCAGCAAGGCAGTGTCATGAGCGAATCGCCGATTATTTAGATATTCTCCATTAACTCTTATTCCCAACTGTTCCCAATTCATGCCTTGGAATACCTCCTGTAAACAGGCAGCGAATAGCAATGGCGAGATGTGTGTCCTTGCCTGGTGCCTTTCCTTAATGGAATATTATTGCTCCTTTTATGCAGGACTATGGTACAGCTGTCCAGTTGCTATATATATCTTCCAGTATTTTGGCATGAGGCTCTTCTACACACTGATTACGCAATGCCTGAATGAATGCTGAGGTTTCCACTGAGTCGAATGCTTTCTCGTAATCAATGAAGGCTATATATAGAGGCTGGCTATATTGTGCTCATTTCTCTATCAGTTGATTGATAGCGTGAATATGATCTATTGTTGAATGTCCATATCATTCTCGAAAGCCTGCCTGACAATTTGGTTGATTAAAGTCTAAGGTTGCCCTGACTCTATTAGCGAGGCAACCGATAGTAAGCGGATCGGTTCTTGGCGTCTCTTTTCTTGTGAATTAAGATAATGTTTGCATTCTTCCAAGCTTCTTGATACCATTGGTAGCATAAGAGGGCTCTCGCACAGTTTCCGCCCTTGCCGTTAGATGACGTCCCACGTCCCACTCGCGGTATCAGAGGACGTGCTACATCTGGCGCTATGGACGAGGGTGGCGCTGGTGAACACTCTCATGGTTCGCTTATACCCAAAAAGAAATAAATACCCACGAGAGGAGGAGATTGGACAGTCATCGCCGAAGCTCAGTTGGTAGAGCACCGGACGTGGTATTCGGAGGTCCTGGGTTCGGATCCCAACGGCGGCATGGTTGTTTTTTCTGCACCTTTCTAAGTAATTTTCTTTAAGAAATAGATTAATCGAAGTATTATTATACCACTGATAAGCACAACACATAAACATAAAAAAATATTCCCCTATGGACCTTGGTTTCGGTGACTGTTGGCTCCCTTCATAAGTTTGTCACGAGCCCCTCATTTCCTTTACCTTGTCTGCTAATATATATATATATATATATATATATATATATATATATATATATATATATATATATATATATATATATATTGTAGGGGTGTGTTTATTCGGTGAACCCAGATGATTCCAGCCGCTCAGGGGAGACTCGCAGCGAAGCGTCAGGCGTGGCGAAAGAGCAAGGCAGCGAACAACTTCTTCGTCCTTGAGAGCGGCAGCACGCGACGCATGTCAGTGGTTATATCGATGAAGATTACCACACTACAGTTTCCCCCCCGGGCAGAGAAGGAGCCATCCTGGCGACTCATGGTGCCGAAAGGACAGACGGATCGTAGTAGGGCTTGATTCGGTCCACATGAACTATTTCGCGTCCACGGCGACGCAAGTCCGCAGATGGCGTAACGGGCTCAACTACGTAGTTCACAGGAGATGTTTTTTGAAGCACTCGGTATGGACCGTGATACCGAGCAAGAAGCTTCTTTGACAGGCCGGCGGTTGTGGCAGGAACCCAGAGCCACACCAGGGAGTTGGGCGCATATGAAGGCGCCTCACCAGTGTCACGATGGTGTTTTTGTTGCCATTGATTTTCCTTTGTGAGCGAACGAGCGAGCTGACGGCATTCTTCTGCATACTGGGCGGCGTCCGAGAGTGGCGTCGATTCAGAAACATCAGGGCGGTAGGGAAAAAGCGCGTCCATTGTGCAGGTTGGCTCGCGCCCGTAAAGAAGAAAAAAAGGAGAGAATCCAGTGGTGGTCTGTATCGCAGTGTTGTACGCGTAGGTTACGAAGGGAAGAACGTGGTCCCAGTTGGAATGAGCGTCGTTGACGTACATGGCCAGCATGTCACTCAGAGTACGGTTGAAGCGTTCTGTCAGGCCATTCGTCTGAGGGTGGTAAGAAGTAGCGGTGCGATGAATGATGCGACATTCTTTCAGTAGGGCCTCGAGAGCGTCGCTCAAGAAAACGCGTCCGCGGTCACTGAGCAGTTCCTTCGGAGTCCCGTGGCGAAGAATCAAGTTGTTGAGAATGAACAAAGCAACGTCTCTTGCAGAGGCAGAGGGTAACGGTGATGTTTCAGTGTAGCGAGTCAGATGGTCTACTGCCACAATAATCCACCGGTTTCCAGCAGGAGTAGTCGGAAGAGGGCCATAGAGATCTATGCCAACGCGGTCAAACGGACGAGCAGGGCAGGGTAACGGCTGCAACGAAACAGAGGACTTCTGAGGAGTTTTTCGGCGTTGACAAGATTCGCAAGCGCGCACGAAATGTCTTACGAAGCGGTACATTCCACGCCAGTAAAATCGCAGACGTAGGCGTGTGTAGGTTTTCAATACGCCACCGTGAGCACATTGTGGGTCACCATGGTACGCAGCACAAATGTCGGCGCGGAGATGACGCGGGATGACTAGAAGCCACTTCCGTCCATCAAGCAAATAATTGCGGCGATAGAGAAGACCGTCACGAATGGAGAAGTGGTGTGCTTGGCGGACGAGCGCTTTGGAGGAATGACCGGGAGTAGGACTTGAGAGAAAATTCAAAAGTGCATTGATCCAGGGGTCATTCCGCTGCTCGGTAGCCATGTCGATAGTTGTAAGAGTCGACATATCGTAGGCACAGACGTGGTCAGACGAATTATCTCTAGGCAATGGCGAGCGGGAAAGAGCATCCGCGTCCGTATGCTTCAGCCCTGATCGATAAATGACATGAATGTCAAACTCCTGGAGACGAAGAGCCCAGCGAGCAAGTCGACCGGATGGGTCTTTCAGAGAGGCAAGCCAGCACAAAGCGTGGTGATCGGTCACAACGTAAAACGGTCGACCATACACATAAGGACGAAATTTTCCGATAGCCCAAATAATGGCCAAACATTCCCTTTCTGTGACTGAATAATTAGATTCTGCCTTTGTCAATGTTCGGCTGGCGTATGCCACAACATACTCGCTGTAACCAGGCTTACGTTGGGTAAGGACGGCACCAAGCCCAATACCGCTGGCATCAGTGTGGATCTCCGTAGGCGCAGCCGGATCAAAGTGGCGTAGAATGGGCGGCGAAACCAAAAGGCGGCGTAAAGTGTCAAAGGCTTTATCGCAGGCTGGAGTCCAGGCGGAAAGGTCGGAGCTGCCGGCAAGGAGCTGGGTCAGAGGAGCGATGATAGAGGCGAAGTTCAAGATGAAACGTCGAAAGTAGGAGCAGAGGCCGATAAAGCTCCGAAGCTGCTTCAGGGAGGTTGGCTTCGGGAACTCTGCAACTGCGCGAAGTTTGGTGGGGTCGGGAAGAATGCCGTCCTTAGAAACTACGTGGCCTAAAATTGTGAGTTTTCGAGCGGCAAAGTGGCACTTCTTCAAATTCAACTGAAGCCCAGCGCCGGCGAGACACGTGAGGACATCCTTTAGGCGGAGAAGGTGAGAAGAAAAGTCGGCAGAAAAAACTACGATGTCGTCCAGATAACAAAGACAGGTCTGCCACTTGAGTCCACGAAGAACAGTGTCCATCAGGCGCTCGAAAGTAGCCGGGGCATTGCAGAGGCCAAAGGGCATAACGTTGAACTCGTATAATCCATCCGGTGTTATAAAGGCAGTTTTCGAGCGGTCATTATCAGCCATCGGTACCTGCCAGTAGCCGGAGCGCAAATCCAAAGAGGAGAAATACTCGGCTCCCTGTAAACAGTCCAAGGCGTCGTCGATTCGCGGCAAAGGATAGACATCTTTGCGCGTGATTTTGTTAAGCCTACGGTAATCGACGCAAAACCGGATGGAACCATCTTTCTTGGTGACCAAAACAACCGGAGAAGCCCATGGACTGTTAGATGGCTGTATGACGCCCCGGCGAAGCATGTCGTCCACGTTGTCAGCAATGACTTGGCGCTCAGAGGCCGACACGCGATAAGGACGCTGTCGTAAAGGTGCGTTTGTACCAGTGTCGATTGCGTGCGTAACGACAGACGTGCGACCCAGAGCAGTGTGAGGAAGGTCGAAGGCAGAAGTGAAGTTCTGTAGAAGAGCAGCGAGTTGATCGCGTTGTGCGGGTGGGAGATCTGCGTCAATAGCTTGTTGAAGAACATCGGGTGGTGTCGAAGCGGTCGCTGTATCGCAAGAGCTGAGCACATTAACGTCTAATGAAGTAGGCGTTGCAGGAAGAGTATTTACAAGCGCGGGATCAAGTTCTTCAATACGACCGAGACACTCGCCGCGTAGCAGGACGGACGGGCACGAAAATGGATTTGAGACGTACATTGCACTAAGGCCATCTTCGATCTTGAGGACCGCAAATGGAAGCAGGAGGCAGGGATGGCGTGAAGCGGCGTCGGAAGGTGTGAAGAAGACAGTCGAACTAATAACGCTTTCACAGGAGAGTGGAACGAGGGCAGCAGAAAATGGAGGAATGTCTGTGTCACTGGCGACGAGGAGTTTTGCAGGCCGGGTAGGGACGTCACACAAGACGGTATCACAAAGAGGTAAAAAGGAAACTTCCGCGCGGGCGCAGTCAATAACGGCATGATGAGTGGAAAGGAAATCGTAGCCCAGGATGATGTCGTGTGAGCAGCGAGACAGTACAATAAACTCGATGGTGTATAAGACGTCTTCGATGAGAACACGGGCCGTGCACGCCGCTGAGGGATGAATGCGCTGTGATGAGGCGGTGCGAAGCGAAAAGTCGGAAAGTGCGGTGGTCACCTTACGAAGACGACGGCAAAGAGCTTCACTGATGACTGATACGGCAGCGCCCGTGTCGACTAGAGCGAGTACTGCGACGCCGTCGACAAACACTTGAATTACGTTAGTGGGAGAACACCGAGGACTTGAAGAGTTCGAACCAAGCGCAGTTCTTGCCCCGGGAACTGCGACTGTTAGTTTCCCTCAACAGTGCCGGTACAACGTCGGAGTGGGGACGGGGAACGGCGACGAGGGGAAGGTGATCGGCGAGCTGTGTACGTTTGATTGTCACGAGATACAAATTCGGAACTGGGCGGATTTCTCGGCGAGGGCTGGTCTGTATTGTAGGAGTAGTTCCATAGTTCAGGTCGAGAAGGTGGAAGGCGTTGGCGGCAAAGGCGTGCGACATGGCCCGGCAGCCCGCAAGAGTAGCAGATTGGTCGGTTGTCCGCGGTACGCCAAGGGTTCGTAGGGCGTTGGCGTACCCTTGGAATAGGGACATGGAATGCAGACCCAGGCAAAGGCGAAGGAAGGTTGGAAGGAGCGGCCTGGTAGGAAAGAGATGCTGATGGCATGAGCGGCCTGGCCGCAACTTGGGCGTAAGTCAGTGGTGCCGTTACTTGCGCTGGCACGGGGCTGGGCGGCAGCACAGGGCTGGGCGGGAGCATGGAGCTGGGAGGAAGAACGTCAGCGATGTGATCTTGAACGGCACGCCGTATGGTAGGGGCCAAAGACGGAGCCATGTCAGGAACAAGGCGGCCACTATCCTGTAACTGAGGGACCAGCGATAGCTGGCGGGCGACCTCTTCTCGAACGAAGGCTTTGATTTGCTGAAGTAAAGGGCTGTCCTCTGATGGGGTAGAACCGCCCAGCGCAAGTGTAGAGATGGCGTCGTCTCTAACACCGGACCGCCGGGTAGAAGCGCGCTTCTTACGAAGCACGTCGTAGCTCTGGCAAAGCTTGATCACGTCACTCACCGTGGCAGGATTTTTTACCCAGAGCATTTGGCACGCGTCGTCAGAGATGCCTTTCATGATGTTCTCGATCTTATCCGCTTCAGTCATTAGCGGATCGACACGCTTGCATAGGTCCACGATGTCCTCTATATAACTAGTGAACGACTCATCGACTTGCTGAGTGCGCTCACGCAAGCGTTGTTCTGCCCGGAGCTTGCGAACTGCAGGGCGGCCGAACACTTCTGCAAAATTCTTTTTAAATGCAGACCAAGATGGCAGGTCTGCCTCATGGTTGCGAAACCAGAGGTTCGCCACGTCAGTCAGATAAAAGATTACATTGCTTAGCTTGATAGCGTCGTCCCATCTGTTGTAGCTACTGACGCGCTCATATGCCGCCAACCAATCGTCGACGTCCTGGTCGGCTGTGCCACTGAAGAAGCACGGATCACGCTGCCGTAGAGCTCCAGAACACAGCACGGTGGTTGGGAGGGGCGACGATGTCGTGGCAGTGTCATCCGGCATGCTGGAAGCAGAGGGTAACGTGCGGCTTCTTAGTTCCAGGGTGGACGGGAACGTACCCAGCAGCACCTGCACCAATTGTAGGGGTGTGTTTATTCGGTGAACCCAGATGATTCCAGCCGCTCAGGGGAGACTCGCAGCGAAGCGTCAGGCGTGGCGAAAGAGCAAGGCAGCGAACAACTTCTTCGTCCTTGAGAGCGGCAGCACGCGACGCATGTCAGTGGTTATATCGATGAAGATTACCACACTACAATATATATATATATATATTCAGGGCAACCTAAGCCTTTAATCAACCAAATGATCACGCAGGCTGCCGTAAAGAATATTCCACAATATATCATATTCACACTATCAATCAATTGATAGAGAAATGAGCAGTGTATAACCAACCTCTATATATAGCCTTCGAAACCGTTCGACTCAGAGGAAACCTCAGCAGTCATACAGATATTGCGTAATCAGTTTGTAGAAGAGCATTATTTCAAAATACTAGAGATTAGATATAGCAACTGCATAGCTACCATAGTCCTGCCTAAAGTGAGCAATAAAATCCCTGTAATGAAAGGCGTCAGCCAGAGAGACACTGTCTCTGCAATGTTATTCACCGCCGGTTTACAGGAGGTATTACAAAGCGTTAATTTGGAACAGTTGGGAATAAGAGTTAATGGAGAATACCTAAATAATCTGCCATTCGGTGATGACATTGCCTTGCTGAGTCACTCAGGAGGTGAACTGAAAATCACGATCAATGAGTTACACAGGCAGAGCAGAATGCTGGATCTAATATTTAACATCCAGAAAACCAAAGTAATGTTCAACAGTCTAGCCAGGGAACAGCAGTTCACACTTTGCAGCAAGGGGCTGAAAGTGATAAATAAATACGTTTACTTAGGGCAGGTAGTGACACCTGATCCGGATCACAAGAGCGAAATAACTAGGATAGGAATGGGCTGGTGCGCATATATATGGTAGTTTCTCTCGGATCACGAATAGCCCTCAAGAGAAAAATGTACAACAGCTGAATCTTACCAGTACTCACCTACGGGGCAGAAACGTGGAGGCTAACGAAAATGATTCAACTTAAGTTAAAGACAACGCAGCGAGCCATGGAAAAAAAAAATCATAGGTGTAACATTAAGACACCGGTAGCGGGCAGAGTGGGTGAAGGAACAAACGTGGCTTAAGGACATTCTAGTCGAAATCAAGGGGAAGATATGGTCTTGAGCAGGGCTTGTAATAGGAATGCATGATAACCGCTGGTGGTTAAGGGCAATGGAGTGGATGCGAATGCAAGGCAAGTGCTGCGGCGGTGGCTGAAAGTTTGGAGCGCGGATGAGATTAAAAAGTTTGCCAGGATACTGTGGTCGCAGCTGGCTCAAGAGAGGGTTGATTGGAGAGACGCGGGCGAGGCCTTTACCCTACAGTGGCCATGGTCAGGTTGATGATGATGATGAGGCGGAAAGACGGGTTCAGGCAATAGTGGCGGAAGTAAGATGGAAAAACAGCATTTCTTTTGCAACTGACTTGCAAAGGAACTGCATCGCAAATGGCTCGGCCTCTTTATACTTACCTTAATGCCACTTGCCTGGCCCTAACTTTTCCACCCTTGTACTGTGTATCTACCGACCACGTATCCTTACTTAAATTCAGTAATGCGCCACCAGGGTCCTCGTGTTATTTTATTGGCATATTTCAGACATTTATTACATCTCTAAGACAAATGGTCGTATTTTAAGCGATACCTGCAACAGATCTCAAGTAATGAACCGCTAACAGCCCGTAATTAGTTTGTCCTTTTCACACAACGGTTCCAATGGCCGCTCAATATAAATCTGTATGAGCAGTAATAATATTTGAGGATTAAAGCGTAACTGGTTACCTTTGCCTGCTTCAACAGATTAGTGATGAGTGACGTAAACCTCTACAGCACCAATAAGATTATACTCAGACGTAACCTTCGTTACCTTCGTTTGTCGTAACGTAGGCGCCGACAGGCCAATTTTTGGTGAGAAAAGTGGTCATGAATGTCACTGGCTGGCTCTGGCGAATTTTTGAAGCGAAAGCTTCACTGCGCTAGGTTTTAAAGAGGGCAGCATCAGTGCAGTCACGTGACAGATGTCACGTGGTGTCACGTGGCAGGTCATGTGACCAACTGACGCCATCACAATCTGCCCGCCGTGGCAGGTGGCAACTGCCCCATCAGACTGCCCCATCTGCAGTACTGTGTCATTGAATCCATGCCCGGCTTAACCAAAGTTTAAACCACAGCTAATTTCTTGGAACGGGTCCATCCCCAAGCATTCCTGACTAAGCTCAAATGCAGCAGGCAACGCCTCGTACCTTTTTCTGATGCAGCTATCGAGCGTCTCATAGATAGACTGTATTGTTATCACTACATGCTTATCTGTATTGTATCGTCATCACTACTAGACTATATTGTCATCACCACACCAATTCGGAGTCACTATGGCGAGTGCCCTCACCTTCCTCCTCGCGCGATCGTCGTGGGCATGGCGCCTCTTGTTCCTCATTGGTGGTGCCTTCTCCGGGAGCCACACCCTGGACTGTAGAAAATCGAGTACGGGATGTTCCGGGTACGTCACTGCTAGAGCTGTTCGGGGTGCCCTGTGATGCCTGAAATATTTGCGCCTCCAAAAGGAACGTCAGAAAATCATCGAATTCTGTTTTCTTCCAAGGTACGTAGATACCGATTGCGGAAAGCTCAACGCGAACAGGGTGGTGCAGTGTATTGCAGGCCCAGAACAACAAGGACATTTTGCACATTTGTTTTTCTAAACGTTACTTTCTGAGTGTTGCTCGGGGTTTTCCGAGGAAGCCAATATTTCCTCACATAATCCAGCAGGCAATTTTTCACAGGTGCCCATGGCCAAAATTTAAAATGAATGCAGAGAGGAGAAACTGGCCCTGCTTGCTATGCAGTGTTCGAATTCGGTATAAGCGTTATCCTCGTAAATCGTAAGTTACACACGCGTTACTAAGCACGCTGTTTTATATAACAGCGCTGTGAAAGTGTATCGGTGACTACACGGAGACCGCTATCCTGAAGACCTCTTACTCTTTGGACAATCAGCTTAAAATTATCAGCGCTCCGAGTCGAAGTCACCTTAGATGGTGCGAACGAAAGGTTATCCACAAAACGAGAGTGGGATGAGAACGGCGTACAACGCTTTTCAATGGTCAAAATATACTCTCAGGCTTTTGCATGCCCAGCAATTTTGCTCAAATGTTTCGAATATTCAAATCATGTAACCTGCTGTTACGACAATATGTGAGGTGATGTTCTATTCTTACGAAGCACGACAAGATCTTTCTTCTAAAGTTTATTCATCGCTGGCAACGCAGCAGTTAAGAATGTCATAAAAAACCGATGGAAAACGTTTTGGACGATCGCAACAAACGGTCAAAGATGAGATCAGCAGGTATATTGACTGTAATAGTGAAATCTTACACTGCATGAAAAACTGATTTCAAATAACCTATTTCGTTCAAAAATGCTTTTGTGTAGGATTGTTGGGCAGGATTCTCTTTGAGCCAAGTAGCTGCAAAAGTATATAGTGACGTAGAAGCCCTGATTGCCATTTATGGACGTTTTATGGGCGAAGTGGAACGTGCTTGCCTTGATCACTTAAGAAGCGATCCCATAGGCCCGGAAACACCCGCTCTTCACATAACATGCGCATTTCGATCGACCAGACCAATAGAACAACAATATTTGCAGCGTTTGTGTCGTGTGTGTGGGTGTTGTCGTCTTGTGCCGCTTTTAGCGCTTAGGTTCGCGTAACAATCTACAGCCAGCAGGAAATTACCCCAAATTTAATTGATGATCTGATCCGTAGACATCACAACTTTTCGAGCACAGATGGTCACTCGCATGTCTTCCACCCTCCCTCTAATGAAACCTGGACAAGACGCGTTCGCATTTCCATTAAGGCAAAATGAAAAGTGCGCCTATACTCAAGTTTTCGTACTGCACGAAAGGCAAATTGGTCACTGTATATCCATCGTGACGCTTCAATGACGGCTGCGCAGTGTTTGCAGAAAAATAAACTATTAACCTCTGGACGCATTCATATTTGTAAAAGCAGTGCTTGGATTTCCATAACGGAGTGGAATGTGCTCCTTACCTGTATGGCCTTCGGTCCGACAATTGGCGGCAATTCTTCGCCTGTAACGTAGAGTCCTGGAACAAAGTAACAGTGCACATGAGTCCGGAGCATTCCAGACAGTGGACTCTCTTAACAAGATGTGGAATGTTTCCGCCTGCGCAATAAACTTATCGCCAGCCACGCAATAAGTGTCTCGCTCCAAATGCGCCCGGCCTCGGCCAGGCCAATTTTGTTTTACAATGGCCAAAGGGGCTTTAGAAGAAAAAAAGGTCAAATCCCGGTGGCTGGTACGTTTATGTTAGAAATTTCTTCAATGGGCATTTTGTTGTCTAAGCTACTACTATTTCGGACGCATCAAGGGAAGTGCTAGACGTGCTAGAAACGCAGGGTTTCTCGGTATTAGAGAAAAAGCTGACATCTACCATAGAAATGCGCAGAAATTCCGGAAGCATGAGTTTTCATATTTGGCTTGGCTATTGTTAGGCATGGAATCAGCTGCAACAATAAGACTTTTTTCACGGCAAAACCTCGAAGAAGTGCTGTCAAAGGTTCCACAAGAGCCTGACACCTAAATGGCACTTGCCTTAAATTAATCGAAGAAGGAAAAAATCGCACATTCGCAGTAAATTATTCTGCATACAGCGGGCAGCATTTCGGCAAAACCTCCACATGTATACCGCATCCGAGGCAGAATACATGTTTTCGGCCGAACACAACAAGGCAGATAGGAAGCCTCGTCTTCCCGCATTCCCTACGTGAATGAAGCACTGTTCAAGAAACTCACGCAGACAGTGGAGTGAGTTCTCAATGAGGAACTCACAGTGAGGAACTCTAGAGCGCCATGTATGAAACATGGCGTCTCCCGTTTGAGCTCAAGTCCTTCGCTTTCGTGTACATTTTCATGAAGATGTACATTCAGTATCGCTTGGAAACGAAACACAACTTTGTTCTTTCAAAGCGGCTCATAAGGGCAGGAGTCTGCTTTCCCTGTTTAAAACGCCGCGTTTTAAATTAACCTGCCCGACTTGCCGAGAGCGTGCAATACAACCAATGCGCGCTCTTTGATCCTATGCTTGGCGCAGCTCTTTTGACAGGACTAGCTGTACCCGCCCCTATATTCAGTCAGGTCATTTTTCGGTCAACAGCCCGCCTACGGTGTCGCAGTCAGCATCGACTTGCGCAACCTAGTCATCAAAAGCAGAACAAAAAAGTAAATATCGCGGACATAAAATCTACAACGCATTTGCATGTCCCGTTTTTCACTGCACGCATGGTGGCGTAAGGAACACTTTTTTTCTTGGCGCTGTTTCGAAGGGGAAACGTGAGAGGCCTTTTCGGGATACGCCTGGTCAAGGTACTTCGGTATCTCCACCTCAACGCAAACCGCAAGGTTACTCAGCG
Organism: Amblyomma americanum; assembly: GCF_052857255.1. NCBI lineage: Eukaryota > Metazoa > Arthropoda > Arachnida > Ixodida > Ixodidae > Amblyomma > Amblyomma americanum. The sequence continues at coordinate 71,224,812 of NC_135497.1, read as the reverse complement.
AGGGCATCATTGTTTCGAAGTTGTCACGCTGTCGACAATCTGAACTACGGATTCACCTGTTATGGAGTGTGCGAGATACTTGAAGGTTGCGGTTCCCGCGGCCGAACCTGGCAGGTTTAATGAACACCACAGGTAACCTCCGTTGCTTTGTGTTCAGCGCGCCTTCGATCTCCCGCGCTATACCTTTGGGAACTTTCGTTAAAAGAAGTTCATCAGAAGTATCCTACCGCGGCTAATGCTGTGCTTGAAGCAGCCAAATTCCACGCACACGCACACACTGACATCCCTTCAGTGACATCCGTGGAAGCTATGTACTGGTATTGCAAACGCAGAAAGACACGCGAAAAAAAAACAGCAGGCACCGGTATGGGTCACATTCTATAGGTAATGGCGGATAGGAAGGACGTGGTATCGGTTCCAACGACTGTTACCGCATATTCCAGTTTTTATCATCTTTAACAAGAGCAAATCTTCACGTCATTCGTTCACCTTAAAAAATGCCGTTCGGTTCCAGCGATCATCCACACAACTAGCCGCTTGTCTTAGGTCGGGCTGTCGGCTCACTGTACGCTCGTCGCTTTATCTGCCACTTTTGCGCCGGGACACGCATTAGAGCGTCCCGGCCATCTTAGTGCGGGTTCCTCACGACAGCTTTGACAGAACGAATGAAGGTATTTCCCAACAAGAACAGAAAGAACGGCTCGAGAGGACAGCCGCAGCCCCGCACGCACTCCTTCTTGCAATGACTGCCGTCTGAATAACAGCTAGTATTTATTTCTTAACGCGCGCATCTCTTCTAGTCCAAAAAAAAATGTTGGTGGCTTAGTTCTGGTTAACCCTGGTCGAAAGCGAAAAGTTCCATCTCCATGGTTACCTTTGTGGTAGAGGAACTGGCGGTCTCTACGGCAGGCGCCCCATCGCTCACACCTAGCTTTAGGCTAAACGCATAAGAGCTCACAGGTGTTTTATGCAGAACACAATTTGATGCCCAGCGCATGAGATTCCAGCGGACGCTTTCCGGCTCCGCTCGGGCAAGGCGTCTGACGTCACGCAGAGAGTAAGCAGCACACCTTGGAAGCCTCCTTTCCTCCTCTCCGCAATGGTGTGACGGAGCCACTTCTGCTGCTCTCCATGGCAGGAGTCGCATCGATCACACCTAGCGTTCCGCCTAACGCGTCAAAGTGCACCAGCGTTTTATGCAGAACCCACTTTCATGACCTGCGCATGCGATGCCGGCAGACGCTTTCCCGCTTCCCCGCTTGACCGAAGGTCAAGGTCAAAGGTCAAAGTCGAGATAGATGGTGTAACAACCGCTGCTGTCGCTGCTGTAGCTGACGTCATGTGTCGAACCTGACAAGCGCCAGTTATGCTCATGGGTTGACCTCTAGCTACATTCAAGGTCAAACTTGGTGCCCCGCTGAACTCTAGCTACTTTCAAGGTCAAGCGTGCGAACCAGCTGATGGCTAGAAAAGCTGGCGCAGTGAAGCTTTTCGCTTCAAAAATAAAAAAAAATCACGCAGATACTCACCTTCCTCGAATCGCCATACTTCTTGCGAGGCTGGTTCCACTGCAGGATACGGTGTTCCGTTCCCAGGGTGCGCATGCGGGACCACAGATGCAACGGATGGAACGGCAGGCCCTCTACCACTCCGATTCCCCGCTGCAGCTCCGGGCAGCTGAAATTCATGGGTGTGCATAGAATGGGGGCGAAGGTATTGCCCCAGCTGAAAGCTGGTCGCGTACAAGGCGGCATGGCGCCATAAGAGGAGTAAGTTTAGCATCGCAAACAAAGGTCCAGAAAGTTATCTGACCGCGTGCGAGTTCCCAAGCTTTCCGGAGCACACGGGTTAAGACCCCTAACTACCAATGATTTCCGAGTTGGGGTGTCGCACTAGGCCTTTAGGCCCTTCTGAATTCAGGCAGCGAGAAAGAATTGCGTGTAGGCTCTTGGTGCTTTGAAATGATGAACAAGAATGCTGTTTCCACCGTCTAAAACAAGCTGGCACTAGGAACGGAGTAAAAAGCTTGAAAGCATCATTTGCCTCCCGCAAATCACTGTTAAAATATTTTTACACGCATCCTTGGTAAATTGTATTTTTAAGGGGAGGTGGTAAGTACCGCGAATTGCCACTAGCTTTCTCCCCTGAACATCTGTCTTCATACCATACATAGCGGAAATGTTCCGGTAGCTGGGAAACAATCAGATAGATTATTCTCGCTTCATTCAGTTCAAGTTTTTTTCTCAATAACATTGTCGTTTTTTATGTCTTGAGGGAATCGCGATGTCAGATCAACGGGAAATTTAAAAAACCGAGTATTTGCTGATCGATAACGTTCGGTGCCAAAGAGAGCACCCCGGTTCTTCCATCGCTGTATAAGATGACCCAACGCCCCCCGCAACCATATTTTACCCTGATACATATCCTTTACTCTCATCCTGCAGCAATCCAATCCATTTAATCCGCACTCCACACCCCCATTCTAGCGCGCCTGGCTGACATCGGACCACCGCACGGACAAGCTGGCCTTGGTGACTCTGGCGCAGTATGTACTCGACGCTTAGTGCTTTCTTTGAAGCTCTGTCTTCCTCCCTGTCCACAAAAAGTGTATAGCGCTACATAGCATACTGTCGCAACACACTTGTGTTATGGCACTTCCTAACGTCTCTTCTTAATGTTTCCATTAAACGTGTATGCTTGATTTCGGTGGAACATGAACCGTGTAAATAACCACTAATAAACATCAAATGCAAGAATGTACGATCAATAAAAGTATGAAAAAAGATTGACGAACAGAGTGCCAACACAGTAGGATGCATCGAAGAAAAAAAATAGTGTCAGAGAATGACGGATGCTTGAGCAAATATACAGTGTTGATAACTCGCAGTAAGTCATAAACACGCCTTGATTGTGGTGTACTTTCCCTCGCATTCGCATATTGAAGTCGCCTATCCAGAGATCGGATATTCTCAAAAACACTCTCTCCCTCCTAATCTGCGCGTCCTACACAGCTCAGGCTCAGGGGCCCACACAACTTAATCTGAAGAACGCGCTGTCCATCGCTGTCACTCTGTCACCATAAAAGAAGCTGGCCTTTAACTTCAAACGCTCGGATTCCGCACATTTTCCAGGAATTTTTTTCTTCTGGAAGTCATTCATTCTATGCACTGTCATCGAATGGAACCATTTGCCATCAAATGTAGGTAAGGAATAAGACAACTAAATCTCAAGAGCTAACCCGTGGTTCGAATGACAAGTAACTTAACCCACAGTCGTAATGATGTCACCCTTTCTTTCTTACATTTGTTTTTATCAGAAGATGCGGCTGTTGCGATAATTCATTTAGCGCCCCAAAATTTTGTTCCCATGCATTTGTTTATCTTTAGTGATTTACCTGTACTTATAATTTCATAGTGTAGTAATAATACTAGCGTTGTAAAATTTTTTCGCACAATTAGGTAGAATATTGGACGTATATTTTTGTACACTTATTCTTGTTCATTTTTGTGTGCTTTTTTCAGCATTATGTTGCGACTAATATTTAGTTTTTTTCCGCCCCCGCCTCTTATGTAGTACCCTCGAAAGACACTTGAACTGTATTTTGAATCAATAAATAAACACACGTTAATGTCACTGTGGGACAGTCGTGGCGGCGCCGACATGCTGAGTGGACGTTCTGGGCATCAAGTCCAGTGCCGGGCCACGGCTGTCGCATTTCAATGCATGCAATGTACGACCTGAAGGTTCTTGAAATTTCTGTGCCTGACAACTACCCCGACTGACTGCTGTAAATACGGATTCCCCTTTATAACGTGGCTAACAGGTCGCACCGCTCTTTTTCGATGCAAAAGTTATTCGGCACGAACAATTGTCATTGACTGTTAACTTTGCACGTGACAAGCAGAAGGCAATAGAGTGTCGTGGGCGATGCAAGGTCCGTACCTGAAAGGGCTTGAGTTCCTCGATGACCCAGCCGGAAGAATCAAGCACCTCTGAAAAAAATGTACACAGTTATGAAAGCAGGCGGCACATTTTTATAATACGCGGAATTGGCAGAAAAAACGAGTCAAGCAATTCCCAGCCAACCCAATCGAGAACTGTACAAAGTCAGCTCCTCCGCCTAGGTATTCATGGCAACACAGGTGGCGTAAATAAAGAAGACAAAAATTGAGCACTTCCCACGTATCAAGTAAAAGCCTTTCAATTGCCTAACTAAGGTCGAAGGGATGGCGCCTAATACAGTCTGGCCTGAAATTCTGGAGGTGAGAAGTAGTACCCAGCGTGTTCATAGGCTCTTTGAGATAGAAGTATTCTTTTAGGCTCTCAGCGACGGAATTGGCGGACGTCTGAATCCATTTGTAGGCTAATAAACTTACATCAGTGAATGAACTCTTATATATGGACTCTTAGGCTGCTGTTTGCATTTAGTGAATTGGAGTGATCCATCAAGGCATCTTATATCAATCATCAGGTGTGCAGAAATGTAAAACTGCCCTTAGTACAGTGGCTCGAGTAATTTCGCTGCTCAGACGTATCTAAGGGACGCGTAAGCAGAGCGCAGCCACGTCTACCTCTCTCCTACTGTGCCAGAGCAGTGCCTCGCATAGCGCCACTCGAACCAGAGGGAAAGCGCGAAAGGAGCGCGATGCGTCCGCTCTGACCTACGTCACTTCGTGGGAGTGACTGTGCGGGATCCGCAGCCGCCCAGCGTCCCTTGGATCCGCCTGCAGGGCCGAAATTCTAAGCGTCGTAGAGCCAAGAGCAATTACATCTTTACACATCTACTAACCAGCACCAGCTGCCCTGATGGTCCGCTACATTCTCTAATTGCTACCAAGTGCCGAACAGTTAAAATTTAAACGTCAATTAGCAAATTTTAGTTAGATACTGTAAGTCAACTTCTATCACAACCGCTTTGGCGTCCATAAATGCCGTCGCCACGATCGCGAAAGAATCATGACTTTTACCTAAAAATGGCTGTTGTTTAAAGTCACTTATCTTCTCGTAAACACCCTGTACTTGTTTGCTGTTCTGAGCGGTTCCAAGGAAGCTGAATGCCTCATTAGGCCTAGAAGCGCAGTGATCGAGTGCGTATGTAAACGTTTCACAGAGCACAGTGGTAGCTTGCACTTTGCTGCCAGTGCAACGTTAGCCAGAGCGAACGCCATCACCAGTTGTTACGGAAAGCGCAGATGCGTTTTGTGCGTGCGTCTTTGGGTTGTCCTCCCTACGTGTCTTCTTCGCGCAGTTATATAAATGCTAAAAGACACGAGTACGATGCACAAAAAGACGCTCTAATGCTGCTAGCACAAAAGTGCGCATTTATGTACAAGGCTAAAAATAACACCTTTCTTTTTCAGGAAAACACCTCGGCGACTGCGGGACGATGTATTTTTAAAAGCATTGCATGTTTATATGTCTTATGTCCTGTGCACATGTATGTGCGGTTCCGCTGCCGGTCTGGCACAGCCACTCAAGCCCCATGGAGCTTTGAGAGGTCGGATGACTGTGTATTGTGTTTATATTTGGCGCAGAGATGTATTATTATCAGTATATTATTATCCGCACATGATATAACGATTAGTGGCAGTCAGAGGCTGTCCAGATGCGATATAAATTTACAGGAGCAGCTGTTTAGCAGAAGACAGTGGGAAACACGCTGCATCACTTCGCGCCGAAAATGTCCCTGATCATGTGACCAACCTCGTCCTGATGGCCATAGCCGCGCGCCTCCCACTTAGTGGTTACCAGGCGAGGCGCACTGCCGCAGTAAGCTGGCGTCAAGTGCCTTGCAACGCCCTTCAACATTACGTCTTGAAACGACTGCATGGCGCGGCATGGGCAGCAGCAGCTGCAACTGTTATATCAGTTATGAGATCACTGCGGCACCCGCATTGAAGGAATGCGTAAGCATCGACGCCTCCTCGCCCATCTTTGCATATCTTTTCCCTTGTTTGCCTAAATTTATTAGCTTCCATCATTGCCCATTTTGGGTTTTGAAACTTGGCGCCACGCTTCGTTTTCAAATTTGGCGGCAGGCTTCGCTCAGTCCACACTTCCGGTTTTTCAAAATAGGCACCACGCTATAGCTCTGCTCACTTCCGATATTTTCCAATTTGGCGCCACTTTCGCTCCGACCCCGGCCTCTTTGTGGGCATTTTTGGCTGTAATTAACTATTACCCTACATGCACCTCATGATTTCCGCTATGAGATTTTCGGATCCTCTATTTAATGCAACCACTCTTTTTCTTACAACTCAAGTCGTTCGAACTTTATCGTGATGACAAGCTCGTGGTAACACGAAATCGCGAACACAGCCATACAAAGCATATCCATTAATAAAGCCAGCAGCAGCGAAGTGACACATGATTCGCGCTACGAGAGCGCCAAGAATGTGCCGAGGCGAAGCGTCCAAGTCTGAACGCTGCACGTACGCCGGAGCGCACGAGGCACCGTTTCGTCCGCGTCACGCCAGCGTCTGGTCTACCGGCGTTGTCGCTCGGCGGCCGCGGGAGATGACGACCAAACACGTGACGGCATTGGGATGCCAACCAGAGGAGGATTCCGGAGATCATGGATAAAGTCACTCAATTATCCTCAGTCCGTAGCTACTGCGTGGGCAAGGGGGACAATAATAGCACGGAGACCGCAGTGGCGGCGGTGCCGTCACAGCTATGTGGATTCATCGGCAAGTCGCTGCCAACACGCGGCTAGACATTAGTTTTCACCAATCTTCACCTGCAAGGTATTTCCGGTGCCGACGCTGACACGGGGCCTAGCCAGATATCTGCGACGCCCTGCGTCGGCTAGCTCTACGCGCCGGAATTGCATCGCCGAGGACGCCAATAGCCGAAACGCTGACGCGACGCCGAACAAACGCTGCCTTGTGTTTCGGACTTTAAACGTGTGGCGGGTCGAACTAAAGCCAAACGCAATTGGAAAGCTGCACTGTACGACACTAACCTGCCAGAGCAGGAAGGGATGATTCGGTGGGCACTCACTAGAGCGCATGCTTATGGCAAATATTAATGCTTATGTGTGTGCGTTCCATCAACGCAAGCGGACACCTCACCAGCGTCGCAACACAGCTTTTGTATGTCTGTTCCTCTCTCGATGAGGGCGGTCGAGGTAAAAACGCCGCACGATAATATGCTTAAGTGCGTTCCAGTACACTTTTCACCCTACAAAGCTCTGGTAACTCCGCCAGAGCGACAAAGCAATATTCACCCAATCATGTTAGTCAGCACAACTAAAATCAAATACAGCAAGTTGAAAAGCAATGCTGACAAGCAAGAACTCATCTGCTCGACCATAGCTGTAATCATCATTGTGTTCACTTGCACCCGCCGTGAACACAAATGAGTTTTCTTTTCAAGTGTTTACTGCCTCGGCGTGGTTTTTCCTGTGCATAACATTTCACAGGACATTGGCCATAAAGAAATAAAGACCAACACACAGATTGCAAGGTTTTATCTTGGAGCATTATATATATCCCGCAAATGAAACAGGTTAGGCAACGCCTGAATGTATCGACAATAAAGTAGTAAGAGCCAAGCGAGCCTAGGTGGAGTGATAGTGATGGGGCCCCGGGACATGGAAACGAGATGAGATACCCCCGCGGCTAATTGACGGATTAACGCAACGAGTTTCGATGGACGCGAAATTTTAACGGCCCGTGCACTGTGCAAAGTCACTGCTCGTTAAAGAAGCCCAGGTGGTCAAAATTGAGCCCTTCACTACGGCGTTCCTGATAGCATGAGTCGCTTTAGGACGTTAAGCCCAATAAACAAAAACACACCACACCAAACGAAAGTACAAAATTGTTAGTAGCGCCGACGCGTTCGCTCTCGTCAGTGATCGCTAACGTCAAGCGAGCGTCATGTGCGTTCGGAGACAGACACTCTGCTCTTCACCCTCCCTCATGGTTTCCCTCCCCTGTGGATGCATTCGCTCGTGCTCGGTCCTCCTCCAATTTTACACGATGCGCAGAGGGATACAGGGAGTGGAGGGCTCCGGAATAATTTCGACCACAGGGGTCTTTAACATGCACTGACATCGCACGTGAGCCCTCCACTATGGCACCTCTTTCTTCCCTTCTTTCACTACCTCCTTCAGCCCTTGCCTAACGGCGCGTTTCGGGTGTCCATCGAGAGATGTGAGACAGTTACTGCTTCATTTCCTTTCCCCAAAAAATCAATTTTCATCTTTTAGACAGCGGAGATTCAGACGCTTGTAACTAACGTTAGCGAGCATTAATGCGCGTCACCGGTGTTGACAGCCAATTACATACGTGGGGCACCGGCGCAGTGAAGAGCGCAGCGACGCATAGAGACGCGCTACCTAATGCAGAGACGAAGTGCCTCGACTTGCCAGGATATTCGCGATGACAGCACTTAAGGCGCAACGGCATCGTGCAGGAACCTCAGCTAGGGATGCTGCGCATAAGCAACACGCACAGGTGTGCGTCTCTGCGACGGCGAAGAGGGTTCATTCATAGGCCGCCCTTCATCGCGATCTTGGCTTGAAGCGTTCAAAGCGAGCAAACAGCTCGGCGCCGATAGGCAATAGGCAGGCCAGGACAACGAAGTTGGCTTGGTTTGGTTTGGTTTATGGGGACTTAACATCCCAAAAAGAGTCAGGCTAAAGGAACGCCGTAGCGGAGAGCTCCGGAAATTTCAGCCACTTGTGGTTCCTTAACGTGCGCTGACATCAACAAACTACAAATTCATGACGCATTTCGATGGAGGCGAAATTCTATAGGCGCGTTCGCGCTAGACGCACAAAGAATAGATGGGATGTGCGGGAATATCCCAAGGTTCTATCACGCAAAGGTTATGCAATAAAATTGTATCAGCATTTCACAAACACAGGCAACAACAGCGTACAAAAGCAACTAGGTGGTGGTAGTGTTTTTTTCATAAATTAGTAGTAAAAAGGAAGGAAAACATTTTTGCTTGCCCCGACATCTGCCATCGATACTGAAGCACCTGAGCTGGGGCAGCGGAAATAAAGGAAAGCAGGCAGAATGGAGAAATGAAATGAAAGAGGAGAGGGACAGGAAGAGAGCATAGGGAAGAGGTAATATACACAAACTATTTACACAATAAGAAATGTGTCCAGCTTGCACTCATTAGTTCATGTTGGAGGAATTCAAACACACGCGCATAGCACTGTGTTGACTACAACTGGAGTGGGGCGTCCAGTTCAAGGTAGAACTTGCGGAGCATTCGGTCACTGCTTGTAACTACCTGACGGAGAACAGAAGGGACGCCAAGCCCGTGTGTTCGAAGAATGCACAGAGGCTCATCAACGTTCGCTCATGAGTGCGCGCACTGCCCGGCGGCCACAATAGCGTCTTGAGGGAGTCTGGTAGTATGCCCAGCGCCATATAGGCCGCAAGCATATCGAGATGATCAAAATTATTTTTTCGTTCCCCACAAAACTATTCTGTTCTTGGCCCTATCCTTCTACTTGTCCCTCCATTGCGCCTTGAATTAAAGTCGCTTGGCTATAATTTTTGTCGATGCGAATGGATTGCAGAACTGGGATCTCGTATGCCCATTCTGATGAAACGCCATTTTGAGCGCCGTCAAAGAAAACGTGTCCACGGACGCTGGCTATTTAAATGAACCACTCGACATTAATTTCGGGATTTCCATTGAAAATACTTGTATCTTGACAGTGGGCTTTGTAAATCCTCTTAGTCCTTGATGGAATTTATCGCCCACACCGGCTCTACTTATCGATGTTCATGGATTTAAAAGTGATGCGTCCGCACCCCGGTTACCGCAAAAACAACTACCGCTCACATTTTTCGCTTCACTGTTGAGCATTGGTCGCATGTTACTCAAAAAATAAAAGAATTTCGCTCCGCGTAATCTAGCGCGGAACTCTGCCGAGTCTGCCTTATAGAAACGCGCTTTTTTCGCTATCCGCTGAACGCTTAGGTATCACATTTTGGTGCGGCTAATCTGGAACAACACGCAATAAGCTTTTGTTTGGAGGACGACTCTGCCAGAGCTGTTCAATCACGTTCCAAGAAAAAGTTGGGTTCCCGGTGCTGCCACCGCGCAATTATATGCATGGCGTCCTGCAAAGTAGTTACACAATATTTCCTTCCAGTAGCCGTGAGCAGTACTATGGAACAACTTACGCATAAAAATAACTAGTAGATCAGGTGCTGACTTACCATTTGTTGGGGCGCAATGCTCCTCGATGCTGAAGAGGCTCATCTCAAAGTGCTCTTAAGTCAGGCAAGCGCTCGACGGAAGCGTAAACACCGAAACAGGTCGCCCGCGAGAAAGAGTAGAAGTGGACGCGGAGGCTTGGACGCTACCAAGACGACTCTCTGAGGGGGGTCGCTTGCAAGAGCCTTGGGCACTACCAAAACGATTCCCTGAGGGGGGTTGGGCAGGCACTGAAACTCGGGACAGCTTGGTGTGTCTGGCGATGCAAGTTTGGAACGCACGTGCTGCCAGGTACCAGGCCGGCGTCTGTGGCTCGCGAGTGCGTGCAAAGAGCGCATATGTAGTAAGCGGATTCGGTGCAGGAGTCCCGACCGAGTCCAGGAATTCAGTGGAACGCCGGGGAGAGACGCTCGGGCGGCTGTGTGAGCAGCCTCGTTCCAATTCTATTCCCTGGTGTCCGAGCACCCATACCAATTGTTTCGTTCTCTGCACTGAGCTATGTTGAGCATTTGCAGAAATTTTGCTGGCAAGCGGCGCTATTCTTCCCTTTATATAATTTCGGCAGGCTTTTTGAGAATCAGAAGTTATGTGCGTGGCGTCGGAGTGAGTGCTGCCAGCGCTATCGCCACAGTGGAACTAGTAAAGTTGCGTTTGCCGAAGAAGTGGGAGCATAATAAAATTCATTTAATTGTACTGTGCGATATCAGTATACGCTATGGAGCCCTAGGTGGTCGAAATTTCCGGAGGTCTTCTCGACGGCCTCGCTAATAGCCTCAGCGCTGTGGGACATCAAACCCTCATTGAAAATTAATAATTAGTTTTTGGGGAAAGGAAATGGCGCAGTATCTGTCTCGTATATATTTGGACACCTGAACCGCGCCGTAAGGGAAGGGATAAAGGAGGGAGTGAAAGAAGAAAGGAAGAAAGAGGTGCCGTAGTGGAGGGCTCCGGAATAATTTCGACCATCTGGGGAGGAGGAGGAGGAACAACTTTATTTACGTCATGGCCTAATGGCATCATGACCTAATTGCGCCGTGACAGGGGCCCAGGCGGCAACTCAGCGGAGGATCTGAGGCCTTTGTCGCTCAAGAGCCGCCGAGACCTGCTGGACGGCCCAGGTTTGCACGTCACGGTCAGAGCATTCCGCCGCAGCCGCGAGTCGCGGCGGAATCGTTATGCTTTTAGAAGCCTCGTCGGGGAATTTTGTGCAGTCCACCTGGGGATCTTTAACGTGCACTGACATCGCACAGCACACAGGTGCGTTAGCGTTTTTCCTCACTGAAAATTGAAAATTCGTTTTTCAGGAATAGAAATGGCGCAGTATCTGTCTCACATATCGGCGCACTCCTGAATCATGGCGTAGGGAATGAATAAAAGAGGGAGTGAAGAATAAAAAGAGAAAGATGTGCCGTAGTGGGGGGCTCTGGGATAATTTCGACCAGCTGGGGATGTTCAACGTGTAGTGACGTTAAAAAAATTAGTGGATAAGCCCAGCTAATCCAAGATATACAAAGCGAAAGTGAGATTGAGGTCTTCACGGACCCACGGAGCCGGTTGTGCGTCTTTCCTTTCGTGAAAATGAACGGTCTTTGCAAAGTTGTCAACGCGAATGAAGTATAAGAACGCCATCGGCTCACTTGTTTTGTTTGGTTTTTGAGGGAAAGAAATGGTACAGTAACCATCTCACATATCTCGGTGGACACCCGAACCGCGTTGTAAAGGATGGGATAAATAAGGATGGGAAAGAGGAAAGAGTGAAAATTGAAATTTGGATTTTGAGGAAAGGCGCGCCGCTACGCAACTTCGGAACACCTGTGGCTCGGTGCTACTAGGGGCGCATACGCCGTCGTGACTAGGTAGCGAGAGAGAGAGAGGAAGATGACGCATAGCGCGCGGCAGGGGCCACCTGCGTCGCGCTTGACGTCACGCGCGGCAGCGGCGAAAGGTCAGGCGACGGAGTCGGCGGCCGCCACCTGCACCGTGCGTGACGTCACTCGTGCTCCGACATACGCCGCTCGCGCGAAGCGTGGTGTTGAATGGCGTAGTGAAGCTTTTCGCTTCAATATCCCGCCGAACGCGTCGGCGGTCAAGCGCAGTTGGAGTTTAGAGGGTCTTGCTTTGGCCGACGTGACGTCGCCGTGCAGCGCTCGCGGGTTACGCCAGAGTATAAACGCGCTTTAACAGAGTCTGCGCTTAACCGCTAACCAACGTGTTTGGCAGCGGAATCTATGAGAGCCACTGAAATCCCCAACCCACTCACTGAATAAAAAACAAAAGCTATGTTGAGGCTCGAAATCGAACCAGTGCCTTTGGCGTTCGGGGGCGGAGATGCTACAACTCCACCACGACGACACTTTTTTTCTTTATTGCATGGAAATAGTGCGGGAAAGAAAAGTCGAAGCACGCTTACGCCGCAAAACACCAGGCCACCTTACCGCTGCATGACCCCTCCTTCCAAAACATCAAAACTGACAGGCACACACATGCATTCAGATAGGGGAGCCAGCTAGGCGGCTCTTGCAGAGCAGCATATACTCCCCGCACCAAAGCCCATTGTTCACGAAACAAAGATTTCGACGACCATGGTGATCTTGCGCGGCGGTCCATCATGCAGCTCTTCCAAAGAGTAAATAGTCCCAGCAACATAAATAGATCATATGGCACAGCACAGTTTTTGTCCACAGGCAAAAAACGGATACTGCGAGGTGTCATATCAAAGTCCTGAACTGTCGTTGAAATATGTCCCAGAAGAACACAGCATCAATGCATAGAATAAAACTATGGCATATTGTCTCTGGTGTACTGCACAGGTGGTATTCACCCTCCATGGCGCAAGCACCTTCTTAGCATGAAGCAGTGCCTTCACAGGCAGAGTAGATGTCCGCTGTTTACAGAAGAATGTTTTTGGCACCAGAAGAAATGCACATTCGGATAACACGTTTTAAAACACTGGTGTCAGGGAACGCCAGAAAAGGTTGCCGACACAACGGTACAGGAAAAATATTCTGTAAGTGCCTGAGTCATCTCCCTTCTGGAGAGGCTATGCAGGTAGTCTAAAGAAAAGCGCACAGTGAGGAAATTGAAGGGGTAGGCAACTTCCTTAAGGAATCCCCATGAAGATGCCTCACAAGTGTGACCACTCGGTGCGAATAGGAAAGCCAAATAAGCAATGAGACGCCTCATAAGCACAGCGATTAAAAAAGTATGGTTTGACGATTTGAAAAAGAAAAAAAACGCGAACAAGCTGATGCACGAATAAGTGAACAAGGCCAAATCTACCAGATCCTAGAGGTGGTGGTGGTAGTGGTTTTATTAAAAATAATAGTAAAAAGGAAGGAAAAGATTTTTGCTAGCCCCTGCATCTGCCATCGATACTGAAGCACCTGAGCTGGGGCAGCGGAAATAAAGGACAGCAGGCAGAATGGAGAAATGAAATGAAAGAGGTGAGGGGACAGGAATAGAGGATAGGGGAGAAGTAATATATACAAGCTATTTACACAATAAGAAATGTGTCCAGGTTGTGCGCGTGATTAGTTCATTTTAGAGGAATTAAATCACACACGCGCACAGCACTGTGTTGGTTACAACTGGAGTGGGGCGTCCAGTTATTAATCGTTCAAGGTAGAACTCGCGGAGCGTTCGGTCACTGCGTGTAACTACCTGACGGAGAACAGACGGGACGTCAAGCCCGTGTGTTCGAGGAATGCACAGAGGCTCACCAAAGTTCGCTCACGAGTGCGCGCACTGCCCTGCGGCCACAATAGCGCCTTGATGGAGTCTGGTAGTATGCCCTGCGCCCTATAGGACGCGAGCATATCGCGACGAGCATCGCCGAACGCGGTACAGTGAAGGAGCAGGTGTTCTAGTGTTTCCACTGCACCGCATCCGTCACACACATCACTCGTCGCGATTCCGTGACGCACCCGTCGTTCCTCGGGCCACACGCAGCCAATGCGCGCGCGGAGGATCATTGCACGTTGTGACCGTGTAAGTGCGCGACAGCCGGTGACACTGTCGATGCGCTCACCTCCCGCGATGCGTGGGTCGGGGTGCTGCGTTCGGAGATGGGCGTGGATGGCCACACGGACGTCCTCCAGCGCAAGGGGCAGATCGCTGGCAGGTAGTTGGTGTGCAGCGGTGGCGAGGTCGTCAGCTTCTTCGTTTCCGGCGATGCCGCAGTGACCGGGCACCCACTGTGCACGCACGGCACAACCTCTGCGCGAGGCGCTCGATGCGCGAGCGAAATTCCCGCACTAGTGTGGTACCGCGGCCGTTAGATTGCAGGCGGCTGAGGGCGGCGCGGGAGTCGCACAGCAGAGCACTCCTGGGCGGCGGAGGGCCGAGGGTGAGCAGCAGGTCCAGCCCGAGCCGGATCCCCATCAACTCCGCCGTGGTGGAGGAGCCCAGGAAGGCTGCGTGTTGCTGGCTGTGCAGTCGCAGGGCGGGGATGGTGGCCGCCGCAGCTAGGGAGCAGCTGTCGCGGGCCACTGAGCCGTCGGTGTACACGAGGAGATGGTCCTGGAGCTCCTCGTGTATGACGGCTCTGGCCAGCTGCTGCACAGCACAGAGGGGTGTGCTCATCTTTCCCGCAATGCCGACGATCTCTCACTGTACCTCCGAGGCAGCAGGCCAGGGCGCGCAGGAGCCGTAGGGGGGTGGGCCTTGGGTCAATTCCTCATACTCGAGCAGCGCCGCGCCCATTCGTGAGCGCGGGTGCGAGCGCATACGCTGCAGCAGCGAGCCGCCGTCCGGTGCGCGGTGAAGCCGGTCGATGTGATTCAGTGCCCTGCGCGCTGCTTGGAGCTCAAGGGGCCACGCTCCTGCCTCGGCCAACGTTGCGGCGCACTGCGAGTTTTTGGGCAGGCCTAGGCACACGCGCAGGGACTTGCGGTGCTGAAGCTCGAGCTTCTTCCAGCACGGCTTGCGCACCGTGACGAGCGGCCGCGCATAGAACGCCGCCCCCAAAGCTGCGGCATTGTATAGACGCAGCGCGGCTTGCTGGGAGATGCCCTGGCCTCGAGCGGTGAGCTTGTGCACGGCGGCAGTGATCCTCTTCATCTGCAGACAGGCCTTGGTCGCCGCGGGGCGGAAGGAAAGGCGCCAGTCGATGTCCAGGCCAAGGTACCGCACCGATTTACGCCAAGGAATTGGAGTCCCGTCCAGTGACAGTGGCGCATGGGGCGCGCGCGAGCGCGAAACGCAGGCCATGGCCACCGATTTGTCCGCGCTCAGCGACAGACCAAGGCCGCGCAAGCTGGCATCGATTGCGGTCAGGGCTCCCTGAAGGCACCCCCGCACGCGGAACGCCTCGCCCGGTGGTCCCCGGCACCACAGAGCTATGTCGTCTGCATATATGGACATGTACACATGGTGCCGCCCGCTCGTGGGGAGGGAGGCCGGCACCACCGACATGGCCTCATTAAACAGAAATGGTGATAGGACAGAGCCCTGCGGCACGTCCATGTCGACCGGGCGAGGCTTGGAGAGCTTACCCTCTACTCGTACGCGCATGGTGCGCCCGCTCAGGAAGCCATGAACGTATCGCAAAAGGCGCCCGCTCACACCAGCCCCCTCAAGCACCGCGAGAATTGGTGCGCGGTGAACGTTGTCAAAAGCGCCCGAGACGTCCAGTAGCAGCAGCAGCGCAACCTGGCCTGCTGCGCTGGCATGCTCCAGCGCTGTAACAACGTCCGATATAGAATCAGAAACAGGTTATCGCGACGCTTGGGTTCCCAGTGGAAACGCCATACGAATGTGTAGCAAGTATTCTATGCATCACCTGCAGTTTCTTGCTCGCACAGGGGAGAACCTGCAGCACATAGGCAAGTTTTGCAAATAAAAAAATGTTGCAGACTTGAGCCTGAACAAACACTGACAGTTCTGTACCCTTCCAAGCGGGGGTTTGTCGCCTCATGGAGATTATCTGGGAATCCTGGTATTCTCCACTGCTGTGAATTTGGTGAAGAGGAACCCCTAGGTAGTGAAAGGTCCCGCAATACCAGCTTATGCCACCATAATGAATTTGCGTTGAGCCCCAATGACCTAACCAAAACCCTTTGGATTTATCTAAATTAAGAGCCGCCCCTGATGACTCGCAAAACTGTTCAGTAAAATGTAATGCCTGAAGCACACTGTTTTTATCAGAACAAAAGAGGGAGACATTATCTGCAAAGGCTAAAATCTTAATTTCACATTGCACCAGGGAGAAGCCATGGACAGTTGCGCTCAACGATATCCTCAACAATATCCCTCAACTGTTTTCAACCGACTTGTATCTGTGCTTTTCAGAATTAATTTAGCATGCCAAGAATAGAAAGTGGGGAGAAAAAAACCAGCATCGTAAGAAGCCTGGAAGCCTCCATAAAGACAGGCGCTAATGCCAGTAATGCCATCTAGCTCTGGAGATTTCTAAGCCATCAGGTCAGAAATGACATTTAATTTCGTCCAAAGTGATAGACCCCTCTTCTACAGTACGCTGCTTATCGTCAAGTCGGGGTAACGCTTCGAATAAGTGACAGTAATCTGATGTCACATTTGTGCCCGCACAATGAACAGTTTGCGATAATATTCAAAGAAAGCCTTAATAATACCAGGACCGTCGCTGTACCTGCAGCCACCATACTGAATTTCCGATATTTCTTTAGCTAGAGCAGTCTGCCTTTCATTACTAAGGACCCTACGAGATAGTTGCTCTTTCAGAAACCTACGAGTCCTAGGTCTAATGAAGGCCCGTTTGTATCTTTCGGTTTCACACTGCTGGAGCTCTGCTTTTACAACAAGTGATATCTTCTACGTAGGCACTTGGGCTAATCCGCTCTAACTCATTTGGCTCAACCAAAACACGGCCGAGCTCTCGAAGGTGATGTCTCTTCAAAAACGCGATTCTTGCTGAGACTTCAATAGCAATGTTTTTTGTTTCTTGCCTCAATAAGTCCCATTTTTGCCAAACTGAGAGATCACCGCGTGAACACGTGTCCTTCAAGCAAGTAGCACTCCGCCATGACGGCACAAGATCTAGCCATGAATAAAGGCGCATCTAGTGAATGCACTCTTGCGATGCAGAAGTCTTCGCGCTTTAGTTACGTATATCCTGGCCTAACAGAGCTAGGCCATCAGCAATTTTTTTAATCCGCTAGAACTTATATTGGACATTCTCCGCGTTTTTCTATTGTGTGTATGATTGTCTGTTTGTCTGAATACGGTTTGATGGCAGGCTGCTTACCTGCCCACCGGGGGGTGGGCAACCTCCCCGTTATATTCGGTGGGCAAGTAAGGAGCCGCAGCCTGCCCACCGCTTCAGGAGGCGGCTCAATGAATCTCAAGAGGCTGCCCGGGAAGACCAACCTGGATCGCAACCCAAGTCCCAACGATGGCAGCACCTGCCACAGAAGGGGAGTGGCTCATTGCTTTGGTCGGTGCACCCCTGCGCCAGGAGCGGCAGGAAAACTGCGATTGATCTATGACTGAAGAACGACAAATTTCGCATATATGACCATTAATGCATTGTCGCTATCCGAACAACTGCCATCCGTCAACATTGCATCTCATCACCGGAACTGAAATGAAAGCAGAACTGCTAGCGCACTAAACTTGCCTGTCTGTTGTGCATATTAGTGCGCTATTGTTTATCGCATTTAGCCGCTGTCCATTAATCCATTATCGCTATCCGAAGAACTGCCATCCGTGAACATTGCATATCATCGCTGGAACTGAAATGAAAGCTGAACTGCTAGCGCACTAAACTTGCCTGTCTGTTGTGCATATTAGTGCGCTATTGTTTATCGCATTTAGCCGCTGTCCATTAATCCATTATCGCTATCCGAAGAACTGCCATCCGTGAACATTGCATATCATCGCTGGAACTGAAATGAAAGCTGAACTGCTAGCGCACTAAACTTGCCGTTGGCAACGACCCAAATCAACAATCATTTTTTGGGAAATCTCGATTGTTATGCTTATTAGTGCGCTATTATTTATCGCATTTAGCCGCTGTCTGTTTGTCCGCTTGAAGCCAGTATTGTGGCAGCTGCTTACCTCCCTGCAAGTGGTTTGCAACCTGCAGGTGTATATATATATATATATATATATATATATATATATATATATATATATATATATATATATATATATATATATATATATATATATATATATGCAGCTGAGTTGGTATAACACCGGACGCGATATTCGGAGGTCGTCGGTTCGGATCCCACCGGCGGCATGATGGGTTTTCCTGCTGCTTTGTAAGTTATTTTCTTTAAGCGATAGATTAGTCTAAGTATCATTATCCCAGTGATAAGCACAACAATTAAAAGACATTACACATTCCCCTATCTACCTTGGTTTCGATTACCGTTTTCATAAGTTTGTATTTCAGGGGTGCACATATATACACGCACACTTTCGTTCCGCTATATATACTCCGATAACAAGGTGCACCCGTATGGGGACAGTTGTGTACCGAATTTTGTAAGCAAATAAAACCCTACGGGGTGTGATATAGAAAATAAACCACAATTAAATAATAGCTAAACGTTGTATACATGCAATTACTAATTGAAGCGTTAATATATCGCATCGCAAGCAGAACTCTAGGCCCACCTTGACCCCTCCAAACAATAATAATAATAATTGGTTTTGGGGGAAAGGAAATGGCGCAGTATCTGTCTCATATATCGTTGGACACCTGAACCGCGCCGTAAGGGAAGGGATAAAGGATGGAGTGAAAGAAGAAAGGAATAAAGAGGTGCCGTAGTGGAGGGCTCCGGAATAATTTCGACCACCTAGGGATCTTTAACGTGCACTGACATCGCACAGCACACTGGCGCCTTAGCGTTTTTCCTCCACAAAAACGCAGCCGCCGCGGTCGGGTTCGAACCCGGGAACTCTGGATCAGTAGTCGGAGTTCCTGGGTTCGAACCCAACTGCGGCGGCTGCGTTTTTGTGGAGAACAAACGCTAAGGCGCCCGTGTGCTGTGCGATGTCAGTGCACAAAGCAAATTCCGTTTTGGATATATCTTGAGAAGGTGCAACTCACAATGGGTAGACGTGTGTCGTAATTTCTCTGATAGATGGCGCTAGGCGGCGATCGCTCCGCTAGGTGGAAAAATCATTTTACTTTTTTGAACAGCTCAGTGGTTTCTTCACAGGACGCGCTGGATGCGGAATTTTTACGCATGGCCAATAAAGCTGACGCTCGTTATTTCAATGTGTTCCAAATGATGGCGACTTTTTTTCTTCTTACGTACTGACGGGGAGGCTGTGGCTCGGCGTTAAGAGGTGCAAAATGTGCGCCTAAGGCTCGTTTCACATGCTGCGACTAGAACAAAAATAGTGGGCCTAGCCTGTGAGGCCGCAGTGCGATTTTCGGCCAATGCTTTCACATACAAGGCGTAAGCAGTGAATTCGGTCGGAGGGACAGGCAAGGTAGCTTGATGTTCGCATCGGCAACCCATGACTAAACGCTGCACGAAATGTGTTGACGTTATGACCAGCGTATTTTCAGATGCAAGGCATTATTTCTTATGTTTTGATTAGAGCAAATAGTTTTGCTTTCGCCGCGGCCACAACTCCCACGTGACCGCACGTCGCACGCCGTCTCGGCGCTCCCCATTAGTTGCAGAGCGAACATGCAGACGCTGCGACTTTATGCCAACCGGATGGAACTCGATCGCAAGCCGTCTGCGACAAGACCGACGGCCCTCCCTAGTTGCAGACCGAGAGAATTCGCACTGCCGCCGGCGAAAATCGCATGTATGTGAAACGGGCCTTAGATTGGGCTAGAACGACGCGCCTATGTGTACTTAGACACAAGTGATATTTGTATCGCCATGGATATCGAACTCGTTTCTGTAATCGTTCGTTCTCCAAGAGTTATAGAACCCGTAAAGGTGCGCTACACTTTGAGCGTAACCACTCCTTAACTACACATTTATAAACATTCATATATTACTGTAGAGGCATTGCAGAATTGCGATACAACAACACCATTGTCTGTTAAATCAGCTGTTATGCACAGCCACTAAAAGGAAAAATTCTGAGGACACCTCCGCTCGGGGGACACCCAAGGATAACCTTATTTTATTTCACGATCCAACCCACCACTTTCGCCTTGAACGAAGGAAATTTCCGCTCCGCACAACAGGCTCGACAAAGAGCAAAAAATGACCTGAAGAAGACTCCAAACAAATTCCTTCCTTTACGCGGTAGTTCTGTCCCATATGTACATGTTCCCCTATGTACATATGTTCTGTCCCATATGTACATGCTCCCGCATGGCCATCGTGCGATGAGGGAGCTACCCTATACCATATACTCTGGGAATGCAAGGAGGACCCCTCCACTCCAGAATTCGGACAACTCGTGCTTCCAGTCGACCGGGAGATTATGCATGCTGCGCAGCTCGGACCCCTACATACAAGATCGGAACCTCAAGTGCGCCTTTGAGGTCCCTAGCAGGCTTAACCTGGTGACCATCTAGTAGGGCAATGTAACTCGACCCAGCATAACTATCCCGCCAAATAAAAGTTTCCTCTCTCTCTCTCTCAAGGCACTTAAGTCCGCTTGCATGGAGGAATGCGAAAGTAGTGTTTGATCTTGATTTTCTTTCTGGTTTGGTAATTGGTAATTGGTTTTTGGGGAAAGGAAATGGGGAAGTATCTGTTATATCGTTGGACACCTGAACCGCGCCGTAAGAGAAGGGATAACGGACGGAGTGAAAGAAGAAAGAAAGAGGTGCCGAGTGAAGGCTCCGGAATAATTTCGGCCACATGGGGATGTTTAACGTGCACTGACATCGCACAGCACACGGGCGCCTTAGCGTTTTGCCTCCATAAAAACGCAGCCGCGGCGGTCGGGTTCGAACCCGGAACTCCAGATCAGTAGCCGAGTGCCGTAACCACTGAGCCGCCGCAGTGGGTTTCTTTCTTGTTCATAACGTGAAGTGCGGCGTTTCGTAATTTCCGGTTACAACATACTACAGACTTCCTTATTTCCGGTTACGATATATTACAGCAAATCGACATTTCCGTTTGCAACAAGCTATAACGCTCGACATTTCCGGTTACCACATTCTACACTTCGTAGTTTCCAGTTACGACATATTACACCACTTCGTCATTTCCGATGATGTCACAATTTTAATACGAGATTTGCTTTTTGAGGAAAGGAAAGGGCGCTGTAGAGCTCACATACCGTCATCTCGGTGGACACCTCAAACGCGCCTTCAAGGAAAAGTCTCAAAGTAGCCCGCGTCGTAAACTAGCCTCGAATTTGACTAAAACATCTAAGCTGTATGAAGAGAAATGCTATGACACTACCCAGAACACTGTAGGATGAACGGTTGCTCAATATTAAAGTGCGTTCACAGGTGTCAACCTGCTAACAATGGAGAGCCTTACCCACACGCTGCTGCGTCAAACACCCTTCTGTGCTGTGCAGCAGCTGGCCAGAGCCGTCATACACGAGGAGCTCGAGGACCATCATCTTGTGTACACCGACGGCTCAGTGGCCTGCGACAGCTGCTCCCTTGCAGCGGCGGCTACCATCCCCGCCCTGTGACTGCAGAGCCAGCAACACGCAACCTTCTTGGGCTCACCCACCATGGTGGAGTTGATGGGGATCCGGCTCGGGCTGGACCTGCTGCTTACCCTCGGCCCTCCGCCGCACAAGGGTGCTCTGGTGTGCGCCTCCCGCCCCGCCCTCAGCCGCCTGCAATCTAACGGCCGTGGTACCCCACTAGTGCGGGAAATTCGCTCGCGCATCGAGCGCAACGCGCGGAGGGTATGTGCCGTGCGTGCACAGTGGATGCTTTGTCACTGCGGCATCGCCGGCAACGAGAAAGCTGACGACCTCGCTTCTGCTGCACACCAACTGCCTGCCAGCTATCTGACCCTTGCGCTAGAACATCTGCTCCTTCACTGTGCCGCGTTCGCCGATGCTCGTCGCGATATGCTCGCGGCCTATAGAGCGCAGGGCATACTACCAGACTCCATCAAGATGCTATTGTGGCCGCAGGGCAGAGCGCGCACTCGTGAGAGAACTTTGGTGAGCCTCTGTGCATTCCTCGAACACACGGGCATGACGTCCTGTCTGTTTGCCATCAGGTAGTTACACGCAGTGACCGAACGCTCGCGAGTTCTACCTTGAACGATTATTTAACTGGACGCCCCACTCCAGTTGTAGCCAACACTGCGCTGTGCGCGTGTGTTTTAATTCCTCTAAAATAAACTAATCACGGGCACAACCTGTACACATTTCTTATAGTGTAAATAGTTTTTGTATACATTGGTTCACCACCTATACTCTCTTCCTGTCCCTTCACCTCTTTGAGTTCATTTCTCCATTCTGCCTGCTATCGTTTACTTCCGCTGCCCCATCAGGTGCTTCAGTATCGAAGGCAGATGCCGGAGATAGCAAAAATCTCTTCCTTCCTTTTATGCGAAGCATAATAGGGACACTACTTAGCTAGACCATAGCCCAGCCTGGCGCGGCCGCGACCACTATTGACATTTAATGACGCGCTTGGTGCGACGTCATAGCCTAACTCCTGCTCCTCCCGCTAGGGGCGCTTCAGCCGAGCACGTAGTCTGACGTCACGACAGTTGAGGAGAGACGGGGCTCAACTCGCGCGGTCGTCGCGCGGCCGCGACCACCAAGGCTAACTTCCGCTCCTCCCGCTAGGGGGCGATTGTCGTCGCGGCATTGTATAAAAGAGCCCCGCTCAGGCACAGGCGCAGGCTATACCCTTTCACAAATCTTTTATGCTTCGCATCCTAGGCTTAACCTTAGCTAAGCCAGGCCATTTTTTTACCTTCATTTAAATAAAAAAACCACTACCACCAATGGGCTTCAAAAAGCGTAGCGCATCAAAAAATGCAGTACAGCGGTAGTGGGTGGCAAAGGCTTCCAGACGTGAGCTGTTGGCTCTTGATTCGTGTGAGAACATAGCACGTGTGGAAGCCATGACCTCACGCTTGGATGGAAATCGGGAGATGACAAAACAGACAGAAAACGGCGCAGTTGCACAAGGCGGTCATTCAAAAATCCATAGCCCGTATTTATATTGACTGTTTTCAAGCTGTTCCGCCAAACAGCTCAGTTAGCCGACTAAAGTGTTGCTTAGTTGTGATTCAGCGATGCCACTACACTGACATGCCCAACGTAATTAGATCACGTAGTTAAAGAGAAGTACGCTCATAACAAGCGCACATTTCCATGTTTTCTAGCAAGACATAAAGAAGCGGCTGCAGCATGAAGTTCGACTTCGATAACACTCAGTAAAAGGTAACACAGAAGTTTTAGGCTCGATTTCGATGGCACTGCACATTCTGTACAAAGAAAAGCTAAAGGGCTGAACAGCGCCCAATAATGCGAGTTGCAATTTAATTATTTTTGTAGCGAAATAATGCGCAAGCGTCACTAGTCAGTACTGCGCATGCGCCACGCACCGAGCCACAGGTGTTCCGCCACTGCGGCACGCAATTCCTCAAAATCCTATTGTAGCGAACTTCAGAGTGTCATCCCTTGAGCTATGTGGCGGCGTCGTGGCCTTGAGCCGGTTGGTCACGTGGTGCGGAGCAGCTGCTGCTGCCGGCGGCACCGCGAGCCAGCGTAACCGACCTGCAACAGCTGTGCGCATGCGCCGTGTTGAGTGGAGAGGGGAAGAGAGTGAATCCACGTCCAGGGACGAAGATGAAGAAACGCCCAGCGAAACGGAGCGGCGAAAGACTGACTTTGCAATTCGACTGAGCGAGTACCAATCGGCCAGATGTAGCTCTCGCGAAAACCTGGCTCTTCTAAACATCGGGGACCGCATATACAACTACATTGCCAATTTCATTTGGTTAACCCCGTACCAAAGCCTGGAAACGATCCTTCTATCACTTCCAGCCTCAGACCAAATGTTCTCACTTCAATCGTCTGCAAGTTGATTGAGCGACTAATCAACAATAGGATTCAATATTACCTGGAATACGCTACAACTTGGTACCACTGTGCTCAAACTGGCCTTCGTCCCAATTTGAATACACAACATTGCTTGTGGCTGCTTCAGCGAGTCATTAATCGAACTTCCCGACACCTCGTGCCTGATTAAATCCTCGCGGTCGACATGAGAAAAGCTTCTGACAACGTCGATCAAAATGTCATCTTTGCGGGGCTGAAGTCAAGACGGGCCGATCCGCAGACTGGCACACGTTGTCTCGCTGGTCAAGGCAGGGCGAGTGGTGTTCTCCCGGGAGTCGAACGGGCGGGCTTCTCGGAAGCTTGAACGACGGCTCGGGCTAACAGACAGCGGTTGCAGCCCCTCATTTATAGGCGCGGTCCGCGTCTGTTCGTTCTTAGCGCCAGGGAAGGCGCGCACATACACGCAGCTTCATCTGCACAAAGTCCTTCTCCTTCTTGCGCCGGGCGCGTGACCCCATTGGTCGAGCGCGAAAACCACCTTCTAGAACAATCTAGGTCATTCGCGGCACGCTGAGTCATCGGCGCCGGAGCGAAGGGGGGAGGGAATCACTTTGGTGCGCACAAGATTACCGTGTCTCGTTCGGGGATAGACAACTCGTTAAGCTCGGAAATTGGCAGGGAGATCAAACGCTGGAAGCATCGGCGCAGAACGTAGTTTAAAACCGAGCCCAGTATGTCTCAGGACGCTGAATACAATTTAACCGGTAGCCCATCCCGAAGAGGAGTCGATACTAGTTTCACAGAATCTGAAACACGTTTGACCACATCTGTAGTGAGAACTGCACATAGCGCACCATCACCTCAGAGGCCAGTTGCTGCAACGCCGTCACTATTTAATGTGCTGCGAAAGCCCCGCATCTACGGGCGTCTGACTGCGCCATATATCCTCGAAACGGGCAAGTAATCCCGCAAAATTTAAAAACCTGTGAAGCTCACTGCGTTTCATGAGTGGCGAAGGCCCCTAGATTTCTGGAAATAGCCCCGAGAACCAAAGCGGACTTCCGCTAGGGGGCCGTGGCGAGCAGAAGTGTGTCACGTCGGTTCTGTCTTCCTGCAGTGATTTCTGCGGCAAATGTTATGAGATCAACCAGAGCTGGTTAAAAACGTAAATCGGAAGCTGAGAGGACTCTGCGGACACCAGCGTTTTGTCCGTAAGTGGATGTTTCACATTTTGGAGCCAAAATTCTGCCAGCCTTGGTGCCAATGTGCTAACTCAAACGCCGGCCACTGGGCCTAACGAGGGCTAAGGCTTACCGAGGCCCCCGGTGCCGCCACGTCAGTTGTGCGGCCGCCAACAGGCGGTTGAATATCGCCGTGCAGGGTCGCAGCGGCGAAAAGGGCGAGCTCGACGCCACGGATTGGATCACATTACTCAACAGATGCAACCTCGAGGAGAAATGGGCGCGGAAAGCCAAGCTCGCCTCCGAAGAGGTGAAAGCGATAGACACCCCACCACCATCACCGAAGCGCGACGGCAAACAGCAAGCGGAGAAATCGATCGCCTCGACCCATGTCAAGCTTCCCGAGAAGGTTGGAGAGTCATTTTCCGCCCCAAATGAGGCATGGTATTCACACAGTACGATGGACCGACCCTGACCGAAGACATACATGTAATTGCGAAGATTGAATGGAACACGGCATGCCAGCTCGTCAAGAACGAGAAGCAAGAAATTTTTGTCTTCATCATCCCCCGCACAGAGGCAAAAGACAAGCTCCTACGCCTCACACACCTGGACGTTGGAGGGAAAGTGCACGAGATTACTGTTCACCTGGCAGTACCCGACGACATCTCGAGAGGAGTCATCCACGGAATAGGAATTAACACCTCACTGCAAAAGATCAAGCAGGGGATATCAGAACATGAGGAGAACCCCAAGGGGCTGGATATCAGACGACTAGGACAGCGCAAGACCATCATGCTCACATTCACCACCAAGGAGGTACCGAGGGAAATCAAATCCCTTGGTGCCATCTTGAACTGTTACTTGTGCAAGAAAATGTACGACGTATGCTATAAGTGCGGAGACCTGGGACACCGATCCGACGTATGCGAGAGCAAGGAGGAGACGTGTAGGGCCTGCGGCATCCTCAACCCCACCGAGGGCGACGACTGCAACCCCACCTGCAAGCTGTGCGGCCAGCCGCGCTCCACCGGCAACAAAACCTGCCAGGAGATCTTCAGAACCCCATACATTGTTAAAAAACGACAATGGGAGAAGGTCCAGAAACAGGAGTTGGAGGAGAAGAAACAACCAGAACATCGCAGCAGGCGGGATGAGAGCAAGACGCGGGCCACGAGCAAGGATTGACACCGGCCCACGTCCTTCCCAAGGGTACCGCAGCAGGCCACCACCACCCCACACAGGAACCAAGAGGCACCACCCACCAAAAAGGTCGGCTGGGAAGCGGGGAATTCCCATGACTCAGCCATAGTGAGGGAGCTGAAAGAGCAAATGAAACAACAACACGAAATGATGAGACAGCAACAGGAGCAATGGAAGCTTTACCAGGAGCACACACAAGCTCAGGTGAAGGAGCTCCGTAATCACGTTATCGGCCTGCAAAGGGAGACCACTGAGCTCAAAGCTCAACTCAGACAACCGGAGCCGCATCAGGATGCCATGGACGATAAGTAGTCCAAAACCAAGACAGAGGCGTCTGCACCGCCAAAGAAAAAGCGAGTTTAAAAGACAGACTGGGACGGAAAGCAAACGAAAACTTAACTGGCAAGAGTTGAAGGACCGTAGAAGGTACATCAGATTGAAATTTTTCCATGAGATTTATTATTCAAAAACTGGCATAAACCGCGAACAATATATCCAGGCACCTCATTATATATCAAAGCGACTGGACCATTGCTTGAAGGTCAGAGAATTTTCTTGCAAGGGTGACGTCTTGCGTTATTCTTTTTTTGTTAGAACTGTTCGGGACTGGAACAGTTTGCCATCGAGCATTGTATGTATTACATCTAACGAAGCATTTTTCCATGCACTGCAATAATTGCTTTATACCTACAAATGAAGTCGGTACCCCCCTGCTGTAATGCCCTGCGGGGCGATGCAGGTAACTAATAAATAAATAAAAAATAAAAATTGAGAAGGCCGAGAGCACGGTAGACAATCTAGAGGTAGACATGCAGCGACTCAAAGAGGTAGTACAACAGGCGGTCATACCTACCCAGCGTGACGCGCAGAGGACCGACCAACTCTCAGTCCAGCTCAGCCAACTAGTTATCCCAATGGGAACTAGAACGAACCAACAGGCAGAACAACAAAATTAAATCCTTCTGCGGTTGAATAATGGACAGACTCAACACTAAGGCAAACACAATATGGCATTGGAACAGTAGGGGCTTCACAAAAAAAGAAACCTTCCCCAAGCCTACCTTACGAGACGCGGTGGTTCCGACATCATCGCGCTGCAAGACTGTGGGAAAAACGTTAAACTGAGCGGATACAAAACGTACCCAGGCCGGTCGCCGTACATTCAGACTGATACCCTGAAATATCTCCGTCATGCAGCATGAGGTAGGTTGCACACAGGTTGACTACGGGTTAACAGAGATTATGCCGCAGAGGCGGAAATAACGCAGCCTGCAAGTCGTGAGCGTCTACAGCTCTCCTAAACTAAGGAAAGGATGTGGCTTCAGGGACCTCTTTGTCAAAGCGCAAGCACTGGCAGAAGGGCAGCAGCGTCTCTTAATAGTAGGGGATTTTAATGTGCCACACCAAGCATGGGGATACAGCCACTCCCAGATAAAGGGGAAGGAAATATGGAACCAAATGATACAGTGCAATTTAACACTCCTTAACAATCTACTCGCACCAACCAGATCGGAAACCAGCGTGTCATACGACACCTTCCCCGACCTGGCCATGATCGGAGCGGACGCTGAGGCTACATGGCACAACACGAAAGGGAACCTAGGCAGTGATCACAGAATCATAGAGATCGTTTACTAAAACGGGGTCAAAATCAAACGCGAGAGGAAAACCCTCAAATCCATCAATTGGCAGTCCTTCCGCGACAACGGAGGGGGTTCCAGGGAGATCGCCGACAAACCTGAATGCACCAATGGCATCCGTGCAAAGAGGCTGAGGAGAAAATAGAATTACATTAGGAACAAGCTTGGGTTGATAGCCACATGAGACAGCTGTGGCAAAAGAAAAAAAGAGGCAGAAACCGAGCTCGCCCAAAAAGAGGAAACCGTAACCTGGGAAGGAAAATAGCAGCTCTCAGCAAGGAAATTGGGAGCCATGCCCGAACACTAAATAGACAACACTGCAACGACATCTGCGATAGACTAGACGAGCAATTAAGCTCCGTAACCACCTGAAAACTATTGAGACACCTCCTGGACCCAGACAACACCAAAGCTGACACCAGGAGAAAAATGGAAAGACTAACACAAACTCCAGGGGCCGCAGGAGGGAATGATCAACCAGACAAAAGAGAGGTATATAGGGGAAACAAACACCGAAACATTCCCCGACTATAGCGGCGAAAACAACGAGGAGCTAGAGCAACCAATAACCATAAGAAAGGTCCAAGCTGCCTTAAACAATCTCAGCGGAAAAACCGCGACTGGCCGAGATGGGGTCCACAATAAGATGCTTAGAAACCTCGATGACTCCCTTTAGAAACTAACAGCATTCATTCAATAGTGTTGGGAACGGGGGGACATACCTGGGGAGTGGAAGAATGCAAAGCTAGTCCTTATCCCCAAACCAGGAAAAGAACTCAAACTTGAGAACCTTAGGCCAATATCGTTAACCTCCTGTTTAGGCAAGCTAATTTAGCACGTGATACAGAATAGGCTCAACGGATACTTGGAAAGTAAGGAACTGTACCCAGACAACATGGTTGGATTGAGACAACAATCCAGAAACGACGTCATGCTACAACTCAAAGAAAAAGTATTGGAAAGGAAGACTAGCGACACTAGAGTCATAGTGGGAGGAGACGTCAGCAAAGCGTTTGACAACATCAAACACCAAACGATCCTGTCTCACCTCAATCAATTAAATGTAGGAATCAAGCTATACGACTATATTAAAAGCTTCCTCACGAATCGAACGGTGAAGATAGAAATCGGGGGCGCAGTAAGAGAAAACATTAGGCTAGGCAACACGAAAACACCGCAGGGATCGGTGCTATACCCCGTACATTTTTTAACATTTCAATGATCGGGCTGCCTGAACGACTCAGAAAGCTAGAGAGCCTCTGCGACACTCTCTACGGTGACGGCCTCACCCTTTGGGTCGACAGAGGGGGAAGCGATGGCCAAATAGACGGCGCCCTACAAAGGGCAATCTGGGCAACGGAAAGCTATCTGAGACCCATAGGGCTAAAATGCTTGCCGGAAAAATCGGAGATGCTAATCATAAGCAAGCAGCACGTCAATATCTCGCTCCTGGAAAACAACACCCCGGTCCCAATCGTGGACAAGATCAGGATACTGGGTGTTTGGATACGACAAAATGGGAGAAACACCGAAACAATACACAGACTAGAAGACAGGACCAACCAAACTTGCAGGCTTCTCAAGGTGATAGCAAACAAAAACGCGGTAATGAAGGAGGCGAACCTCCTTAGGCTTGTCCACTTTCATCATTAGCCGAATCACATACTCTATCCCGTACTTAAAGAAAACTAAAGCAGAGAGAGACAAGGTAGACATCCTCATCAGGAAAGGTGTCAAAACAGCCCTAGCCTTAGCAGCGTGCACATCAACCGAGACTATCCTCAACCTAGGGGTGTCAAACAACCTAGAGGAAACGTACGAAGAGAAACTCACGGCACAATATGTCAGACTAACTGGCATCAAAACGGTCAGATACATCCTTAGGAAATTGGACTACCAAAGGCAAGAATCGCGAGAAGGGATAAGCTCCATCCCCAAAGAAATTGCCAACAAGCTAAGAATAACCCCAGACCAAGAAACATTCACCCCATACACAACGAGGAACGCAGGAGAAGCAGAGTCCAAAAACTTCAAAGCTCCTCCTCCAAAAACAAGTGGTAGTGTACAACGATGCAGCAGAGTACCCATAAGGGCACTACGTTGCAGTAGCAGTGAGCGACAAAGGAGAGCTAATCTCGAGCTGTAGCGTAAGACACTCTTCACCAGAGGAGGCAGAAATGGCGGCGATTGCCCTGGTAATCAGAAACCCATTAACCAAAATAATCATCACAGATTATAAAACTGCAATCAAGGCGTATGACAACGGTAAGGTGTCCAAAGAGGCCGGCAAAATTCTGCAAGCAGCCAAGGAGAACGCACCCAACGACCTAATTAGCATAATACGGGCACCCGCCCATAGTGGACTCACAGGGAACGAGATCGCCAACGAGATTGCCTGAGGACTCACACACCGGTCCGCACATATACAGAACCACATATACAGAACTTCTAGAGCACTATAGAGTGGGCAGGAGAACACCCCATAGATTTATCACAAAGAAGGAAGAAGTAATCTGGCAGAAACTGCAGACGGGTACCTTCCCAAACCCGTATCACCTACACAAATGGCATCCTGAGGTGCACTTCTCCAAATGCATAAAACTGTGAAGGAATTGCGACCCTAAATGACATGCTCTGGGCTTGCACAGCGCTAAACGGTCTACATGGAAACAAATAGTCATGGGAATCCTCCCTCCATAGCCAGGAAGAAAAAGCCCAGAAACAATTCATCGGTCAAGCTCAGGCAGCCGCACGACGCCTAGTGACTTCAGTCGACGTCTAGGGGGGAGGTAGACGATGAACGAGGGTGCTGGGTCTCACCCGATCACCCATACTCTCTGACGGGTACAAAGTGCTTTCTCTCTCTCTGTCGAAACCTGTGACGCCACAGCATGCTATTAGTCGCGGGACCACGAACCTATAACGTAGCGGCATCTTGCAAAGCGTACCATCTCAGGGTGGGCATATCGGCGCTGCTGAGAGCGATGAAGGCACAATGAGGCGTTGGTACTCACTCTGCAGTTCGTCATACCACGCGGACATGAGCGGAGTTTGGAAGTCTGTCCGCTGGACAACTGGAAGTTTCGCAGCTGTGTCTTCCAGGTCATCTGACAGGCCACGGCGCAACGCGCAGCCCTCCACTGAGCAACACAAGCGGTATATTTATTTTAGCGCGTACCACGTACCGTGCTGCTGTCAACCAGGGAAGCGCGTAGAGCACGTGATAGGCTCATGTGCGAAAGCGATTTGTGCAGCATGCGGAAATAGAGAAAAACTTTAATTCATAGCACGCCATGAGCTCCACACGACCCCATTGCACTCGAGTGTTTGTGCTCCCAGTGGAAATCGAGAAGTGTTAGTGTGGAAATCAAGATGCCACGGTCGACTTGTTTCAAAATTAAGGGAAGAAAGCGCGAGCATTTCTGGCCGGTGGTCATGTCTGTAGGTGTGATGTAAGTAGGTACGAAAGCAGAATGCGCCCGAGGCACAGTGTATGTGTGATCCAGCCTGCTGGCATCGACTCATGGTGCCATGTCCAACAAAACTGTGAGCCGTGCGTCAGAGTTCAAAAGATTTCCAGCTCGCTGACCCCTCCCAAGCCCTCGCGCAACACAATACGTATCAGGAATGCATCTAAAAATGAATGTGAATTAGCTCAGCGTATCTAGGATATGCAAAGCGAAAGCTGTCGTCGTTCATTGTGTTCACTGGCGTTAGCGTTGACAACGTTCTAGAATTTGAGGAAAGGAAGGGCGCATAGCTGGCTCTCTGGGTCAGTGTACGCCGTTAATCGTTCGTTGAAATGCGTTGCGGTGGTGAGAGAAAGATGTGGGCTGCATGCATTAGCGCTTACGGCGTTGTGGCAGACACGCGGTTGGTTGGTTGCTTTTTAAGGAAAGGAAATGGCACAACATTTGTCACACATCTCGGCTGACACTTTAACCACCTTTTCTCACTGTGCCTAAAAAAAGGCACCCAAGCTGCTTCAGCGCACAACCTAAAACAAAACTTTCGCCTAGCTGGTTCTGGAACTACAACTGAAACTTTGCATATTTTACCTGCTGCTGCAGGCGGCTGCGTTTTTATGGAGGCAAAACGCTAAGGCACCCGTGTGCTGTGCGATGTTAGTGCACGTTAAAAATCCCCAGGTGTTCGAAATTATTCCGAAGCCCTCCACTACGGCACCTTTCTTCCTTTCTTCTTTCACTTCCTCCTTTATCCCTTCCATTACGGCGCGGTTCAGGTGTCCAACGATATATGAGACATACTGCGCCATTTCCTTTCCCCCAAAATCAATTGTTATTGTCATTATTATTATTATTCTACCGGTCTCACTTGCCATGTGCTTGGACCCCTGCCCGCACATTTAAAACTATACTTGGCTCCAAAGGAAAAATAAATGATTTCGAAAGATCAGCATTAGGCAATGATAACATACATGCCAATATCCACCTGGTCTTTGAGAAACATTAGGAGGGGGAAATATGGAGACCGCGCCTGTTTCGCATCGCTTGCACCTGAACCACTTGGTGCACCATCTTTCCTGGCACGGTGTTTTTTGTAAAGGTGTCTCTCAGGCTTTTCCATCGTGTCTGGACATTACAGCCTGCAAGTAGAGTTTCAAAGTGTTGAACTCTGTTCACCACCACATATCCTATCAAGCGCAGCTGTCAGCGCGCCTGTCTAAAGCACTCGAGCGCTGTCCTGTCGCACAAAGGCAATGACATAGTCAGGCAGGTACACTGCTCTAGAATCTATGCTGGTACTGGAGAACAGGTACAGAGAATATATTTGCTGTGGCAGTTGCAGAGTACTTGTTATAAGAGACCAACTGGATTTACTTTCTTCGCTGGCTGGCTGGCAGGCAACCTTGGTCGCACGGAAGGGCACGTGTCTGCTTCTAGCTCTGTGTTTTTGCTTTTTGCTGTCTTCTCGCGTGTGGCGTGGGTCGGACAGTGCCCTCCGTGAGACCGAATGCTGAAGACGCCCCTGCGGAGAAATTCCCGGCAATGTGGGCGCATTCTCAAGTGAGAAAACCCAACCGGAACCCTCAGGGGCAAGCTAGGCTTAGCTCAGCGCTGCCGAGCGAGGCCGCGCTACGCGGCTGCATGGATTCTGCGTTGTTGACGACAGCTACGCAGATGCCCGCTGTGTTGTCACCTGACGCAGCCTCCACGTCCACACAATCGTCAGCGCCTCCTAGCCTCCAGCCTGCCCCATCTTCCGATGCTACGACTTTGGCCTGTGACATGGACTGCTCCACCGCCGCTGTGCCCGTGACACTCCGTCAAGAAACTGTGCCCGCAGCGCCGGTTCAGTATTCCCACCAAGGGCCGTCACCAGCGTCTGAGCCTCCTCCACAGATGCCTCCCGTGAGTCAAGGCTCTCTTCCGCCTGCTGCGAACTTGTTCCGCGTTACCGTCAAGCCTACAGTGCGCTTTTTTATTTATTTATTTATTTATTCAAGTTACTCACAGGCTCCTTTACATTGGAGCATTGTGTGAGTGGGGCAGTACATAGAAGTTAGAGAACAGCGCAAAAAAACACAAAAGGACAGAAGAAAAACTTTATACAATAGTTAGCAAGAGGCACTCAGAAGAATACAAATAAAGTAATACAACACACAATAATTAATTGATATGACTGCCATCCCTGCCCGGAATGTTCAAGCTACAATTGACCACGCTCTTGGCTCTTCGAACTACTGCGGGTTTGTCGTCCATCGCCCATCCAACACCATCACGGTAAACTTGCCATCCTTGATGGACGCCCAGAAAATGTGCGCAGTTACGCGGATCCCCCTGGATGACAGCAAGCATGTGCCGGTGCAAATATATTTTGCAACTGGTCCTGTGACAGCCTCCGGCTGCTAAACGCACGCAGTACTGCAAGCACGGCCTATGGGGCGCCGGGGCTCATACCTGCTCATCCTGCAAGGCCCGTTGACTCTCCCGAAGTACCTTACCTACTACGGTGCGATCGTCAAACCACAGCCCTTCCAACCTCGTCGTATTTTTCATCACTGCCACAAAGGACATGCAAAATACCTGTCCTAATCCAGCAGCTGCGGCCGACATGAATGAACCAACAGTTCCTTGTGCCCTGTGTAAATCGCCGGACCATGACATTCACTCCCCCGCTTGTCCAGAGAAGCAAGCGAAGAAGTTTCAAAAGTTGCCTGCAAAAATGAATGTTCCTACAAATAATTGCTTTGCATTCCCATTCCAAAAACCTTTATTTCCATCAGAAGGGAGGCCCCATACTGCCTACCCCCAGCACGCAGGCCTAGGGGGTAAGGGCCGGGACCCCCGCGATTAAAGGCAGGCAAAGAGTTGCTGGCTCTTCGCGGCCTCCACCGCCAGATGAATGGCTTGCTTCTGCTTGATGGGGTCCGTGCTCCGCAGAAGGGTCTCCCAGGCTTCTCTACTATCAATTCCTTCGTTAGCCCCTGGGGAGTCTACACATTCCCAAATTACAAAATGTGGAGAGAGGGGGACCCTCGATCACGTAATTGCTTTGCAGCTCTCGCATGTGACGACAACGACTTCCCTGAACTTCCTTTATCTGAGCCCGCTGCTCACCATACGTCTCCTCACCAGCGTACATATGCACAAGCGGCTCACCTTCCCGGATCAAATGGTACGCCAAAACGTCCAGTGTATCAACCACATGTGGATACCACAGATGAAGACACAGTTTTAGACAATGCAATCGCGGAGGCTCGCCGCCGACTAGACGAACTCACCCAGCGCCGGGAACAGGGTCGTTCTCAATCCTCTCGAAGAATTCAAATCACTCGGGAGCAATCATCAGAGGAATCACCTCGAGTAAGCACTGGGCCACAATCAGGTGCCGACCTCCTGTTAGCCGTGACTACCCCGACAGTGGATAAAATATTAGCGCTGATGAAGCAGGTGACATCCCTTATCGTGGAAGCTCTTCGACCTCATCATGGATAGCGCATCATCATCTATGGTGGTGCGTAGGAACTGTCGAGGATTCGCTAATAATGCCTCTGAAGTGAACATCCGCCTTCGCGACGGAATGCTGAAGGCATGGGCGTTCCTACTGCATGAGCATAATTCACATCCACGCCTTTCAGGTTTCTGCGCATACCATTCTCCCTCTAACCCTGATCGCCGTGCACCGCCTCCTCCCTCAGCGCAGGTAAGTCTGCAATTTATATTCACAGTTCAGTTCCGCACACACCGCTCGACCTTTCACGGTGGTGCAACACACGTCAAGAGGTTGTCACCCTTCTCGTAAAACCTGCACGCACACCCCTTGTCCTTGTTTCTTTTATAGTCGTTCTGGCTCTGCACCTCCCAATCTGGGATGGGTTCGTTTTCTATGTTCTACCAACTCGGGTATCCCTATTCTAGTTGGTGGTGACTTAAACGGCGCGCACACTGCGTGGGGTTACCCATCGGATTCCTCAAGGGGTGCACACATTCAAGGGAGCTTTTAGGATCATTCTTTTCAACATTTAAACCACTCAAATACATCTACCCGCCCACGAGGTGGCCCGTATTCACCTGATTTGACATGGTGGTTAGGCCCCGGTAACCCTCGTTTGGCTGTTGATTCTGATACTTGGGGTAGCGATCACAGCCCTATTTTTATCTCCCTCACGCCTACGCGTCTACGGAAAATACGCCGCACTGTACGAATAACATCACGGGACTCTGTACGCGCAGACAATCATTTATCTACATTCAAGCCCTCTTCAGCACTGTCTACTTTCTCTGCTGTTCTCGCTACTCACATAATTACCACTACTGTAAATGAAGACGACCGAACCCCGGACATACATATCTTGAATCTGTGGGCTCTTCGTCGCCAGGCGGATCTTTACGCTACTCGTCACCCCGATGACCCATCGGCTCTTCCTACTCTTCACCACGCTACCGCATGGGCGCGGCGCTATGCAAAGCGGCTAGGCAGGCAACGCTGGGATGCATGGTGTGCCCGCCTGTCCTCTACGCAGGGCAATCGACATGTTTGTAGAGTGTTTCACGCCATGGAGCGCCCTTCTCAGAATGCAGATTACACAGAGAGCATTCTCCTCGCGCTAAATGTGGATTAGGACACATTTGCACAACAAGCGGC
The DNA here is from genome assembly GCF_052857255.1 of Amblyomma americanum. Taxonomy (NCBI): domain Eukaryota; kingdom Metazoa; phylum Arthropoda; class Arachnida; order Ixodida; family Ixodidae; genus Amblyomma; species Amblyomma americanum. The sequence continues at coordinate 71,188,586 of NC_135497.1, read as the reverse complement.
CCGTCAATTTTTTCCAAACCATGACTGGACCGCTACTTCTCCGCCTTGCATTGGTTACAGAGCCCTTCGATGGGATTAATTTTGACCTCACCATGGCAGAGCTGCTGGCCTCCATTGAACGTTTAAAAAGTACTAATCCCGGGCACGACGGCATACCTAACTCCTTATTCCGTAACTTGGAAGGGAGGGCTTTGCAAACCCTACTTGATACTTTTAACGAAGTGTGGCTTTCTGGCTTCACGCCGGGAGACTGGAAGAATTCTATTGCGGTTCCAATACCCAAGTCAGGTCAGCCTCCAGTATCTCTGTCCGTATCTCTCTCTCTGTCCGGACCCCGTAGAGTATCTGTTACGGGTCCAATGGACTTATTTTTGGAAATGTGGCGGAAGTTTTGAAGGTTGCTTCACTTCCGCCTTAGGTTGGCCCGGTATTGCACTGCCTCCGCGATCGGCCTTGTCTTTAGCGCGTCTTAACTATCCTGTCTTTCTATCCCATCCATCTTTAAACTCTCCTACTATCTGCACGTGGTACCGATTGTGGCTCGGCTTGAGCCAGTGGGCACGGCTGTGCACTTTCCTTTTCTTTCTTCCTGGCAATAGACAGACAGACAGTATCTCTCTCGTCCCTTCGTTCAAGTTCCCTTACGCCTACCATCTGCAAGCTTTATGAAAACATTCTAGCCGCACGCTTGTCGTGGTGGCTGGAATACCATGATTGTTACCCAGATTCACAAATTGGTTTCCGCCCACAAATTGGAACGGAGGACGGCCTTGCTACTTTGGCTGCCGACGTGCTTAACTATTCTCCGCAGAGTCACCTTGTACGAACCGCAGTGGCTACAGACATAACAAAAGAATATGATAACATCCTTCACTCTGCCATTCTTGCCTCCCTTCAAACTCTTGGTCTGCCTCACCGGTTCCTCCTCTCCATTCACGATCCAACTTTCAACGTGCGTGTCCACAGAAAGCGCTTTGGTAACTTCACTTCCAATAGAGGAGTGCCGCAGGGCTCCGTTCTCGCCCCCACATTATTTAATGTGGCTTTTTCCTCTTTTTCGAGCCCTAGAGACCATCTCTTCTATCCGCATGCTTGCGTATATCGATGATATAACCTTGTGGGGCTGTCATCGAGATGCGTCTATTCATCAGTCGGTCATTCAGCACGCGCTGGATTTATTGACATCTCCCCTCTCACCTCTGGGTCTAACACTCTCTCCTACTAAATCATGTTTCATTCACATTGGAAATATATCCGGCTAACAGAAAGCTCCCCCTTTAAATTTTACGGTACATAATTCTCTGATTCCTCAGGTAGAAACTTTTCGTATTGTTGGTCTTCTCCTCCATACATCTAGGACGTAGCACCCCGTGGCTGACAGCCACCCGTAAATCGGCTCACGCTACTCTAGGTCTGATTTGTAGCATAGCTATGCGCTCTGATGGCGCACGTGTTCATACGGCCCGCCAACTTGTGCGCTCTATCCATCGGCCACGCATAGTATATCAGGCACAATTTCAACGTCTCACCCTCAGAGAGTGGGACTCCTTTGAAGCTATCAATCATGGGGCTATGCGCGCCATAACATATCTGCCTCGTTTAACACCCATACCTGTGCTACAGGAGTTCGCCCAACTTAATACACTCAGTGAACGCATCGACCAACGGGTGGCAAATAGAGCTCGGAACAGTCTCTCCAACTTCATCGTTTAAAGACACTTCCTCCATGGTCATATTGCCAGCTCACTGACAATCGCCGCACTTTTTCCCCGTCGGTATCAGCCGCGTACCTGCCTGAAGGGTCTATGTTGCACACGAATGCATCACATACTGCAGAGACGGGAGTTACTGCTGTGTATAGTTCATCTCATCTGCATCCCAACTCTCGCGCGACGTATACCGCGGATACGTGCACTCCCCTGGAATTGGAACTTCAAGCCATTTATAATGCCATTGCTTCCCTTCCGCTCGTTCCAACATTCAATACAGTTCATATTTACACCGACTCCCGCGCCTCCCTTAAACAGCATAAGGCCGTTCGACGGACATTCCAGATTTCACAATCAATTCATGTGCTCTGCGCAAAGTATCCATGTCCTGTGCGCATACACTGGATTCGCGGCCATGCCCAGGATCCACATAACATTCAAGCGGATGCTATGACTAATCTTCATACATCAGACGATCCGCCACCTTCCCATCTTCCTCCAGATCCGTTCCTGTCCCATGTTTTCGATTCCGAAGTCCTGCGCCAGCGAACACGCGCTCTAATTCCTCCGTGTTCGCAATCTCTCCGCCGTAGTCTTACTCGGCAGGAGGAGGTGTCCGTGAGCCGCATTCGGGCAGGGGCGGCTCTGACACCATCTGTCCGTCATCGGTGGCATGCCAAAGATCTGCCAGCACCTGACAGGTGCCCTCACTGTAGCGCTGCACCGGACATTTGTGATGTGTGGCACTTGTTGTGGAAGTGCCCAGCTACGGCTGTTATAAGAAAACGTGTCCTCAGGCAGGAGGGCCTGCGGTGGAACCGCGAAAGTGACTACGTGAAGTGGACTATGTACAATCGTTTCATTAGCAACCCCTGCGACTACCTCAGCGCAACGGGTCTTCACTCCTTTTAACTTTCAATCCCATGAATTCCTTCCCCCTTCCCTTTTTTTCAACTTATGCCTCATGGCACACTTCTCGAATAAAAAAAATCTTTCTTCGCTACAATGCACGCAGCTACAGTGCACAGGACAGTTGTGCCAGCAATTATGCAAAAGTTCAATTTGAGCATTTTTGGTCGCACTTTCAGGAGTAGTTGCCTCGCTAGCATGCCACTAATTTGACTAATGATGCACTGTGGTATGGCTGTTAGATCTGAAATTGCAATTCATCTAAAATGCAACAGATTTTTGTGATCAGTTTAGCAGCCCAAAAGTAACTGAACAATTACAAAAAGTAATTGGTTACTATTGTGTTATTCTCCTTTCCACTTTTACCAGCGCAAGACATGGACTCCATGGAATGAGCCTGTGTGGCTTCCAGGATCTGTTGCCTGCTGCAATTCGTACGCTGTTAATTTTCATCAAAAAGCAACTTCTGATAAAAGCTGTTCTCGTCAATATTTTTTTCCGCCTCACCTTGAAAACATTAGGAGCGCCACTCAGTGTGTGTAGGTGTACGCCCTGGAGGAAAGGACCGAGTTGAAGTATGCGAAGACTTTATGCACCAGCTAGGAGTTTAAAACCGCACGAGAAGTAGCGAACGCTGCAAAATGCTCCGCGCATCGTTGTCCGCAGTCATAAAAGAAATGCGAAGCGGGGAATATGGCGCTAGTAAAATGCAGGCCGCTCAGGATAGCATTTCCGGACATCCTCGCTCGCGCGGCTTTTCGGCTATGCGACCAGATTCCTCGCTAGCACAAATGTTCGCCACAAGGTTCAGGTTCTCAAAGTTATACCGGTCGTTATAACCCGTTCTTCGAGTAAGAAATAACTGATTACTACTAACCGACTACCGAGTTATAAAACTTTGTTTTCGTGAACGTTACCCTGAACTCCGAGCGGCCATTTCAGCTCTACAAAAATGTGCAGCCTGTCTAGGGCGCTCAACTGCTGCGCTACGGCACAAATGAAATACTTGCGTGGCTGCATGCTCACTTTGAACCACGATGCTCGGACTTCAGTCACTTGAATGACTACGCGCACTGGTGTCGAAAGCCTACTTAGATATTTCGATTCGTTTCCTCGCAGAGGGTCCTAGAGCGCCTTAGAAAACATCGTGGTCACGTCGGTATTCGTAAAAAGCTGCATTTCTATTAAAGAAGTTTTCCAAACTAGTAATCTTTGCACTGTCACAAAGGACATGTCACTGTTCGTCGTTCTTGCACTGCGGAAGAGTTCTAGAGGCCAATACAATGTGATTTCGGGCGAGGGAATACGCGACGAGCAGCTAGGCAGACGGGACCGCCGTGCATGCTGCGAGCTCAGCGGCGCGGTTGAAGCTCTTTGACCACGGCTAGCAACCCCAACTCCAGGTTTCAAGCAGGCGCAGGATGGGTGCCCTTACTTTGAAAGGTACACGTGCAGCAATGTAAACATACCTGGGTCGCATCCAAGTTCCGTGACGACATTGGTCCACGCTTCCGTCTTTTTTTTGTGGCCCATATAATCCGACCTTGAACTGTCCCGTAAAATGGGACGCTTCTGAGCAGCACAGATCAGCCGGTCACTGAACTCGACACGAGCTGCCTTTGTGGTCATCGCCATGTCGCGAGTGCCAAGCAGACCAAGCTGACCAAGAACATAGAGCGTTCGCGAAAAGCATGCGCCGGCAAGGAAAATGTAAGTGTTGACAAGCAAGTGAGCTATGATTGGCTGTCCCTGCTGGCCGCTTCCGGCAGCGTCTGAAGACGCGCGTCCAATATCTGGCGGGGCCAGGCAGGCGGCGGCGGGCGTTTTTTTGAGGTCGGGCGTCAAACACGCGCTGTGAGGCGAAGAACGCCGACAAAAACGCTCCATGTATCCCGGGCTAAAGGGAAGGAATAAAGGAGAGAGTGAAAGAAGAAAGGAAGAAAGAGGTGCCGTAGTGGAGGGCTCCGGAATATGCTGCAATATATCCGCCGTACCGTTCATTGGGTGACCAACCTATCGCGATCAATTATTACCTGCCACATGCCACGGTGGCAGGGTGGGCGCGCTGCCTATCCAGTGTGCGGAATGCTATCACAGCAGGTTCTTGGAGTTTGTCACCAACGCCACTGCATGAAAGCGAGATTTAGGTGTCCACTGACCCAGGGAGCCAGTAGTGCGCCTTTCATGAAATATAATGGTCTCTGCAACGTTGTCAACGCCAATGAACGCCGGCGACTCACTTGTCTTCTTTCGTTTTTTAGTAAAGGAGATGGCGGAGCAACTGTCTCACATATCTCGGTGGACACCCGAACCGTGCCGTAAGGGAAGGGATAAAGGAGGGAGGGAAATAAGAAAGGAAGAGGAAACAGGCGATTGGATCTTGAGGAAAAACGCGCCGCTGCGCAGCGGCGGAACACCAGTGGCTCGGTGCAATTAGTGGCGCATGCTCAGAACAGACTAGCGACGCTTACCGAAATGCGCCGCTGACTAACATACCGTTGCTTTCGCTACAAAAACATTGAAATTACTGCGGCTTGCATTATTGGGTGCCTTAATTTATATACTTATCTATATTTGAAACTGCGTCACCTAACATGAGCATTCACACAAGGCAACTGTAGGCAGTGAGCAAAAACAGCACTCGAGTACAGCGGATTAGGGGACGGTTTCTGGCAATCAAGATGAAACCTTCAACGCGTATTCGGCCTTATTGCTTTTCTTTGTACAGGACACGCAGTGTCATCGAAATAGAGTGCTACACTGAAGGTGAAACCTGCAACGCCTGTTCGGCTTTATTCTTTTCCTTGAACGGTTTACGGGGTGATAACACGTGATACTCTACTGTGTTTCCGATATCTAGCTTGTTGCTGCTGCCGCTCCTTCCTTCCATGCTAGAGAATATGAAAATGTGCGCTCGTTGAGCGTAAATTCTGTTTAACTAGGTAATGTATTTTAAATTGGGCATGTTAGCGCACTTGTACAGGTGAATCGCATTGCAACACTTTAAGACTGCTAACTTACCTGTTATGCGGAGAAGCTTCAGAAGCAATCAATATAAATACGGGATATGACTTTTTGAATAACCATCGGCTGTAACTGCGCCTTTTTGTGTTTTATCCTTGCCTGATTTTCATGTAAAATGGAAATGAAATTTGGCTTTTGAGGAAAGGAAACGACGCAGTAAATGTCTCACATATCCAGGTGGACACCCGAATTTTCGCCATCCATAGCGTGAGACCACGGCTTTAACACGTGCTACATTCACACGCGCATCACGAGACAACAGCACGCGGCTCGTAGCTTCCGCCACTCACCACCACTGTAATGCATGTTTGTGAGTCTCGGGGGGGGGGGGGGGGGGACCCGCCTACGTCCCAAATAGTAATGGTAGGCAATTTCCCCGTACTTTTGCAGGCGCTCCTCTCTCCCCCGTTGTCTGGGGGCTCTACGGAAATAGAGAACTCGGGCTGGCTCGTGAGCTGCCTCATTACCGGGGACGCAGGTGTGAATTAAACAATAGAGAAGCTGTCGCGTGGAGGCGGCCACAAACCAATACATATATGAACCCGGTATGGGCTTACCACGTGTACACAGAGCTGAGGTCGTATGATCGATGCACACACTGTGGGGCGAGAGGGACCCTCGACCACATAATTTGGGAGTGCCGAAATTCTCCCGGGGCGGGCAAAAATATAGATAGTAGAGAAGCCCGGGAGACCCTGCTAAGAATCCCGGACCTTGAGCTCCAGTGCAACACCATCCACCTGGCGGAAGAGGGCGCTGCCAGTCAAGGAATGCCAGCCAGCCTCTCACTCCCAGACCTGCGTGCCGGGGGAGCGGAGAAACGTCTTTCCTGTTGGAAATTAAAGTTGTTCAATCAATCACTGCCGCTGCGAGGGGGAAACGGCGGCGCGGGGTAGTAGAAAGGGTGTTCCCACCGTGAAAGCTGAGGAACCGTACTTAGAAGTCGTTTCCGGAAAGGCAACATCCACGGATGTTTCCATTTCATCTCCACGTTTGCCGAGCGCACCAATGTAAACAATTGAAGCTCCCGTATTTAACGCACTAAGTCCAACACTGAGGCTGTGTTGACGAATGAAAAATTTGTTTTCGAGGAAAGGTAATCATACAGTAACTGACATCGGAACCGCGCCGCAAAGGAAGGGAGGAAGGTGGGAATGAAAGAAGAAAGAGGTACCATAGTGTAGGAGTCCAAAATAATTTCGTGTACCACATATCTCGGTGGGCACCTTAACCGCGCCTTAAGGGAAGGCATAAAGGAGGGAGTGAAAGAAGAAAGGAGGAAAGAACTGCCGTAATGGAGGCCTCCGGCAATAATTTCGACCACCTTGAGATCTTTCATGTGAAATGAAAATAAAAACCCTTTTTGAGGAAAGGAAATGGAGCAGTAATTGTCTCATACATCGGTGGACACCGGAACCGCGCCGGAAGGGAAAGGAGGAAGGATTTTTAATGTGCACTGACATCACACACAGCTCACGGGCGCTTTTGCATCCGTTTCTCTTCGAACCCGACCGCGGCAGCTGCGTTTTTATGGAGGCAAAACGCTAAGGCGCGCATGTGCTGTGCAATGTCAGTGCACGTTAAAGATTCCCAGGTGGTCGAAATTCTTCTGGAGTTCTCCAGTACTGCTCCTCTTCCTTGCTTTCTTCTTTCACTCCCTCCTTTATCCCTTCCCTTACAGCACGGTTCATGTGTCCGCCGATATGTGAAACATGCTGCGTCATTTCTTTTTCCCAAAAGCAATTTTCAATGCCGAAAGAAATTCGTCTCCCACGGGACCAAGAAGAAAAGACGGAGCCGAGCGCGCAGGGGCGCGTGGTAGCTTGTGCTTCGCGTGGCCCATCGTCACGTGACCTTTCCGGCGGGTATATAAGGATGCGACATACGGTCCTGCATGTGAAGAAGCGTGGAGGCTGGGCACTACTCCTGCCACCCACGATGCTGCACAGCATCGTGCAACCCTTGGCCCTACCCAAGCCTCCACAATGAGACTGGGGCATGTCCTCGTCTCTATATATCAGAAAACAAAAGAAAGGTCTAAGCGGATTTGTGGCTACACTGACCCCAGTCTCAAGACTTCGTCGATGTTTGTCCGAAAGCTAGGTCTTACAAGTGGTGTTCCAGGAGTGATGTAGAAAGACCAGTTGTGCGTATAGTGATATGCTGATAAAGCTGCTACGAACAATATATTTTCATCAGAACGCGTAATATAAGCAGTTCCTTATAACGAATCGCGCTCTTGACATTGCCACGCTTCGATTAATTGTTCATCATACACTGATGCCACCGGGAAAGCGCGAGCGCAATTGTTTTTTAGGACGAGAGCGAAGGTGAAGCCAGCGATGGCGCTCGTGTCTCGCGGTTTCTCTCCTAGTGCCCTCGTCCTGAGTGCACTGTTAAATCCTGCAAAGTAGCTAAGTTAATCTTCAGTACACACAGTACAGACTGGCATAGCCACTGTTTTGCAATCCACAGGCATACATAGAGTGCGAAACTAAAATCAAACTTAAAAGCAGTGTAAAAAATACAGTACATTAAGGCATATATCGTAGCATGGTAACGAGTACAATTTTCCTTCAAATCGTTGATGCGGTGACTTCCTGGAACCATGCATGTCCAACATAGCACGTAAACTTCTACCTTTGTAAGACACCAATATGATGAACTTTGAGGTTATGTTTACTTTCATTTGGCTCCGTTCTTTTCCCCTTTGGCTCTGGCTCGCTTCTTTTGCTGTCTTAATTTGTGATTAGCAAAATTTCATGTGATTAAATGGACGAGGTGCGTTTTCAAAGAATGCGCGAAGGATAAAGGAAATAGGCTGCTTGATACTTTGTGGCAGCTTTCTTTCACTGGTTGCCTCTGTCATCGAAGTCGCTGTACATGCTGGCAGAATTTATTTACAGATGCATTTACAAATTTATTCGTGCTGCAACATTACCGATAGCGCTGCATAATCGCAAGACCAGAGCATGTGCATGATTTTACCGCAGAAATCGACAGTCACGAAAAGCACGAGCCGAAGAACATTGAGGGGCTCTATACTCGGTGGGCGTACAGTTTTTCTCAAAAGTTTAGAGCCCGTGGAAGGAGGGGGGTATACGTGTATCTAAGGCATCCGGTAATAGGTGACCTGCATCCGTGCAAGGCGTTGCCTTTACTCTCGTTACCAAACTGCCATTGTGAGTGTCGGATGCACCTTGCTCATTATGGCAACTAAGTCTCGTTTGATTTATTTATTCCTAAAATGCTAGAAAAAAAATCAAGAGTTACTACTGTAAGCGCACGATTCCCAGGCAGTGGAAGTAAAGAGTCGAACCGCTAAGAGCAGCTATATTAGCAGTTTATGTTGTAATCTGTTTTTTTGTTTTGTTTTTAGACAAATACAAGGGGGAGTAAGATGAAAGTGAGCCAACCCACCTCGCGCAATAACGGTTCAGTCCATTACCTGCGGGGCATGCGGGTAGCACACAGGCATCTCTCATTTACGAAATTTATATGCAGGCTTGAGGATCAGTGTTCTTTAATGCTCACATATACACATGGTTGAGCACGGTTGTGCGACATAATGAATGCTCCAAAAGTTGAGAAGCAGGGTGTCGAGATGTTTTTGACAGCTGAAGATGTTTCCCAACAAGTGATTTGTCGCCGTGAGGCTGCCGTGCACGGCGAACATTTCATTTCATTGGCCACGGTGAAGCGTTGGGGTAAACGGTTCAGAATAGAACGTGAAAGTTGCAAAGACAATCCAAGACTATGCCAATACCACCGGCAAATAAACCCCAACACAATTGCAGAGGTTGATGAGCTGATGAGCCGTCGTTTCCGCGGGAGAGGTTCTGCTCACTTTTTTATTTCGATCGTGAGGGACCATTACTGTTCGAATTTTGTAAACCTGGAGAGGCTACCAATCTTTTCCAATATTGTGAAGAGCTGGATCAGCTGCGAGTCGCAATCAAGAACAAACGATGTGGAAAATTGACGAATGGGTTCATCTTGCTCCACGGCAATGCCCGTCGCCACGTCGCTGATGTGTTGATCACAAAACTGGAAAAGTTAAATGGGAAACGCTGCAACATCTGTCATACGGCCCAGACCAGTCGTCTTGGGACTTCCACATTTTCGGGCGCTTGAAAAAACAGCTCAACGGAACGAGATTCGTGCCGGACGATGACGTGAGCGTAAGTTACAGACTTTTTGAAACAGCAACCAAAGGAATTTTATGAGACGGGAATCACGTGACTCCTTAGTATGTGGGACAAACGTCCAAATACTCATCGAGACTACTTTTAAATAAATCTTTAATCTACCAGATATTAACTGATATTTACAGATATTAACTTTAAATATTCTTTAATCTGTATGATATTAACTGGAAACCTCTTAGCCCCGGAAATGCTACAAATAACCTCATGATAGATTTCTTGTTCACGTTCAACCTTACGCAGATTGTCGACACGCCGACTCGTGGTCATAACCAATCCAGTTATATTCTAGACCTTTTCTTCGTTTTTAGAAATGGTCTATCCACTATAACCCAACTTGTTGAATTTGTGCATATTCTTGCGCAAGGTATTAACAATCAGTCGCAATTCGATATAATTTTCCTTAACTTTTCCAAAGTGTTCGACCGGGTGTCGCACCAAAAGTTGATGTAGAAACTCAAGCATTTAATTGGTGATGGTCCCGTCACACAATGGATAAGCAGTTTTTTGTCTGAACGTTACCAATTTTTCCAGTTTGACGGACATACTACCTCCGACATTATTCCCGTGGTATCTGGTGTTCCCAAGGATCTGTACTGGCGCCTTTTATTTTTCCTATTTATTGATGATATATCTATCCAAAATGAAGTACAAATGAGACTTTTTGCAGACGATTGCGTTCTTTATCATGAAATTAAACATCAGTCTGACCAGAGCAAACTGAATGGCGCTTTGAAGAAAGTTTTTTCAGTGGTGTCATGATTGGAGTATGGCCATTAAAAAGACAAGACTGTTTCTATGTCCGTTACAAGGAAAAGAAATCTGCTTAAGTTCACTTATGGTTCTGATAACACTGCGCTACGAACTGTTACGGAATATCGATATCTGTGCATCCTTATCTCATCCGACCTGGACTGGACAACGCACGTTCAGTGTGTAGCAATTAAGGCAATGAACAAGCTGTTTTTCCTCAAACGTGCCTTGAAAAACTCGCCTCCCGAAATAAAGCTTCTGGCATACACTACACTTATACGCCCGGTATTAGAATATGCCAACATTACATGGTTCCCTTATACAGGCACTAGCGTTGCCGCACTGGAAAGTGTGCAGTGAAAAGCTGCGCGATTTATCTATAACCAGTACAGGAGCACTGATTCTTCTACTGAATTTTCGCATCGCGCAGGACTTCAGCCTTTATCTATCCGTTCGAAACTGCACCGCTTGAAATTCCTATACTTATTTCTGCACAATTCATTTAAGCTTAACTCTGAAGACTTCGTCAATATAAGCCACTCCTGGATCACCCGCCGCAAACATCCTCTTACACTTGAAGAATTTTTTTGTTCCAATAACACATTCTATTTTTCCTTTTCCGCAAGCAGTGCGCGAATGGAATGCCCTTGACGCTTTGATTGTAATGCAGCCGACAATCCTCAAATTTTTCGAGCTTACTGAGCTGAGTACGCTGCCACAAAACTGACTAGATATTGTTAAAATGTTGGTGGTATATACTGTGTTCTGTATAACTGATTACCCCGAGTTTGTTTGTTCTTGTCTTGATTTAAGTAGACCCATCCTTTTCATTGTACAACTGCTTACTGTTCTATAATTGTTTTATCTGGATGTTGGGTATTTTTCCCATCCGCCCACCCCTGTAAAAAACCCCGGTTGGGGTTGACAGTATACTGAAATAAAAATAAAATAAAATACCCCGTTTGACATATATTCGCATTGCCTCACTTTTATGTCCCCCTTGCTCTCGTATTTGTAGCTCGTAAATGAAATGATCATTCTATATAAACATTTGCTTTCTTTAAGCGAAAGCTTCACTACGCTACCTCGTAACGATTTCGTATTCCTTATGTTTTTGGCCTTCAAGTGAGCCAGAGGTGAAACCTCTTATGGCGCGGTTCGGGTGTCCACCGAATCAATCTTCAATTTTGTCCGAAAGCAAAGGAAAGGCGAATAACTGCCCCCCTGTGACGGTAGACACCTCAGTCGCGCTTTAAGCTACGTGGCGGTAGTGACAGATGTGCGCTGCATGCGTTGCCACTCCCAACGTTGTAGCTGAAACGTGGCCCTGAAGTGTTATACCATCGGCGTTCTTTGTTCATTGCCGTGAGCGTTGACAACACTCTAGACTTTGATGATATTGAGGAAAGGAAGGCGCATGCACAACTGTCTCCCTGCGGCAGTAAACGCGTCAATCGCGCTTTGAACTATGTGGCGGTGGGGAGAGAGAAATGTCGGCTGCATGCATTAGCGCTGAGAACGTTTCAACGGTGGCTCAGTGATTAGGGCGCGTGGCTACTGATCCGGTGTACCTGGGTTCGAACCCGACCGCGGCGGCAGCGTTTCGATGGAGGCGAAACGCAAAAGGTGCCCGTGTGCTGTGCGATGTCAGTGCACGTTTAAGATAACCAGGTGGTCAAAATTATTGTTGGAAACCCCCACTACGGCACCTCTTCGTTTCTTTCACTTTCTTCTTTATCCCTTCTCTTAAGGCGCGGTTCAGGTGTCAGCCGAGATATGAGACACACACTGTGCTACTGCACATAACCCCAACAAGGAAAGAGATAAACGATGGCCGCCCGGTCGGCGGGCAGTGGGTTCCTCATTCGCACTTTGAGGTACGAGGCGGTGGGGCGAGAGAGATATGAGGGCTGCATGCATTAGCGCTGAGAATGTTGTGGCAGACACGCGGCACTGCAGCAATAGGCCGCCGCGTTCACTGGCTGACCAACCTCCCACGATAAACCATAACTTAATCGCAACCTGGCAGGTTGGGCGCCTTGCCTATCTAGAGTGAGGAACGCACTCAACGTTACAGAACTCAAGTCGCGTCCACTTGCCCGATACACCACAGCTTTCGCTCTCTAAACAGGTTCACCAGTAGTTGAACTGCAGCTAATTTTGTAGCGGAAGCTACACTAGCCTACCACTCGAGCATTTCGCGGTACATGCGTGAGGAAAATTGTGCGCATGCGCCGTTACAATGGAAACCAGAGAAGCGCACTGGGTGTGCCGCGCGCTTTCCGGTACATGAGAGAGGACAGTTGTGCGCATGCGCTGTAACCATGACAACCGGAGAGGAGCAGTGGGTGCGCCGCGCGCTTCGTCAAGGCGGCCGCGCGCCCACTCCACCGTCAAAGGTGAATGTGACGTGACGCGGATGGGCAGTTGTGCGCATGCGCCGATACTATCGTAACCACAGAGACCCCGCCGCTGCGCCGCGCTGGTCACCACCGTCTCGCCGGACGCCGCTCTATCACCCGAACCGCGCGTCGTCGCATGCGCAGCATTGCGTACAGAAAGGCGGAGATGTAATGGGCGGCTGTATCGGAACGCTTGATATGGATGCACAGAAGGAGAGCCCAGCCGCTGCTAAACGGTGGTATGGACAAGAGAACAATTGCTGTTCCGATCCTGACGTTGTCGCCTGGAAGCTGGCTACTCAACAAACAGAGAATGAGCGTCAGAAGGCGAAGAGAGCAGCAGAGACGCCCGGACAGAGAGAGGAACGCCTTGCCAAATGGAGACGCCAGACGGCCGAGCGTAACATACGCCGCATAGCCGCCGAGATGGAGCCTATGGAAGGCGTCAGTCAACGGGAAACAACCGAAGAGGATGTCACACCATTCGAGTTTCCGAAAGTGCATCTGCAACCCGGACATTTCAAGCAGACTTTGTGAACAATCCGTATGGACACATTTGTAGTGTGTGCGGCAGACTGTGGCACCAAAAGGACTTGACACCAGTGAGTAATCCAATGTACGACACTTTGCGTTTCGCATTACCAGAACAACAAGCTGAACGTAAAAGCGCAAAAAACAAGGACGAGAATAAGACACACAACACGAGCGCTGTGTGTTGTGTGTCGTGTTGTGTGTCTTATTCTCGTCCTTATTTTTTGCGCTTTTACGTTCAGCATGGTAAACAACTCGCCCAAACTCAGCCTTTAAAGAACAACAATCTCAGCCAAGAAAACGTGCCTCGCGCTAGGTATATCCTGGCATAGCGGAGCTAAGCCACTGCCATTTTTTTTCGCTGTGATAACTCATATCAAGTTGTAGAGATAATGTAAAGTAGAAATTTTCAATGCGCTTGCAATCAAGAGCGCTGATAGCTGCGGCTACAAATTACACGTTGCAAACTTGTCATTTGAAGGTTTCAGTGGTGAAAAGATCGATTTTTATTCTCAATCATGCGCTGTGAATACCGATTAACACGTAATTGACAAACACGTGGATTAGGCCCACACACCGTTGGTATTCGCTAGATAGCAGAGCGCTGTGCCGGAACTAACCATTGGCCCTACCGGAGCCACCGATCGATTCCTCCTCGCTCAAATTGGTGCACTCTCGTTCAGGTTTCCGGACACTTACTCGCCGCGGTGCCTGAGTTGTTACGGCCTTGGGTTGTTGAGCACAAGCACGCAGGTTAGAATGGCCGCAGCGGCGACCCCGTTTCCATGGCAGACAAAACGCTTAAAAGCCCCCGTGTGCTACCGGTGTCAATGCAGGAGGTGAAGAACCCCAGGTGGTAGAAATTAAAGGGGCTGTCACAGGGGTCTCAACAAAGTTGCGATGTGCCCAGGGTGCTAAAGGACGCTACTTCAGGAATATCCTGCAGCAAAATTATTTAGCTGCGTTTTGTGGAAGCTGAGATATCTGTAGTGAAAATTGGATGGATGGATGGATGGATGGATGGATGAACGGATGGATTGGATTACATTAGGTTGGATGGATTGGATTTATTGGATTACATTAGATTGGATGGATGGACGGATGGGTGGATGGACGGATTCGACGGACGGATGGACGGACGGACGGAAACTATTTTCGTCAGAATACATGTGCGGACGATTCCGAGCTAGATGGCCACGTACTCATGGCTGAAGGCGACCTTGGTGGCCCTCTCCACGGCGTTGGTCTCGACGACCGAGTCTGAGGATGGCTAACACGACCTCCCACTGCTCGAGAGAAGGATCACGCATAATATCCGCCGGTGACGGCGCTATGCTACAACTCCATAAGATGTCATAGGTTGCCAGTTCTTGACACCATTTGCATGCCGGCTGAGCGTCCGAGTAGATTTTTTAACACGCATGGGATGTAGAAAGATCTCGTCTGCAATTTTCGCCAGACGCATTCTTGCGCCTTCCCCAATTGCTTGTCTGTAGGCGGGTAAATTTTCTGCTCATGTTTGTAATGGTTAGTAATGTCGTGAAAGGACACCAGTCCATCTCTTGTTGATCACCCCGGAGCGTCCGGCCCACCTGCCCGGGTGACGAAACCTCGAGCATTCATGTGAGCTGCCTCATTCCCAGGGTTCTCAGAGTGTGCCGGTACCCAGACAATTTCCACCTCCATAGTCACTCGCCCTGTGGCCCGATTCAGCAATAGTTACGCTGTGACTGATATTCTGCCCCTCGCCGAATTTCGGGTGGCTGTTTTGACTGAATAAAGAACGTGGTGTGGGCCAGCATTGTCTGGAGTGGGTCCTCCCACGGTGCACAAACCTGGGACCTCAGCAACGTAGTGGAGGAAGGCTATAGCTGTGCCTTTGACAAGGTGCTGATATTCGTTGGAAACGTTGGTTAGGAGGACGTGGGTACGGCCGTCACGTAGTCGGACGAAACCTCTGGCAACGACAAGGCCCCGCTCCAGCACAGTAGAATATGGCCGTCCGCCAGGCCCTCGTAGTCGTGAAATAGGTCGTTCCGCACGGGCACCAAGACACCGCGGCGGCACCGTGACGACATTCTCGACTATGCGGAGAGCGTTGCTGCAGGGATCTCGGGAGCCAGCGCGAGCCACGGCTGCTTGGTCGAGAAGGTGACTCGTGCGTCCTTAATGTCAATCACAGCACCGTTCGCCCGCAGGAAGTCGATCCCCAGAATCAAGTCTCTGGAACACTCGGAGAGCATGACAAATTCACCAACGCATGTTAAACCACGAATTACAATTCTAGCTGTGCACTTGCCAACAGGGACAATTAGGTGCCCACCAGCGGTGCGCATGTGGGTCCCCGTCCACGGTGTCAGAACTTTTTAAGGTCTCCAGCAAAGCCACGGCTCATAAAAAAAAAACAATCAGCACCGGTATCAAGCAGCGCGGTAATTTCAGTGCCAGCAATTGTCACCCGCAAATCGGATGCAGTGTATCGGGTATTGTTGCTGCCGCTCTGTCCAAATATGTCGTCTCGTTGGTTTCGTGATGCAGCATCTTGACACGTCTCGACGTCAACGGCCTTGCCTGCAGAGGTCGCTGGTGTTAGTTATCCCGACGCGGACTGGGCGAGCGACGGCCAGCAGAGCTACTCTGGCAGCCGGGGCTGGAAGCGCGATAGCGGAGAGGCGAAGGCGAACTGGACTCACGCCTTCCAGAGTAAACGCGGTTCTGGCGAGCCCAGAGATGCTCCGCAATCTCATGCAGTCGTTCACCGTTCTGAGAAGTGCGTCGGGACGGAAACCGCGAAAACCCACTTGGCGCTACGGACAGGCTCGTTAGAGATGACCGGGCTCCCCATATTCGTAGCACAGAGGCCCACGGTCAGGTGTACGCCACAAATCCGACTTCCGAGGACGTGGCTCAGCTGTAGCAAGTGCAGCTGCATAATATGGGGCGGTGGTACTGACGGGAGACGTTGGGGTTATACCGTAGCCCGGTGCGGTTGTGTGTCATGTGCCGATGCTGCTCATAGACGTCGTCGGAATTGCGGGATCGTAGTTCGCCATGCGACGTACAACGAATGCGTACGTGGTTCTGGCAATGAACGGAGGCGGCGCTTCTGAAACAGGAGGTGCCTGCGCAACCTGATGATTTCGTCCCTGACGTCTTCTGTCAGCGCTGCAAGCGACGCAGGGCAACCTGGGGCGGATGGAACCGTTAGAGGTCTTTGCGGACAACTGACCGAATCAGTCCGCGCAAGGTGTCTGCACTGCCGCTGAGGGACGAGGAAAAGGTTTCGGGCACAATGCTGTGGATGTCTCGATTGTATTGGCGGGCCGGTTGCTGGAGCGTCGTCTCCATGGTGGTCGCCTCGGTGAGAAATTGCGCAACAGTGCGGGGTGGGCTGCGTACGAGGCCTACGAAGAGCTCCTGCCTAACCCCTCGCACGAGATGGAGAAGCTTCTTCTCTATCGTCATGTTGGGGTCGGCACTCTTGAATAGACGGGCCATGTCCTCGATGTACATGCGCACACTTTCGTTCGAGCGCTGGTTTCGGCAGTGCAGCGCAGCTTCAGCCTTCTCCCGGCGGATGGGGTTGGGAAATGTAGCCAGGTGATTCCGGAAAAACGTCTCCCAGGTGAAAAGTGTAGTCTCGAAATTTTCAGACCACGTCCGGGCAGACTCTTCCAGAGCAAAATATACATTATGGATCTTGCGCTCGTCGCTCCAGCCATTGTAGTAGGCTACCCGCTCGAAGGTCTCCAGCCAATCCTCAGTGTCTTCGAACACGGCACCGTGAAGAGATGGTGGTATTCGCGGTGGGTTGCAAAGAATCGGGGCCAGGAGCCGGGTGTCAGTGGCCATGGCAGTTGGATTCAACGGGCTATGCTGGGTCGGCACCAGGAACCTAGTGTCAGTGGCCATATCAGTTAGACTCGGTGGCCGAGGCTGCGTCGTTCTTGTGGGCGCGGGAAGGGGCCCTAATTCGGGCTACTCTTCAATGATATGGCGGCTGGGTCGCTAGTGGACAGGTGTGAGGTCCGTAGTGATGCTGTGTGGAGTGCGGTGGTTGGGAAGCGTACCCAGCACAGCTCCGCCAAATGTTACGAGTAATTCGTAGGAGAATTTCCGGAATAGAGATGTAAAACTGCGGCGGTCCCTAAGTGGTCCGAGCGTTTGAGCGAGAGAGAACCATATATCTATCTCAGATGCTCTCGATATTAGTAAGACAACATGGCACAAAACTTTGCGTGAGACCTTGGGGAAACGAAAGCTGAATGCCAGACTTGTGCCGCACTTTCTCACACAGGACCGGAAGGACACGCGGGCATCACTGAGCGCTGATTTGCGGTCCGAGGCAGAGAAGGATGCTGCATTCGTCGACAGCATCATTGTTGAAGAGGAAGCATGGTATTTTCGATAAGATTCTCAACCAAAGAAGCAAAGCGCCAAATGGCGGTCCACAAGGTCTCCGTCATTGAGAAAGGGTCGGTGACAGAAGACCAAAACAGACTACCCTGATAGTTTTCTTTATGCCAGAGGAGTCATACACCACGAGTTTTTCGCACAATGGAAGGCGGTGAATCAGGAGTTTTATATTTGCGTGCTCCAAAACGTGCGTGACGCACTGCGACGCCGCCGCCCTCACTTATGGGCATCTGGACATTGGAGCGTTCTCCACGATAACGCAAGGCCGCAAACTGCACTCAGCGTGCCAGAAGTTCTCGCTAAGCGCAGCGATACTGTACTTTTCCATCCGCCATCCTCGCCTGACATCTCCCCGTGCGATCTTTTCCGATTTCATAGTCTGAAGAGGGCCCTAAATGGTCGCTGGGCAGGGAGCGTGGAGGCCATTCAAGACGCCACGACAAAGGAGCTGATAGTCCTGCCAAAAGAAGCGTTTTTCAACTGTTTCCAAGACCTCAAGAAGCGTTGAAAGCTTTGTATAGACTGCAAGGGAGACTATTTCGAAATGTGCTGCACAAATGATTTCAGTGTTACACGCATTTTGTTTAGTGAACTCAGTCTGGGAACTTGACGGACATTATATATATATATATATATATATATATATATATATATATATATATATATATATATATATATATATATATATATATATATATATATATATTACTGAGCAGCGTAGTCAGTAGAACCAAAAATGAACGTTTATTCACAGGTTTAGGGCATATTTATAAGTACCCTAGTGGCAGGAAGATAGGAAGGGGCACATGTTAGTCGAGATAGTCCGAAGCTCTGAAGGATCGTTAAATAAGGCGATAAAAGGTGCGCGCTTCGAAAACACATGAAATTGCAACATTCATTCCTCCTCAGAAATGAAAACGTTGCACTGGCTTGTGTTCTCTCGTTGAGCGTCTCAGAATTTCGAAAAAAAAACAGCGCACCTTTAGACACGGACAATGGCAGATATAACGACACAGTGTCTAAAGGTGCGCTGTTTTCTTTCCAAATATGAGCTACCAACTAGCCCGTTTGACCATCGTTGCAAGTCTAAGTTTGTTGGGCGACACCTGTATTCAACGGGGCCACCGGAATATCTGGTGCCGGAAGATCTGGGGAACCGGTGCCATTTGGGGTGCGCCGAGCTGAAATGCCTTCATCCGGGCTCACTGTTTCTGGATGCTGTAGTTGTGTTGCTTGGTCTGGCGCACTGCAATGTGTGGTGGCTGTAGTTACTGCCGGGTTATCCCTTGGTGCTTCTGGTCGCGGGCGGACCTGGCACACGTGCCGCTGGACGACTCCGTCCGATGTTTCCACGGTCACCATTCGCGCTCCAGACGTCGTCTCCACATGGCAAGGCGTCCAGATACTCCCCGCACCGTAATTGCGGGCATACACCTCACTTAGAAGTAGTGGCAGCAAGTCATAATTGTTCTCTTTTGGTCCCGGAAGTGCTGAAGGCTTGCATGTGTCCACGCGTGAGCGCTTTTGATAGCCCAAAAGCAGCTCTGCTGGGGATTTACACGATTTTCGTGGAGTCTTCCGGTAGTTAGGCAATGATACTAGGTTCTCTTACAATTTCCCTTCTCTCATGTTTCGAAGGCCATCTTTTGCAGTCGCACTGCCCTTTCTGCCGCACAATTAGACTGAATATGGTATGGAGCACATCGCAGGCGCACAATGTTGTTTGCCAAGAACGACGCGAAGTTTTGACTGGTAAACTGGGTTCCGTTGTCAAAAACGATCGTGCGGGGTAATCCAAACCTGCTGAAAATGACACGCAGACAGGTAATGGTAGTCTGCGCTGACGCATGGGACAAAGGTATTGCTTCGAGCAATTTGGTATACGCGTCGACTACTACGAGTATCATTTTTTCCGCAGATCGGACCCGCGTAGTCAACGTGAATACGGAACCACCTTTCGGCTGTTTCAGGCCAGTTAACGGAAGGGGCCGGGGCTGCCATCGGCAGATTTTGCACCCAGTTCTTGCACTGAGCAGAAAACTCTTCCATATTTCTGGCAAGACCTGGCCCCCAGAAAAAAGAACGCGCGACAGATTTCATTGCCGGTGAACTGTTCTGTGTTTCATGTAGAAGAGGCAGCACTCCTTCCCTAGCTTCGGTTGGTATTATTACCCTATTACCCCAGTACACTAGTTCATGTGCTATGAATAGTTCGAGCTTCCGGTCAAAAAACGGCAGTACGGCCCGGGTGATTCCGTTTGCGTTTCTGGGCCACCCATGTAGTATGTATTGTTTGACCTCAACCAGCAGGGTCGAAAGGCATTAATGCCTTCAGCTCACGCGTTGTCACGGCGCCATAATTCAGCTGGTTCAGCGACAGCACATATTCGGGCGGCTCACAGTTGACGTCAGCTTGAGGAGATTGCTGCGGAAGTCGGCTCAGGGCGTCAGCGTTCAGCATCTGTCGTCCTGGTGCGTACTGTAGCAGGTACCGGTAGGCTCCCAGGTGGTGCGCCCAACGTTGTATCCGAGCGGCGGCCATTGGAGGCGTTTGCTTGTCTGATCTCAGCAGGCTCAGCAATGGCTGATAATCAGTCAGCAGGTAAATTCCCGACCTAGATGGTAGTCACGGAATTTCGTGACGCCGAATACCAGTGCCAGTGCCTCTCGATCGAGCTGTGAATATTTGCGCTCCGCCTGAGTTAATGTTCGCAAGCGGAACCCGATGGGCCTGTGATCGTTACCAGTCGTGTGAAACAAGACAGCTCCCACACCGTACGGAGGCGCGTAACATTCAAGTTTAAGTTCCTTCGAAGGGTGGAAATGAACGAGAACCGTGGCTGTTTTAAGGTTTTGCTTGGCGCGTTCAAATGCGAGCTCTTGAGGCTGTTTCCATAGCTAGCGTGCATTCTTTTCAAGCAGTTGATGCAATGGAGCAAGAGTGGTTGACATGTTCGGCAGAAACCTCGCGTAAAAAAGTAACCATACCCAAAAACGAACGTAGCTCGAATGCATTACATAGGTTGGGTGCCTGCATGATAGCGTCAGGGTTTTTCTCATTCGGATGAAGCCCATCGCGATCGATGTGATGCCCTAGATAAGTTACTGCTGGGCTGCGCAGTTTGCACTTATCGAAGCTTAGCTTTACCCCACGCTCTCGGAAGCGCTCTAAGAAGTTTTTCAGCGTCTCACCGCTGTCACTCGCTCTTTCGGAAAGGAGCACATCGTCCAGATAAGCCTGTGCTCCTGGAAGACCAGCCAAAACCTCATCCATTTTTCTTTGGAATATAGCAGGCGCAGCGGCTATCCCGAAAAGAAACCTGTTGTAGAAAAATAGCCCTTTTGGCGTATTAATGACGCAAACTTTCTTAGCGTCATCATTTAGCGCCACTTGACTGTATGCACCCCGTAAATCGAGAGTGCTTAAATATTCCCCATAGTGTAGTCGGGCAAAATTACCCTCAGTGATTGGCAAAGGGTATTGCTCAGTTGCACACGCTGGATTTACTGTGGCCTTGAAATCGCCGCAGATCCTTACTGCGCCGTCTTAAGCACTGTGACTATGGGCGTTGCCCATTCAGAGTGTGCCACCAGCGACAGTACGCCCAGAGCAACTAAACGGTCTCGTTCAAGGGACTGATGCGGGTCCCATTTGAACCTAACATATTGGACTTATTTTTGGAAATGTGGCGGAGTGCTTGAAGGTTGCTTCAATTCCGCCATCGGTTGGCCCGGTATTGCACTGCCTGTGGGATCGGCCTTGTCTTTAGCGCGTCTGTACTATCCTGTCTTTCTATCCTATCTTTCAACTCTCCTACTATCTGCACGTGGTAGCGATTGTGGCTCGGCTTGAGCCAGTGAGCAGGCCTGTGCACTTTCCTTTTCTTTCGTACTGGAAACAACAGACAACAGACAGACTCAATCGCGCAGCGCGTATGGAATAGGTATGGCCTTACAGAACTTGTGTACGGCGCCTTCCTTCATCTGCAGGCCGGCTAAAGGACGCTTGATTAGTTACAGTTCCTCGGAGAATACGTCGTGGTAGTAATGGAAGATGATGTTCACGCTGGATTCGCTTGCTTCTTTTCTTGACGCTGAGTCCTCGTCATAACGAACCACCGGAACACCTGCGCTCTTCAGATGTTTGAATAAATCGCGACCGCAGAGGATAGGTCCCGCACAGTCCAACGCGGTCAGCGCACACTTTACTGTCGTCCCTTTATGACAAACCTGGAGCTCAAGCTCACCAAATACTGGAAGGCGTCCTGTGTTGGAGCCTAATTTCAGACTGGACAGTTTCAGTTTCGGCCATTGCCCGTGATGCTTATCGAACAGTTGACGCGGAATGAAATAAACGGGAGACCCGGTATGGGCTTCCATGCTCAGCTGCACACCGCCCCAAGCAAATGTTCGGCGGATCGGCGGTTCCAGACAGCTTTTTCGTTGTGATACCAAAGTCCAAATGTGGGCGGCTTCATGTTCCTGGTCTGCTGAGGTTTCCGTCCCCAAGAGGGCGTTATTTTGCGCCGTCCTCGTAAAGGGCGTCACCCTACAGAGGAAAGCAGCGGGGCTGATTTATCTAAGGCATAGGGGTTTAAGAGAGTGAAGGGAAAGTAGGTTTTAAGCGAATAGAAGTGAGCAAGCGAAGGTTATCTGATTGGTGGCTAAAATCAAGAGAAGAGAAAAATTTCATAAGTAGGTGGCTTGAGCCATCGCCCGAATTAAAGGGTTGAGCCGTATCCATCCATCCATCCATCCGTCCGTCCGTCCGTCCGTCCGTCCGTCCGTCCGTCCGTCCGTCCGTCCGTCCGTCCGTCCGTCCGTCCGTCCGTCCGTCCGTCCGTCCGTCCGTCCGTCCGTCCGTCCATCCATCCATCCATCCATCCATCCATCCATCCATCCATCCATCCATCCATCCATCCATCCTCGCCGTGCTTTGTTCTCGAGCCCCGCGGCTTCTACATTTCCTTGCGAGGTGACCCCGTCGTCCACAGCGGTAACAACGAGCGTTAGACCGGGAGCAACATGGGTCATTACGTTTCGTACTACCGCACCTTGAGCATTGTTGATGTGCGGCAGCCCTCGTCTCGCCCAGCAGTTTCCTTCTGATGCCTGTACTTTTAACACGGGTGTCGTTGCCGGTCCGATCATGCGTTTTACGCCACTATCCACAGCCTCGGCTGCAAGGGCCATTGTCTCAGCGTCTTGTAGCGTTAATTTCTGCTTTGCCAGTAGCTTCTTCTGCAGGGCACCTGACCGTATACCACACGCAATGCGGTCTGGTAGCATGCGATCCAAAGCACTGCCAAAATTGCAATTGTCAGCTATGCGGCGAGTTCCTACCAGGAATTCATTAATCGGCTCGCCCTCCTCCTGACAGCTACTTAAGAACTAGAAGCTTTCAGTGATTTCGTGTCTCTAAGGACTATAATGATCACTCAAAATTTCGATGACTTCTTCATACGTCAACGCATTTGGTTTGCGCGGAACCACCTTTCCTGCCAGCACCTGCATCGTATGCGTATTTAACGCGGCAATCAGCAATGCTTTTTTTAGTCGAATCTTCAATTGCATTAGCTTTGAGGTATGCTTCTACCTTAATAAGGTACGGCTGCAACTTATCTTTGTCTTCTTTGAAGTCCTGAATGTGCCGAGCCATGACGGCCTTGGTCTCTCGGTTCTGCGTGGGTTCCTGTTCTGTGCCGACTTTCACTGCACAGGCGATGTCCATCCTCGTCACCACTGTAGCATAGCCGTGGCATACTCACAGTAATGCGCGACCAGGGAAGCAGCAGCGTAGTCAGGAGAACCAAAAATGAACTGTTATACACAGGTGTAGGGCGTATTTATAAGTAGCCTAGTGGCAGGAAGATAGGAAGGAGCACGTTAGTCGTGATGGTCCGAAGCTCTGAAGGATCGCAAGATAATGTGATAAAAGGTGCGCGCACTTCGAAAACAAACATGAAGTTACAACAGAAACCAAGGAGCATAGTTTATTTTTATTTTAGTTTTGTGGTGTTGACCAATGTAATTTATTAGTAAATATTTTACTAATAATTCGGAGGTCGTCGGCACGGTTCCTACCGGCGGCATGTGGTTGTTTTTTCTTTTGCTTATCTAATCAGTACGTACCTTTCCGCGAACAAATATTCACCAATAATCTCCATTGATCAACGCCACAAACTAACAAAACATGGTTGAGGTTTATCTCCTCTATACTAGTGACAAGTGCAAAGCAAAAGCTTTGTTTGACTGGTTTTACTTGGTCAGGTGGTCCCTATCCCTTTCCATATACTTTGCATGGCCAGCAATTTCTTTGGGATCGTCAGACCCTGCCTGGCGCCGCCGGTACACAGTCGCAACCGATGGCTGGGTATATATGGGTAAATATTAAAATGATTCATGAATGCGGAATCAAATGAAGAGCGTTAGATAAGTTGTGTTCTCCAAAGCTTTCGACAAATTTGGATACCACCATTGGTACCATCCGTATCCTTCTGCGACCACCGGTTAGCCCGCCACGACCCTCCGAAGGTAGTCCCTAATTACGGTTCTGAGGACTAAAGGTCGTCGGCACGAATCCCTCGCACAAGCCAGTGTTGAATTCGACTAACAACTTTGTGTGCGGAATTGCGCAGTTCGTTTGACATCGCTCCAAACCCTCTGCGCCGAATGGATGGCCCACAATTTTACCACAAATGGTGACTTCAAGTGAAACCAGTCTCGGCACACGCTCGAATTCATGCAGTACATATACAGCGGAACGCCAGCCACCTGCTGAAAATAGGAGATTCGAAAGATAAGAGAGCAGCGTAGCAGCGTTTGTGGCCAACGTTGGTTGTGGCTCAGCCTGAGCCAATGGGCAGGCCCCTGCACTTTCCTTTTCATTTTTCCCGCCAGCAATAGCAGAGAGAGAAACAACGTTATTGAGCCCAGCTCGACGTCTTCTTAGACGCTGTCGTTGGAAGTGGTTCGCTCTTCACGGGACTCATATGCTTCTCTAGCAGCCTGGCCCCTGGAGATCACGACGAGCTGGTCTTCCTGGGCAGGGCTGGTTAGCAATGTCTCCCATCGCTTGATTAGGGAGGATGAGGGATGAGTTGAGGTAGTCGGGCAGGCAAGAGGTGGCTGGATTGCCTTCACGAAATCGCATGCTCCAACGACGTGTTGGAGCGCGCCACTAACTGAGTCTTGCAGAAATAACATTCCTTCTCGTACCGTTCCGGGTACATCTTGCTTTGACGGTAGGGTGCGGGAAAGATCCTGCCTGTATCTGCCTCTAGATCGCTTGCTCTTTTCTGCTCAGCGATTTGTGAGGATCGCGGTAACGTGGCCTCTCCGTCTTGTAATGATTCGTTATGTTCCCATAACTAAATAGGGACTGCGGCTCACCTTCCTCTACCCGCTGTTCCATCTCTCCGGCGAACTGGTGGGCAAATTCGTTGCCCTCCAGCCCAGAGTGAGCCGGTGTCCATATCAACTCAACTTACCTTTCAGGTACGTCGCGTTTACTCTTGAGAATATCTAGTGCCGCAAGAGACACCCAACCCATTCTGTAGCTGTTATACGCCTTTTGCGGGTCAGTGACAATGCTTCCCACTTTGGGCGGCGCGAGTGCTAGCGCTATCGTTGCCTCTTCTGCCACCTCCGGAAAACACAACTCGATCGAGGCGCAGGGTACGAGCACATCCAGCATCGTAACTGACAGCGTGACTTTCGATGAAAACTTGGGTAACGAAGCGTCTGTGAAGAGAGTGACCCACTTTCCCCTTATATTTGATCTAAAGTATCCGTCAATGCCGCAATACGAGGCGAGTCGAACCGCCTTCTTGGCGGTGAAATACATAAGCACTCGTGCACTGTGTAAGTCATTTTGCACGTTAAATAACCAGAAGTAGTCTAAGCTAACCTAGATCCGTCCATCGCTGCATCGCAAACAACCGACATGCAGAACCACAGTTTATTCAAACTAATCTGAAGCTCTCCGCTGCATCATGACACAAAGCCCTCATGCAGCTTCGGGGCATTAAACTCCATTTTCCCCTCGTCTTAATTTTCTTTTTAACTCACAGGAGGCGACTTCAATGGCAAGATTCCTCCAGAGGCTGCGCATATCTGTACTGCTACTGTTTTGCAGATCGGAAAAGGGGCTCGGGAATCTCAGTGAAGCAAATAGGGCAGACCTTCAGGAATAAAAACATGAAGGAAACAAAGGAGTAATTCCGTACGTTAGCGCTACTTCGCTGCTTTTGAAAACAAAGGGGCTAAGGAGCTATATTTAGGTCACAATTTCTCGCTCGACAGGGCCTTGCCAATGAATGTGTAGACCAGTGAGGGTTACCATCACGCAATCTTTCTGGAAAGCTGCACCATTACAGGTTTTTATAATTTGAGATTTATGCTGTTTAGTTATCCTGTGGCATGTCAGGTGTTGGCAAAGAGCGGGCAGTAAAACTAGTTTAAAAGATCAGTGACATAGCAAAAGAAAAAGATTAATGGTCATCTTGGCTTCCACTCAGAAGCTGCAGAGAGCTGTTGACTGGAAAGTTTTCAGCATCGTAGGAGACTGAACATATGGTTACTCCTATGTCTCCTTTCCCACTGTTTTCTATTGGCCGAAGAGCATTCCCACCTTGCTACAATGGTGTGCAATGTGTGAAGCATCTCTGCAGAGGAGATTTGGTGGTTTCACGGGCTTTCTTTCTATACATAACATAATTACTCCCACTATTCTGCAGCTGACAAGGTATAAACTAGGTCGGTGCGTTCGGTTGCGCCTGCTCCTTCACCTTGTTCTGTCGGGCTATCTATGTTCATGTACAAATAAAGTCGACTTCTATTTCTGCGGTGTCAAAAATCGCACTTGATGTTTGTACGGTGTGAACGAAGTGATTGAGTGAAAGATTGCTGCCATAATGAGTGCGTTACCTGCATAAATAAAAGCAGTGCACAACAGTGATGTATTCTTCGTGCATAAAACTTTTTATAGTTACGTAGACGTTCGCCCTGAGTGGTTCTTGTTTTTTACAGCGCCTATACATTGAAGTAAGAGGCAAAGATTCGCGATGAAAATTAAGCATTTGCTACATCCGCCTCCAGTGGCTTCAAGCTGGCTCATGGCTTGCTGGATTTGATTGACATTCAATATCGAGCAGGCCATGAGCCAGCGGCAGGCGAGTGTGTAAAGGCTGCTTAATATTCTCCGCGAAGCTCTCATGTTTACAAGAGTAAGAAGGAGAGGCATCCAAGACAACGCCCGATTAATACAGCTTGCCATCGGTTACGGAGGCAATGTCGGTGGATGGTTGGACAGAGGTCTGAAAGCGATTGGTTCTTACTTGGGCCGGCATTCGCACATGATATCGGGCCACGTACCAAACAATTCAAATTCTGTCTCGGCTGTGCATAGGCTATTTGCTCCGCCCTCCGTCGGGGAGTAAAACACCTGTGGCTGCAGAGCACTTCCAAACGCGACGTGACCGCGGCATCCGAAGATCCAGTCTCTACTGCCCACGTTTGAAGCTGGTACCGAAAAGTTGCTGTGCTCTCTTCGTCGCTTTCGTGATTAGCTTCACAATCAGAAAAGTGTACAACAATTATATCTTACAGGTGCTAAACTACGGGGCAGAAACATTGAGGCTCACGAAAAGGGTTACCCTCAAGTTAAGGACAACGCAGGGAGCCATGAAAGAAAAAAAATGATAGGTGTAACTTTAAGAGACTGGAAGCAGGCAGAGTGGGTGAAGGAACAAACGCGGGTTAATGACATCCTAGTCGAAATCAAGAGGAACAAATGGGCTTGGCCGGGACATGTAATGCGAGGCAAGATAACAGCTGTTCCTTACGGGTAACGGAGTGGATTCCAAGAGAAAGTAAGCGTAGCAGGGGGCGGCAGAAGGTTAGGTGAGCGGATGAGATTAAGAAGTTTGCAGGAAAAGGGTGGATGCAGCTGGAAAACGACCGGGAAAGATATGGGAGGGGCCTTTGTTCTGCAGTGGGTTTAGTCAATCTGATGATGATGACGATGATCAACCTGAGGACAAAGGTCCTGATGATGTAAATAACCGTTTAAATCTACAAAAACCGATTAGGTCCCCGGTTCAGCGTCTTCACTTCTGGGGCCAGGGCTCGGCACGTCCTCAGTGTCGGGCACAAAACGTTCGGTCACACACACATCACGCTGTAACTTGTTGCACTGATTTGACATTGGATCAGCACCAGCTTTGGCACACGAAGGGAGCTGCAGGCTAACGTCAACGCGTCTTTTCCTTCTGCGGCAAAATTTCTGCCCATGACTTTCGGCTGACCTTCTGCAAATCTACAAAGGCATCACTCACATTTCTGGAATCATCCATCGTGCCCCCCACTCAAAAACAATAGGTTCCGGATCCCCTGGAAGGCTCCACATGTAACCTTCCCTTCATTGTCCAGACAAACTGTCATCGGTTGTAATCACATTCTGGGGTCTTGTCTACGGCTTCGTCTTTTGCATTAATGTTTGACTTCCTTTTGCTTTTCATTTGAGGAAAGAAGACGTAAAGTGTATGTGAGAAAAAGGTTATTTACTCAGTACAGACCACTACATCTCGCTACTTCGTTGACGCATCTTGCTCTACCTCTTTAAGCGGTCGACCTTGACCTGACTGCACTCTTTGCTGCGGCAGTACAACTCCCGTAAGCTTCTACGGGCTCGGCATTGACGCATCTTGCGCTAGAGCTTTACGTGGCCGACCTCGGCCCCGCTTCATTCCTCCTTGCTGCAGCGCACCCTCCGTTGTCTTCCGCGGTCGTACCGTTGGCGCCGTTCCGTCTGCCATTAAGCGTGGCCGTCCTCGACCCCGCTTGAAACCTTCTTTGCCCTCCGTCGTGCCCAGCTGCTTGCATGTGTGGCGCCTGAGCCTGGTGACGTCCGCGGCATCAGCCCCGCACCGTGGGCAGTGCAGCGGGTACCGGCGGGAGTGTATGACCTCCTCGTGCCTTCTTGCATGGGCGCGTTCCCTGAATCTCTTGCCACACTGGCCGCACTCGTAGGGCTTCTCACCAGTGTGGATCATCATGTGTACCTTGAGATTGCCCGGCTGCGAGAACCTCTTCTGGCACAAACTGCACACGGAGTTTCGCTTGTTAACGTGGGTACGCTCGTGCCTGATGATATCAGCCCTGCGTACATGAAGGGTAACGATAAGCAGAATTACCACACGACTACGAAAATCTGCTCCGGATGCCTGCGTTAGTAGACACCTTTAGCATATCACGTACCATGTTACCGTAAGCGGTTCCGTACCGTAGTACCGGGAGCCCGCGCCGCCAATGCACATCGCACATCCCAATAACGGTGCCACATGGCACCAGCTACCCGGCAGCTGTGCGTGCGCATGCATCACCGGGACCAATCAGCGCGCGCTCATCAGCTCATCCGGTACTTCGGCAAAGGTAACCCGGTACAAGGTAGGTTAAAGGTGTCTAGTTATGTCTGGACATCTCTTTCAAGGTTACAATTTCGCCAATGACGTTCGCACCTTCCACCTATATCACTGCCGCTGGTGTCAGGCGCATTTTGCCTGTTTCTGATGCAGCTCTTCCACATGACTTAACGTCTCTCACTTACTCTCTTTCCGCTCCTGTTGGCGTTGTCTTCCTATGTCCTCGCTAAGCGAACCTTGGTATACACGTATTTATGTTGTAATGTGAGCGACTCAGCAGTAATGCTAATCAGGCTTATTGAGCAGTGTCTGAGGCACCACAGCTCAGTTCAGCTCTGCAAGCAATGAAATACACACACGCGCAATGTCTAACTCAATTCTATATCGTCCAATAAAGGTCAGCGCTTGTGATGGGCTGGGCACGAGCAACCAGATTTGGCGGGCGGTTCGTACACTTGCGTCAGTCCTCGAGAGAGGCCGATACCAAAAGCACCAGCCGGGCCATTTCGTAGACGGGAGATTCGCTCAATTCTGACACCGCAGCAGCGGCTTCAGACTAACAATTTCGATGCACGGGAGACAGCAAATAACGGCCACGGTTATAATGAACACTCGCTTATTACAAATGGCGTTGGCGATACCGCAAAAATGTGTATAAGAGTAATGGCACCGCGTCTCAGATATAACGAACTACTGCGGCCGTGGAACTCGCTTAGGACGATCAAAGAGGCGCCGTGAACTCGACCCCACTGTAAAAGAACTCGCGCTTCCCGTGACCGCGGATGGCCAACAGCGCCGCTCAGCCCCGGAGGCATCGCTCTGAAGGAAACTTCGAGACCCCAAAAAAGCAACAAAAGGCAGCATTAAAGCTACGAAAACTCGCCGGCGAAGCGCGAGCCAACAGGTTAAGGCATACAACGCCCATCACTGCGTAAGGGTGTGCCGGCTGGGCAAAGCCTCTAAAGTGCAAGAGAGATTAGAGCGGGGTCGGCGATCAACCAATGGTAGCGATTAGAGAAGTTTGAATACCAGTCACGTGGCATGCCTCGCTTGCCCAGCCGATCACGTGGCAAGCGTCACCAGCCCAATCTGCTCTCCACACTCTGCGCCGCCACCGTGAGTAGACAACGCCCAGACAGGCTGTGCAGTTGTTACGTTCTGCGCGTATTTTGCGCTAGCTTCACGGCCGCATGAACCCAGCCATGGCAGACTACGGTGACGCACGTGACGTTGGTAACAACGTGTCGTTACTGTGCAGCTGTCCGGCACGGGTGACTCCGTTAACGCCGACATCACTGAGCCACGAACTGAGGAAGCAATGTGGGCAAAGTACGAGCACTCCCAGACTTCCAGGAACATTATGAAGGCCACGAGAAGGAGGCGTAACTGCTCCCACCTGCCTTAAAGGCTTCAACCTTAATTAGGTATGTCGCATCACTAAAACAGATTGTTGGCGGCAAGGTTCTCGGCAGGGAGCACATGACCACCGTGTACAGCTGAGAATGCACTTTGATAGGACTTGTCCTCAAGTATCAGACGCACATAACTCACAAACTAACTTTTAAAAATATATCTATTGTTATTTTGATTTTATAGGATCTAATATTAGAAGTTCGCTCACTATGAACTTCGGATAGAGCGAACGCAATCAGGGCGACCGTCGGGCTCGTTTGTACAGTAATTGTTAGCTTATTGGAAAAAAGCAGGCAGTGTTTCTTGATGAAAAATGAACACAAAGCGTGCACAACATGCGCGAAGGGGCACTTTCGAGTGCGCTACTGCTGCTAGTCATGCTGATGACTGCGTTGTGCTGTTTCCGAAAGTAGTGGCATTCAAGCATTCTTTGTGTATTTGTACGGCGACTTGAGGATTTGTGCTTCTTTAAGATATTTACAGCTTGAAAAGGTGGCTCGGCATCAGAAAGGACATCTCTCCAGTTAACTAGCCACGATGGCGTAAAGCAAGGAACGGTGATATAAAACGGTTTAAGGCCTACTTGCGAGTGCTCGTGAAGGTGCAGTGCGTGCATTGGTGGATTCCCTTCGTGTTACGCCAATGTTTCTGCCGGGTATGCATTTCCATCTTGTACTGCGTAGTGAAGAGGTCGCCGCACATCCCACATGCGAGAAACAGGCTGTCCAAGGAAACGATACTGACGTCCCCTGAAAAAGAACCGAGCAGTGGGAGGAGCGAATGAGCACATGTAGAGTGAAGAACTGAATTCAGTGTTTCTTAATGTGTACCGTGGCAGAGAGGAAAAGGCCAGCAGCAGTAATATTTCACACCAGTCCCTTAGTATCAATTAGGTGCATGGCAGCTTCCTTAAGATAGTAATGGAATAGTAGATTGTATTTAAATATTTGGCTATTCGCGATGCAAAGGTAGCACAACGGTACTAACCCGCACAAATCAGTGAATAGGTAATGTAAACATTAAATAGAGAAAGACAGTGCCTTTTCTGGAAGCGCTATCGACCAGCTTCGCACCGGTACACACGCATCAAATGAGGAGTTCTCTCACAATGCTGAGGTCCCTTTCATGCACTAAGGATATATACCTAAAAAGCAAGCACCCATTCTCTTTTATCCACAGTTTAGTCTTCATGGTTATTAGGCAATGTGTCATTGCTCCTTCAACTGTCGCCTAGATGTCGTCGAAAAGAAAGGTCCGCCATCCCTGCGGACTTTCAAAGTGTTCATAATCAGGCATAATCGAATTAGCTTAGACTTCATGAGAGAACGGACGAAGCTAGTGAAGAGGAAGTTCATTAACGAGTTAGGAGTAAGAGGGAAAATAGAGGAATTCAGGATATCGCTGCGGAACAGATATTCACCTTTAATTGATGAAGACAATCTTAATGTACATACAGTGAACGATAATCTGACAGCTGTCATTACGGAGTGCGCACTGGAAGTAGGTGGTAGGACAGTTCGACAGAATAAGAAATCTGATTAAGAAACGCCAAAGCATGCTGGCGCCTTAGCCTGCCGGCAGAATAGAACTAGCAGAGCTATCGAAGTTAAAAAATTAGTGCTAGGCGGGGGAGGGGGGGGGGTAGCCGACATAAGGAAGTTTAATATGGAGAGAATCGAGCATGCTCTAAAGAACGGAGGCAGCCTAAACGCGGTGAAGACGAAACTACGCATGGTTAAAAACGAGATGTATACGTTAAGAGACAAGCAGGGCAATGACATTAGCAACATAGATAAGATAGTTAAAGTAGCCGAAGAGTTCTTTACAAATATATACAGTAGTCAATGTAATCACAACGTTAATGAGAGAGTCAGTAGCCCGCAACAATGAGTCATCCCGTCAATAACGAAAGAGAAAGTAAAGAAAGCCTTAGGAATATATGCAAAGGGGAAAAGAAACTGATGAGAATCACGTCACTGCAGATCTGTTGAAATATGAAAGAGAGATTGTGCTAGAAAACCAACCACCTGTATACGCAATGCCTCATGACCTCGAGCATACCAGAATCTTGGAACAACGCAAATATCATCTTAATTCATAAAAAAGCAAACGCCAAGGAGTTGAAAAATTACAGGCCGATCAGTTTACTCTCCGCTGCCTACAAGGTATTGACTAAGGTACTTATTTCAATTAACCAAATGATCCTCAAAATATAATATTCCCACTACTAATGAGGTGATAGAAAAATGCGAAAGAAATAACCAACGAATATATATAGCCTTCATTGATTACGAGAAAGCGTGTTTCTCGGTGTAAATCTCAGCATTCATACAGGCATTGCGGAATCAGGGTGTAGAAGGGCCTTATATATAAAAAAACTGGAAGCTATATATAGCATCTGCACAGATACCATAGTCCTCCACAAAGTCAGAGAGAAAACTCCAATAATCAGGGGCGTCAGGCAAGGAGACATAATCTTCCAATGCTATTTACCGCCTGTTTGCAAGAGGTCTTGCGATGCATGAAGTGGGAGCAGTTGGGGATAAGAGTTCATAGAGAATACCTAAAAAATGTGCGATTCGCTGATGATATTGCCTTGCTGAGTCACCCAGGAGGTGAGCTGCGAATCATGATCAATGAGTTAGACAGGCAGAGCGGAACGCTGGGTCTAAAAATTAACATCCAGAAAAACAAAGTCCTGTTCAACAGTCAAATTCGGGACAGCAGTTCACAAGTGGCAGCAAGGGGCTGGAAGTGGTAAAGGAACTTAGGACAGCCAGTGACAGCTGATCCGCATCATGAGAGGGAAATAACTAGAAGGATAAGGATGGGGTGGAGCGCATATGGCAGGTTCTTTCAGATCATGAATGACAGTTTACCAATATCCCTCAAGAGAAAAGAATACTACAGATGCATCTTCCCGGTACTCCCCTACGGGGCAGAAACGGGGAGGCTAAAAAAAATGTTTAACTTAATTTAGTGACAATGCAGCGAGCCATGGAAGGATAATTGGTAGGTGTAACGTTAAGAGAGCGCAAACGGGAAGAGTGGGTGAGGGAACAAACGCGCGTTAATGATATCGTAGTCGAAATCAAGAGGAAGAAAAGGGCTTGGGCAGGGCATGTTATGCAAAGCCAATATAACCGCTGGTAATTAATGGTAACGGAGTGGATTCCAAGAAAAGGCAAGCCTAGCAGGGGGCTGCCGAAGGTTAGGTGGGCGGATGAGATTAAGAAGTTTGCAGGCATAAGGTTAGCGCACCTGGCAAATGATAGTGTTAATTGGAGAGACATGGGAGAGGCCTTTGACCTGGAGTGGGTGTAGTCAGGCTGATGATGATTATGAATCAGGCATGTTCGCAGCTTGCATACGCTATCAACCGATTATTATCTAAAAGCTAAGGAGTGCATGGCAAGCTTCTTCTCACCTTCTTTCAACGCCCCTCGTCCTGTAGTGTTCCCGAGCAAACTCTTGGTGAAAGACGTTGAATATCCAACGAGCAGTTCTTCTCCGGGGTCGACCTTCCTTAGTGTGCGGTAGTAGATGTCGCCGTTCACGAGCGAGGCCTCGAGGTTTTGTGTGCGCTTGCTGGGGGAGTAGTTCACGTCGTTCATCCAGTGGTTGCGCTGTTCCGGGCGGCCGTCTACCACGAAGAACTCTCCACATCGGCGCACCTGCGGAACGCAGCGGTTCAACAGTATAATTTTTCAGGGATCGTAATAACGTGAAACATAAGACGCAAAAAAAAACCGTGGCAGAAATTTTAAATGTCCGGTAACAGGCCAGTATTTCGTGTTCTAATCTTATACCTCTGTCACATGGACATTTCGAACGCCGTCGAATCGACCAGTCTATCCACTGTAAGGCCACTGAGCGCTGTTACACGGATGGTTTCTGTAGCCATCGACACACCGTTAGCGTACTGTGTACCCTGTTACCGTTACCGAAGTACCAGAAGCATACCCACCCCTTGCGAGCACGCATGATTGGCCCGGATGCTACAGACACGCCCGCAGCCTGCCGGGTACCTGGAGCCATCTGGCGCCGCCAGGGAGATGTTGGAAATATGGAACTAATAATATACAACTTATTTTGATGATGATGATTTCAAATTTTAATGGCGCAAGGGCTTCAGATGCCAAAGAGCACCATGGGACAAGGTATTTTGGTCTACTGACAACTTATTTGGCGAAAAAAAAACATTTCAGCCTGGGCTACCAAACACTGCGGTCCGTGTAGTGTCATTGTCAGCGATATAAAACAACCAACATCAGCTTCCTTAAAGGTGCAAGAATGCTACTGCATTCAGCTTGTCCAGGATAGTGGAGTTCATTTCAAGAGTAATTATTCTTCTTCTTGAAGTGAATAATTTCTTTGCACCTTTTAGCTTAGCCTTCAGCTTACGCTAAAGCTTCCAGCTTGGCCTGCGAGTGCGACTCTTGTACTGCAAGCGGGACGGTTTAGCGTGCACAAGCACTGGTAGCCATACCTGAGATTTCGCGAAATTTTTGCAGAAAGATAAAAAGGCCCCTAATGGTGGATCGGGTGGCTTAGCGATGTCTCATGGTTATGTCTAACTTTTCGCGTGCCAATGAAGTTTGGGAAAATGGTGAGGCACTGAAAACCATAGGCGAACATTGTTATACATTTTTTTCTGTTTTTCCTCTAACCTTATAATAACGCGGCCTGTCAGTGCTGCTAAACAGTACAATACAATGATGGTGGAAAGTACGCATGTTCGTTGAATCCTAGATATGAGGTTTGCAATTGTCATCCGTTGCAATCTTTCCCTCTCACACAACAATGGCACATATTCCAGCGTAATCTGTCCCAAAGAAAAAACTCACCTCGAATGCACTTGCAAGTCCGGGACAGAGTAACAATGCGAGTAGCGTAGTCCAATTATAGCCCAGTTGTTTCGAACGTTGTCAATAAGAGCCTTTGCAACCTGAGTCTGAGTGTTCTACACATTGGCCGGGCAAACTTACCGGCCAGGTGCAGCCACCATTTTCGATGCCGTCCCCCTTGACTCCGTGATACGGGCCGAAATGCAGTCCTTTGGGCAGCGCCTTCAACGTGAACACTCCCACCGGGGCACCCTTGACTGTGGACTTGCCCGAGGTCAGGAACTCTAGCATGCTCTTACCGACGAGACTGGTGTCTTCCGATTTCCCCTGCGTATATTATTCCGCCGTGTTCTCCAGCCGCTCCACTGCAAACTGGGGCTCGGGCATACATGGTAAATTTTACAGCGCTGACTGTTAAAGCTAGGATTGAACTGTTTCGCACCGTATTCGCGGTCGCCGTAGTCATCCCGGCGCGAATTTGCGATTAAGTGCCCGGTAGACCCCCCACCTTGTCGACCAGAAAAAAAAACACCGTACGTGTGAAAATGGGTTGACTCGTGCAGCCCGCCAGAAGAGTGAAGTTGGCGTTTCTGAAGTGTGGTACAGATAGCTGCACCGGTCGAAGCTTGAGCCCACCAAAAACGCATGAAAACGTGTACACGGAGTGGTGGTTAAGTATATATCACACATAAATGGGCGGGCACTATGACTTGGCGGGTGATTTCGCACGCACATGAGGTGATTAATTTTTTGACTGAGTATTGAGTTCAAGCAGGAATGGTTACGTTTTTGAAATGTACTTGAGAATTTTTTCAAGATTGATCCAATTTACATCGTGCATATCGCGAGAAAGCAATCAAAATACAGCCGAACCTCGTTAAAACGAAACTGTTTATAAGGAAACAACGGATATAACGAAGCAATGACGATTCCCGTTGGAACTTCGGTCAACACGGGCTATAAAGAAACTATGGCTACAACGAAGTAACCGCCGAGCCCTTCAACTTAGTTACAGCGAGGTTCAGCCGTATGCCTTAAGAAAAACTTGCTACCGTGGGGAAAGGAGGCAGCAGCGGCCGCGACAGCCCGATCTCCCGATTCTCACTGTTTTAAAGGGGCCGAAAGGAAAAATTGTGCTGCTCTGGCTAGTCGGGAATTTCATGCAATCAAGCATAATAAGGACGCACCCGAAATAGAGCATCATCGAATCCTGCGAGGAGAGCGACATTTGGTATAGGCAAAGAGTTTTCCGAGTTAGGATAGGGAAAGAATGAAACTGCAGGGACGCTTAGGCCACCTTCAAAACTGTAATGCGAAAGCTTATACTGCAACTTCTTCGCGGGTTTGCGTAAGTTTTTTTGAAACTGTCAGTCCATCAACCGCTATTTTCGTACTGCTTGCTGCGGATAGCTGTGCTCACAACGTGGTGGGCACGTTGCGATAACGTCACAAGGTTGCGTGACCATCTCTCAGCCAACCAACGAATTTTTTTACATCTACGGTGGATTGCACTGTTTTCGTAAACAATAATGCTCTCGCATTTCAATTTGGCCGCATATACGCTTCGCTTAACGAATACCGCCAACCACTGTACGGTCCCAGTACTTTACTGCTTGGTTAGTTCGCTCAGGGTCGCGACTTCTCTTTTTATATATAGACAGCAATTGTCAAAACCCTCCAAGAAAAGTATTGTAAACTTCCTTGCATGCTTTACTTACCTCCCTCTTCACGTCGGCTAATTCGGTGTCCGCACGTGCAACCATTCTGCTTCCACCGGAAGCTGAAAGACATGATTTGAGGCATGTTTTTGATGGTTAAAGATCGCAAGCGCAGCAGCTTTGTTGGTAAATAACTTATCGTGGAACTAAAAAGACCAGATTCTAAAAAATGTTTTTAAAATCACACTACTGCATTACTGAAGCGGAGGCAAATAAATATGCACCTCGAAAATCTTGAAATTCATTATCTACAGCGAAAATTTCAAGAATGCGGGTCTGAGGACATCGATACCTTGGTGAAGGCGCGTGACCCAAACACATGACATAAGTTGCAGGGAAACGTATACACTGCCGGCCTCAAAAGTTTTCTGCTTGCATGCGTGTTCTCGGAAAAGAAAATTACTGTTGCGCCACCTCACGACCCAGCCTCCCAGTACCAGCAAATGGCACGTGATCCTTTCCACACACTCTCGGACATTTCACGGGATTAGTGTACGGCGCTAGATTCAAATAAAATTTTCTCGCAGAGCCGCAACCCGTAACCTGTAACCTTATGTGGCCGATATTACATGCTCCATCAGCTGATAAAAGCCGAGAGACAAGGCATGATACAAAAATAGTTTTTTTTTCGAACAGATGCATGCATCCTGTAAACGTCTGCCACCGATAGCAAAATGTTCTAGCCACGTACCAGAAACTTTCTTGGCGTGCGCGAAAAGAATGAATACTGGTCCCTTCATGAGCAATGGCGTGCGCGAAAAGAATGAATACTGGTCCCTTCATGAGCAATGGCGTGCGCGAGAAGAATGAATACTGGTCCCTTCATGAGCAATGGCGTGCGCGAAAAGAATGAATACTGGTCCCTTCATGAGCAATGGCGTGCGCGAAAAGAATGAATATGGTCCCTTCATGAGCAATGGCGTGCGCGAAAAGAATGAATACTGGTCCCTTCATGAGCAACGGCGTGCGCGAAAAGAATGAATACCGCTCTCTTCATGAGCAACGGCGTGCACGAAAAGAATGAGTACTGGTCCCTTCAAGAGCAATGGCGTGCACGAAAAGAATGAGTACTGGTCCCTTCATGAGCAACGGCGTGCGCGAAAAGAATGAATACTGGTCCCTTCTTGAGCAACGGCGTGCGCGGAAAGAATGAATACTGGTCCCCTCATGAGCAACGGCGTGCGCAAAAAGAATGAATATTGGTCTCTTCATGAGCAACGGCGTGCGCGAAAAGAATGAATACCGGTCTCTTCATGAGCAACAGCGAGCACGAAAAGAATGAATATTGGTCCCTTCATGAGCAACGGCGTGCGCGAAAAGAATGAATATTGGTCCCTTCATGAGCAACGGCGTGCGCGAAAAGAATGAATACTGGTCCCTTCATGAGCAACGGCGTGCGCGAAAAGAATGAATACCGCTCTCTTCATGAGCAACGGCGTGCACGAAAAGAATGAGTACTGGTCCCTTCAAGAGCAATGGCGTGCACGAAAAGAATGAGTACTGGTCCCTTCATGAGCAACGGCGTGCGCGAAAAGAATGAATACTGGTCCCTTCATGAGCAACGGCGTGCGCGGAAAGAATGAATACTGGTCCCCTCATGAGCAACGGCGTGCGCAAAAAGAATGAATATTGGTCTCTTCATGAGCAACGGCGTGCGCGAAAAGAATGAATACCGGTCTCTTCATGAGCAACAGCGAGCACGAAAAGAATGAATATTGGTCCCTTCATGAGCAACGGCGTGCGCGAAAAGAATGAATATTGGTCCCTTCATGAGCAACGGCGTGCGCGAAAAGAATGAATACCGGTCTCTTCATGAGCAACAGCGAGCACGAAAAGAATGAATATTGGTCCCTTCATGAGCAACGGCGTGCGCGAAAAGAATGAATATTGGTCCCTTCATGAGCAACGGCGTGCGCGAAAAGAATGAATACCGGTCTCTTCATGAGAAACGGCGTGCACGAAAAGAATGAATATTGGTCCCTTCATGAGCAATGGCGAGCACGAAAAGAATGAATACTGGTCCCTTCATGAGCAACGGCGTGCGCGAAAAGAATGAATACCGGTCTCTTCATGAGCAACGGCGTGCACGAAAAGAATGAGTACTGGCCCCTTCATGAGCAATGGCGTGCACGAAAAGAATGAGTACTGGTCCCTTCATGAGCAACGGCGTGCGCGAAAAGAATGAATATTGGTCCCTTCATGAGCAATGGCGTGCATGAAAAGAATGAATACTGGTCCCTTCATGAGCAACGGCGTGCGCGAAAAGAATGAATGTTGGTCCCTTCATGAGCAACGGTGTGCGCGAAAAGAACGAATAATGTTCCCTTCATGAGCAATGGCGTGCACGAAAAGAATGAATACTGGTCCCTTCATGAGCAACGGCGTGCGCGAAAAGAATGAATACCGCTCTCTTCATGAGCAACGGCGTGCACGAAAAGAATGAGTACTGGTCCCTTCATGAGCAATGGCGTGCACGAAAAGAATGAGTACTGGTCCCTTCATGAGCAACGGCGTGCGCGAAAAGAATGAATACTGGTCCCTTCATGAGCAACGGCGTGCGCGGAAAGAATGAATACTGGTCCCCTCATGAGCAACGGCGTGCGCAAAAGAATGAATATTGGTCCCTTCATGAGCAATGGCTTGCACGAAAAGAATGAATACTGGTCCCCTCATGAGCAACGGCGTGCGCGGAAAGAATGAATACTGGTCCCCTCATGAGCAATGGCGTGCACGAAAAGAATGAATACTGGTCCCCTCATGAGCAAACGGCGTGCGCGGAAAGAATGAATATTGGTCCCTTCATGAGCAATGGCGTGCACGAAAAGAATGAATACTGGTCCCCTCATGAGCAACGGGCGTGCGCGGAAAGAATGAATACTGGTCCCCTCATGAGCAATGGCGTGCACGAAAAGAATGAATACTGGTCCCCTCATGAGCAACGGCGTGCACGAAAAGAATGAATATTGGTCCTTCATGAGCAATGGCGTGCACGAAAAGAATGAATACTGGTCCCCTCATGAGCAATGGCGTGCGCGAAAAGAATGAATACTGGTCCCCTCATGAGCAACGGCGTGCGCGAAAAGAATGAATATTGGTCCCTTCATGAGCAATGGCGTGCACGAAAAGAATGAATACTGGTCCCTTCATGAGCAACGGCGTGCGCAAAAAGAATGAATATTGGTCCCTCCATGAGCAATGGCGTGCACGAAAAGAATGAATACTGGTCCCTTCATGAGCAACGGCGTGCGCGAAAAGAATGAATATTGGTCCCTTCATGAGCAATGGCGTGCACGAAAAGAATGAATACTGGTCCCTTCATGAGCAACGGCGTGCACGAAAAGAATGAATATTGGTCCCTTCATGAGCAATGGCGTGCACGAAAAGAATGAATACTGGTCCCCTCATGAGCAACGGCGTGCGCGGAAAGAATGAATACTGGTCCCCTCATGAGCAATGGCGTGCACGAAAAGAATGAATACTGGTCCCCTCATGAGCGACGGCGTGCGCGAAAAGAATGAATATTGTCCCTTCATGAGCATGGCGTGCACGAAAAGAATGAATACTGGTCCCCTCATGAGCAACGGCGTGCGCGGAAAGAATGAATACTGGTCCCCTCATGAGCAATGGCGTGCACGAAAAGAATGAATACTGGTCCCCTCATGAGCAACGGCGTGCGCGGAAAGAATGAATATTGGTCCCTTCATGAGCAATGGCGTGCACGAAAAGAATGAATACTGGTCCCCTCATGAGCAACGGCGTGCGCGGAAAGAATGAATACTGGTCCCCTCATGAGCAATGGCGTGCACGAAAAGAATGAATACTGGTCCCCTCATGAGCAACGGCGTGCACGAAAAAGAATGAATATTGGTCCCTTCATGAGCAATGGCGTGCACGAAAAGAATGAATACTGGTCCCCTCATGAGCAACGGCGTGCGCGGAAAGAATGAATACTGGTCCCCTCATGAGCAATGGCGTGCACGAAAAGAATGAATACTGGTCCCCTCATGAGCAACGGCGTGCGCGAAAAGAATGAATATTGGTCCCTTCATGAGCAATGGCGTGCACGAAAAGAATGAATACTGGTCCCTTCATGAGCAACGGCGTGCGCAAAAAGAATGAATATTGGTCTCTTCATGAGCAACGGCGTGCACGAAAAGAATGAATATTGGTCCCTTCATGAGCAATGGCGTGCACGAAAAGAATGAATACTGGTCCCCTCATGAGCAACGGCGTGCGCGGAAAGATTGAATATGGTCCCTTCATGAGTAATGGCGTGCACGAAAAGAATGAATACTGGTCCCCTCATGAGCAACGGCGTGCGCGGAAAGAATGAATACTGGTCCCCTCATGAGCAATGGCGTGCGCGGAAAGAATGAATACTGGTCCCCTCATGAGCAATGGCGTGCACGAAAAGAATGAATACTGGTCCCCTCATGAGCAACGGCGTGCACGAAAAGAATGAATATTGGTCCCTTCATGAGCAATGGCGTGCACGAAAAGAATGAATACTGGTCCACTCATGAGCAACGGCGTGCGCGGAAAGAATGAATATTGGTCCCTTCATGAGCAACGGCGTGCGCGGAAAGAATGAATACTGGTCCCCTCATGAGCAATGGCGTGCACG
This sequence comes from Amblyomma americanum, assembly GCF_052857255.1. Classification (NCBI taxonomy): domain Eukaryota; kingdom Metazoa; phylum Arthropoda; class Arachnida; order Ixodida; family Ixodidae; genus Amblyomma; species Amblyomma americanum. The sequence goes on along the minus strand of NC_135497.1, from coordinate 71,146,612 downwards.
AAAAGAATGAATACTGGTCCCCTCATGAGCAACGGCGTGCACGAAAAGAATGAATATTGGTCCCTTCATGAGCAATGGCGTGCACGAAAAGAATGAATACTGGTCCCTTCATGAGCAACGGCGTGCGCAAAAAGAATGAATATTGGTCTCTTCATGAGCAACGGCGTGCGCGGAAAGAATGAATACTGGTCCCCTCATGAGCAATGGCGTGCACGAAAAGAATGAATACTGGTCCCCTCATGAGCAACGGCGTGCGCGGAAAGAATGAATATTGGTCCCTTCATGAGCAATGGCGTGCACGAAAAGAATGAATACTGGTCCCCTCATGAGCAACGGCGTGCGCGGAAAGAATGAATACTGGTCCCCTCATGAGCAATGGCGTGCACGAAAAGAATGAATACTGGTCCCCTCATGAGCAACGGCGTGCACGAAAAGAATGAATATTGGTCCCTTCATGAGCAATGGCGTGCACGAAAAGAATGAATACTGGTCCCCTCATGAGCAACGGCGTGCGCGGAAAGAATGAATACTGGTCCCTTCATGAGCAATGGCGTGCACGAAAAGAATGAATACTGGTCCCCTCATGAGCAACGGCGTGCGCGGAAAGAATGAATACTGGTCCCCTCATGAGCAATGGCGTGCACGAAAAGAATGAATACTGGTCCCCTCATGAGCAACGGCGTGCGCGAAAAGAATGAATATTGGTCCCTTCATGAGCAATGGCGTGCACGAAAAGAATGAATACTGGTCCCTTCATGAGCAACGGCGTGCGCAAAAAGAATGAATATTGGTCTCTTCATGAGCAACGGCGTGCACGAAAAGAATGAATATTGGTCCCTTCATGAGCAATGGCGTGCACGAAAAGAATGAATACTGGTCCCCTCATGAGCAACGGCGTGCGCGGAAAGATTGAATATGGTCCCTTCATGAGCAATGGCGTGCGCGAAAAGAATGAATACTGGTCCCTTCATGAGCAACGGCGTGCGCGAAAAGAATGAATATGGCCCCTTCATGAGTAATGGCGTGCGCGAAAAGAATGAATACTGGTCCCTTCATGAGCAACGGCGTGCGCGGAAAGATTGAATATGGTCCCTTCATGAGTAATGGCGTGCACGAAAAGAATGAATACTGGTCCCCTCATGAGCAACGGCGTGCGCGGAAAGAATGAATACTGGTCCCCTCATGAGCAATGGCGTGCGCGGAAAGAATGAATACTGGTCCCCTCATGAGCAATGGCGTGCACGAAAAGAATGAATACTGGTCCCCTCATGAGCAACGGCGTGCACGAAAAGAATGAATATTGGTCCCTTCATGAGCAATGGCGTGCACGAAAAGAATGAATACTGGTCCACTCATGAGCAACGGCGTGCGCGGAAAGAATGAATATTGGTCCCTTCATGAGCAACGGCGTGCGCGGAAAGAATGAATACTGGTCCCCTCATGAGCAATGGCGTGCACGAAAAGAATGAATACTGGTCCCCTCATGAGCAACGGCGTGCACGAAAAGAATGAATATTGGTCCCTTCATGAGCAATGGCGTGCACGAAAAGAATGAATACTGGTCCCTTCATGAGCAACGGCGTGCGCAAAAAGAATGAATATTGGTCTCTTCATGAGCAACGGCGTGCGCGGAAAGAATGAATACTGGTCCCCTCATGAGCAATGGCGTGCACGAAAAGAATGAATACTGGTCCCCTCATGAGCAACGGCGTGCGCGGAAAGAATGAATATTGGTCCCTTCATGAGCAATGGCGTGCACGAAAAGAATGAATACTGGTCCCCTCATGAGCAACGGCGTGCGCGGAAAGAATGAATACTGGTCCCCTCATGAGCAATGGCGTGCACGAAAAGAATGAATACTGGTCCCCTCATGAGCAACGGCGTGCACGAAAAGAATGAATATTGGTCCCTTCATGAGCAATGGCGTGCACGAAAAGAATGAATACTGGTCCCCTCATGAGCAACGGCGTGCGCGGAAAGAATGAATACTGGTCCCTTCATGAGCAATGGCGTGCACGAAAAGAATGAATACTGGTCCCCTCATGAGCAACGGCGTGCGCGGAAAGAATGAATACTGGTCCCCTCATGAGCAATGGCGTGCACGAAAAGAATGAATACTGGTCCCCTCATGAGCAACGGCGTGCGCGAAAAGAATGAATATTGGTCCCTTCATGAGCAATGGCGTGCACGAAAAGAATGAATACTGGTCCCTTCATGAGCAACGGCGTGCGCAAAAAGAATGAATATTGGTCTCTTCATGAGCAACGGCGTGCACGAAAAGAATGAATATTGGTCCCTTCATGAGCAATGGCGTGCACGAAAAGAATGAATACTGGTCCCCTCATGAGCAACGGCGTGCGCGGAAAGATTGAATATGGTCCCTTCATGAGCAATGGCGTGCGCGAAAAGAATGAATACTGGTCCCTTCATGAGCAACGGCGTGCGCGAAAAGAATGAATATGGCCCCTTCATGAGTAATGGCGTGCGCGAAAAGAATGAATACTGGTCCCTTCATGAGCAACGGCGTCCGCGAAAAGAATGAATACTGGTTTCTCACTATGTATCATAGTTTAGCGAAGCAAGCAGCTAGAGGCATTTGCATATTCCTTATTCTAAATACTGCGGTATCAATAACTATATCCACTCTTCTACGGAGGCCTCTGTTCCAGTCTCGTCTCAAACTGGAGTCGTAAACTTACATTTTTCGTCGTGCTGCTCTTCCCGTGAAGATGGTTCTTCGGGCAGGTCCCGACCGCTGCTCACAGGAGCCTCCCAGTGGTCTGGAAGCGCATTGCCGGAACTCGAAGGCAGGATTGCTCTGTCAGTCTCCCAATAGGCCTCGAATGCCTACGTTAGGGGCGCGCGTGCACAGAGTGGCAAGAAGAAACGCTTGCTTTCAAGAGTCCAGGTATGGCGATCGCCATTAGCAGTAAGTCTATGGAGAAGCGAGGTTTAAATGTTGCTGTTATACATGATGTTGGCTGCTCGGCTCATAGTGACTGCCAAAAAGAACTGCACGAAAACAATGCGACAAGGAGAGAGATGTGCCCCGTCGTCTTCGCGCAGTTTTTTTGAAAAAGTTGTAGCTTCTGCATCAAGCTGAATAAAGTTCCAAGAGGTTAAATGGTTTGCCCTGCTTCAGAAACCACTTCGTACATGTAGCATGTTACCCAGAGGTTCTACGGGAGACTTAGAACGGTGATGATTCGGGCTAGTGGGTAATTCGCACGCGGTTCCTTAGCTCAAAAACATGAAGGAACCAGACACAAGGATTTGTGTCCCCTCCCTTTGTTGTTTGGCGGTGTCAGCCATCTCCAAGCCCCCCCATCTCTCGATTCTCACTGTTTTAAAGGTGCCGAAAGGAAACATTTCGCTGCGCGTGTTAGTGGTGAATTTGATGCACTCAAACATAGTAAGGACGAATCCGGAATACAGAATCATCGAATTCTGCGAGGAGACCTATATATAGTAAATGAAAAGACAGTCTTGCCAGTTAGAATACGGAAAGAATGAAACTCTGGGGACGCTAAAGCCAACTTTAAAACGGAATAGAATAGGATTAAATCACATCCGCTACAGTTTCTGGTGCAATTTTTGTGCGTGTTTGCGTCATTTTCTTTGAAATTGTCGGTGCACCAACCGTCATATTCGGGCTACTAGCTGCAGATAGCTGTGCTCACAACGTGGTGGGCACATTGCGATGACGTCACAAGATCACGTAACCACTCTCGGCTAATCACCGAATTTTTGACATCTATGGCGGATTCTACTTCTTACGTAAACACTAATGATATCGCGTTGATATTTGGCAGCATATACTCTTTTACTTAACGAATGCCGTCATCCGCCGTGCGATGCCAGTGCTTTACTGCTTGGTTAGTTCATTCTGGGCCGCGATTGCACCTTTTAGAAATAATGAGCACCTGCCAAAGCATGCCAAGAACGCTATTGTAAACGTCCGTGTATGCTTCGCTTACCTCCCTCTCCACGTCGGCTAATGCGGTGTCCACACGGGCAACCATTCCGCTTCCACCGGAAGCTACATAGAAGGATTTGAGGCATACTTTTAGATGGTTAAAGATCGAAAGCGTAGCAACTCCTTTGCTAAACCACGCAACTAAAAAGGCCAGGTCTCTATAAAAAAATACAATTTCTTTCTTCAAAATACTGCCGTAAGAATAACTACATGCACTCCTCTATGCAGGCCTGTCTTCCAGTCACGTGTCAATCGCGAATCGCAAACTTACGTTCTTCGTCACGTCGCTCTTCCCTTGAGGCCGGCCCTTCGGGCTGATCCGGCCTTGCGCTCCCAGGAGCCTCACAGTAGTCCGGAAGCATATATTGTGGCGCAGGCGGGCATTCGCTCTGTGTCTCCTTCGGTCGGACGACCTGCGATTCATTGATTGTTAGAGTGGTCTTACATAATGTAAAAAAAGCGATCATAAACGGTTTTTCGCTCAAAAAAGCTTTTGTCCAGAATTTCTGTGTATAAATGATTTTTTAAACATCTGTCTTCGAAAAAGAGGTAGCCACGGTGTCTCTGTACTTGCTGCCAAATATTCAAAAACTGCTCGAAAACCAAAGAGCGCAGTCGATTAGTTTGGAAGCATTTTGAAAATGTACTGGTTGATTCGCTCAGCGAAATGAATACAATGGCATCCGATCAACTATCTAAAGATTTCGGATATTTGCCCACCTCTACTGATGAGAAATGTTCGATGCACTGAGACGCAGTAAGCAATGCTAATTGCAGCTAACAACTACAGGGTAAACTTAAAAACAATGAGGAAATTATAGAAAATAACGAAAGTTGTTAATTTATCGCGCTATTTTCATGGCGTGCGCCAATGTAGCCGGCATGACTGCTTATAAGCGATCACTGTATATCATAAAACCGTCTTTTTAAATCACTTACTTTACCAGCGAACTATGGGTAGTGAGCGCTGTCTCTTAATTCCCTCGTCCGGAAGGCCGACTGGCACATTTAATTCGTGCACTAGTTTTCCGTTCTGCACAAATACGCAGGCCGGAACTCCGAATAGCCTGAAGAAAGTCGTTGCCACACCAGTCACGCTGACTATCGAGAAAAGTCTAAAGGCATTCAATATTAGCGCGCAGAATGTGCAGGTGCCGCAGCAATCACTTGGCGATGGATATGCCGTTGCGACGCATTCGCTACGATGGCAGAAGGCTGACCAAAGATCCCGGGATTGTGTCATGCCGCGTGAACCGACTTAAGGGAGCTCATGAAGATCAAAACTCCCATCCGCCGAAATTTTGGTGCCACACATTGAAGCCTGATTGTTCAACATTAATCCAGAAGTTCAAACTGGACACCTTCACACCTGATGATATTTGTATGGCCCACACAATTTCCTAAGCGCGCCCCGCGGTGGCTCAGTGGTTATGACGCTCAGCTGCTGACTCGAAGATGCGGGTTCGATCCCGGCCGTGGCGGTTGAATTTCGATGGAGACGAAATTGTAGAGGCCTGTGTACTGTGCGATATAAGTGCATGTTAAAGAACCCCAGGCGGTCCAAATTTCCGGAGCCTTTATCTACGGCGTCCCTCATATAGCTTTAGTCTATTTGGGACTTTAAACCCCATTAGAAACAAAATAAAACCAACTTGATTAAACATTAAACACCAGCTCAGGCCATCACGTTTGACTATTCAATGCCGATCACGGCAAAATGGCAGTTTGAAGATGGAATGCTGTCCTCACCTCATTGGGCTCGACAACCATAGGTTCCTCTTCTCCAGTGGGAGCACCTTGGACGAAATGCATGAAAACATGAATAAGGTGTGGCAAAAACCGCAGGCGCAAATTCTAAATGTGGGATGCTTACACGAAGCCGCTTTGCACAAAACACACCCCGTGCATTTATCATCTATAATGACAGAATTCGGCCCATCGTGTTACACATGCGTCAACGCACCACCAGCTCTTATGGGGTCAATGTCCTTGCAAGTTTACGGAGCCTGATCTGTCATTCCTATGTCGCGGACGTTGCGGCGGGACTTGTTCGTTGCCTAAGCGTGCTTTACTGGTGCAATCTTTAATGCAATAATATTAGAAGCCTAATCGGAAACAAAATTGCGCCGTCGGTCTTAAAATTCGCTGAATGTCTGGAGGAAAGTGATGTCACCGCGCCAGATATTGGCATTGGCTGGAGAGAAGGGACGTCACCACACTGGAAACTACGCCACTGCCGGTTAAGGCATAATTAGCCTCCTTTTAACGCTGTCGGAATAACAACACTATGTGATTAGAGGTCGCTGTGAATTATTTCTTTACATAATTCTGCAGACATCTTAACCGCGTCCAGAAAGGAAGGGCACAGAACAGATGGAAATTGTTTACATCTGCCTTCACAGCAAGCCTTTTATTAACGCTAAAAAGACCTGCTTACAAAACTTAAAAGAGAGTTGACGTTAAAACACGCACAAGAATTAAAACAAATATTTCCTTGATGATATTCTGATGGATCCTCTCATCACTCAACATTTAGAACGAAAATATTCCACTCCCTAAGCCTTCATGGAAAATAGCAAAAAGAATGATTTTATTGGGCAAAATATGTAGCTATGCTGTAATTGAGCTGATGGCGAGCGCTTGTGCTTAAGTAAAAACTGAATTAAGCGAGAGGGGCACCTTTGTAGCTCAGCATTATTACCTGATAGCAGGCCAGCTTTACGTAAAATCACTAATAGGTTTGAGTTTTTGCCATTCATAAATTTGGGGAGCGAGTTAGTTTGTGACTATAAACCTTACAGCGCACCCCTGTACATTTTTCAGTTGAGCTGTTCCCACCTTCCGTGGAGATCCAAACCATATAGCGCAAGAATTAGGCCAGTCGCTACTCTCGGAACTTTTTCTTAGAACGTCACGTGAGCCTTTTTGTTTGAAATAGACTGATTTTATCTGATACGATTCGGCTTAATAGCAGCGTATTCAATTTTTTGGCGTGTAAGAATGGCAAAGGACGTCCTTCTCCCACACCAGCTCCGATTTTTAGAATGGAGGTCTGCACGGAACTACGTCTCAGAGATAACCAAAACAGACCACGATAACCCTTCACGTCTTTGTGCTTCAATGCACTGTCGTCTCGTAACTATTGTCACGCGGTTGGCATGACGGCGAGCACGCAGAAGAGGATGTCATTACACAAAAGACTCTCGGTAAACTCTACATGTTTGTGGGGCGAACTCGCACTGGTAAATACAGCTCGGTGATGGTGGAGAGCAACAGTGTGCTCGGAGGTCGACGAAGGTGAGAGACATCTCCACTCTAGGCTGCGTTGAAATTAAAACTGTTACTACGAACCTTCATGATAAGGTCTCTGAAAAGTTTAGGACAATTTTCAACAAAATGAAAACACCTTCGTGCGACTACAGTTATTTCAGGCGAACCCGGTCAACTCTCGTGTAACAAAAAAAAATGACAAGACCGCGTGCTCGGGGCTGTGAGCACGGACCATGAACAATCACCGGTTTTCTATCGTGCTCGCACTGCATTAACCTTCCAGTGCGCGTCCTATCGCAATGGAAAGAAATACAAACAACGTGGCGCCTACCCGCTGCACTGTTCGAATATCTTTTGATCGCGCTTTTACCTGGGTGGTAAAAAAGGCCGCCACCGTCTGGAAGACGTTGAAGTAACGAGCGTTAGCCGTTTGGTTTACTAAATGAACAAAGCAGAGAAGAACGCGCCATTCGTTTCGAGAAACGGAATGTAATACCCTTTGAAACTCGGTAGATTGCCACCATGATTGGCTACGCGTGTACGCACGGAGCCTAGCTGAACTATCGCCGCCTAGCGCCATCTATCAGAGAAATTACGGTGCACCTCTACCCATTGTCGAGTTGCACACACTCAGGATACTTTCATAACGGAGTTAGCATCGTTTGGGGGATCAAGGTAGGCCAAGAATTTGGGTTGCGGTGCGATATGGTAATGCTACAATTAGTAATTGCATGTATACAATGTTTACCTATTATTTAATTGCGGTTTTATTTCTATATCACAACCCATAGAGTTCTATTTGCCTACCAAATTCGGTATACAACTGTTCCCGGATGGGTGCCCGCTGTCGCTGTACATATAGGAGACCGAATACATGCATGTGAAGCTGTCCCGTAGCAAGAGTTTTCCTACCCGCTTTAGATATTTTTTGGGGGGAAGGGGAAAAGGGTTGAGAGGCCACAACAATATTTAATGGCTGCCATCTTAAAATCGAGAAACCGTAACTATGCCACCATATCGTCCCCTGACGTCATTCTCACATAGTTACAACTCTATCCACCATTTGCAGCGTCACGACATCATTGGCGCGCGGCAGGTGGTTGTATCTATAGTGGTATTTTAGATGACGCTACAGGTCTCAATGTGAGACGCGCTGTTTTCTAGTTGCAGCCACAGATGGTGCTTTGATCTCAGGGTGGTAAGAGACCCCAAGAAATCTCGAAACATGATGAGTAAAAGCTATCGCTCTTAAAAATATTGGCAACGGTTTAAATTGGCTAAGCCAGGAATTCAGCGAAAAGCAAGCAGGCTTGTTAAGCGTTCGAGGCTCGTCCATGGCAGCTTCGCTACACGCTCGTGACAGCCGTTCTATATATACCCACGCGACCACGTGGCTATGACGTTCACCACGTGGTCTTACGCCCCCCCCCCCCACCATCGGATGCCACCACGTGGCTCCACATCCCGCCATCGGATGTTCTTAAGGTCAAAGTTCAACCCAACGGTCGCCGAACAAGTTTCGATTATCTCAAACCTCCTATTTAACATCGCCATGGCAACGGTCGCCAAGGCATTACAGTTTATACAAAATATTGAATTCCCCCTGCATGCCGACGACATCACTGTGTCGACAAGAACAATCCCTCCAACAAGGCGCCGCCTGCGTAGAGCATATAGCCAGACAATGCGGCTCAGTGCTCTCCGCAGAAATTCGAAGGGAACCGCATGAAAGGATACAACTGCCGCACCCACCCAAGAACAAATAAAAATTCTACTTCAAGGGGCAGAAATCACAGGAATCCCAGTCATCAGAATCCTTAAAATCTGGCTTCAGTCCGATCGCAGAGCGTCACACGCCTTCAAACTTCTGAACACATCAACCGGCCACGTGTTGGAAATGATACGCCGCGTAGCAATAACACGAAAGGGACTGCGGAAAGAGGACACTATGTGACCCGCACAAGCGCTGATCATCAGCAGAGTTTCATACAACCTCCACAACTTTCCGCTCCTCAAAGGTGAACGGAACGGAATTGACGCCGTCATCCGTTCAGCAATCAGGAATGTGCTCAGCCTGCCTCCATACACCGCCAACGATAAGCTTGACGCGTTGGGCTTCCCCACCACCTTTGAAGAAATTCAAGAGGCCGTTCTCCTACCCTAAAGAGAATGTCTGGTCACAACAGAAACGGGAAGACAAATCATACAGAGTCGGATACAGTCCACTACAACCTTCATTCCCGTGACAAATAGAGCTCGCATACGCGCAGCTCCAATACCCAAAGACATGTCCGCCCACTCCCATGTAGGCCGAAGAACAACCATAGTACATTACATAAGACGAATGACAGGGAGGAGCGGTAGGGCAGTCAGCGTAGACGGAGCCCTATATTCCTCTCCACGTGGGAACGCAGCTGTAGCTACCGTAGAAATACCCAGCTACCAAGAACTCGTGAGCCTTTCCATACAGAACTGCACCATACTGGAGGCTGTAGTGGCTGCGATATCGCTGGCTTTGCAGAACTGGAATTCTACCAGCCGGTTCTACCACACCGTGAGGGACTCACAGGCGGCTTGTCGGCTGCTACTTGCAAGCAGAATAAAGAAAAGATTGCTCTTGCTAGTTACGGGCATCTCCGAATCAAATACATCCATCAAAGATGACTTGGACGTCCGCAGGGAATCAGCTGGCGGATGACCCATCTCTGGGTTACACAAACCGAGCGGGCCTTAAGCCGATCTTCCCAACCATTCGCTAATCCAACGCATGTTCACAATCTACAACACTACACTCCGCCACCAATGCCTCATGCGTCTATTCCTACCACCAACTCACATACAACTGACGGCGCAGAAACCCAGGGACTGGACGCAAGTCGGGACCAAAACCTTCCCCAGTCTACACAAATACATTATATTCCAGGAACAATACCAAATAAGTCGCTCCGCAAAGGTCTTGGTAAGAGATTAAACGTTGTCGCCTTTCAACAAGAAACATCGCAGACTTAGGCACCAGTTTTTTTATGTGGAGGAAAATAAAGACCCTTAACTCCTCCAATAATAATTGCACGCCCACTTTTTTGCCATTATCTCAAGCCAGGCCTTTTTCACAGGCTCCAATGAACAATCCACGCTTGCAGAATAATTGGGCGTTTAAACACTGTACATCAGCGCATGAAATAAGAGGAGGCCGAGAAGAGCTGTACTTTTACCCATGATCGCGGCATTATCGGCATCCTCCTGGATGCTCAAACACCGCGTCTTGGTTTCTTAAGAGAGCTCAGGCCACCCATCGTACGTGAAGAACGAAGGCTTACTATTGCGGTGTGCCTCGGCGATTGGGTCTTCACGAAAATAAAAACGAAAGGTTGGAAAAGGCAGGACACTGATGAAACTGCTTGACATCCCCGATGACCTGTTTGTGTCGGAAAATTCTGCAGAGATACTTAAGAATGCTTACGTGAGGGAATTCGAAAGCATTACCGTCCCTGGGTGCAATGTTCACTCGCAATATAAATGCATGTAATGAGGTTCCTTTCTACGTGTTTGTGTTTTCCCGCACACAGGAACAGCAGCGATGATGGTGCTAAAGCCCTTCTACTTGCTTACGCAGTTGCTCGTGATCGACTGCAACTTCCCTGCTTTTTGCCTGGATTTGCCTGGAGGAGGACCATCGCTGCCAAATGCTGCCCGTTTCTTCTCGGCCGGTCATTGTCCTGCCACTTTGAACTTCGCGCCGTTGGACCATGAAAGCGCGCTGCCACCGCGCTGCGACAAGCAAGACGCACCGCCACCGTCATCAACCAGCGTGCCGTGTATAAATAGTCAACCGATGCATCCGCTCGTCAGTGGGCGTGGGACAGCAGCGATGATGGTGCTAAAGCCCTTCTACTTGCTTACGCAGGTTAGTTGCCCCCTTTCACTATATTCTAAGCGTACCAGTAATCGCTGTTTACTGCTTGTCCCATGCCCACACACTTTGGGATGCTCCGTTGCCGATTGTATTCATGTTGTGAAGTTGCTTTTGTTGTCAGGTGATGTAGAATCGAACCCTGGTCCTAACAAGCAAGGCCTGGGTAATGAGGATATATTAGTCGCAATTAATGACCTCAAAAAATCTATGGAATCGCGCCTTGGGGAAGTAATGGCATCTTTGAGCGAGGTAAAGGCCAGTCAAAAACAGCTAGAGGCCGGTCAAAAACAGCTAGAGGCTAGTCAAAAGCAGCTTGAAGACACGGTGTCAGACGCATTACATCGACTGGCAGCTCTCGAAGCAAAGGCAAACGATTCTACAGCTCTTCTGGATGGGGCTGACGTGAAACACTTCGTAACTAAAGCTGTTCTTGATGAAAGCTATCTTCTGCGGACACGCCTTGATGAATTTGAAGATCAGTCTCGAAGAGATAATCTTATATTTTATGGTGTCGATGATGCAGCAGATGAAACATGGGCGGAATCTGAGCGGAAGATACGGAGACGCCTTCTGAGCTCATTTTCCCTGGAACTAACCGATGAAGGCATTGCAAGAGCACATCGCCTTGGAGCTTTCGTTCAAAAGAAATGCCGACCGAACGTCGTGAAGTTCGCGTCGTTCAAAGTTAAAGATAGCATTTGGGCTCAGAGAACAAAACTGAAGAATTCAGGCGTGTCTATGCAGGAGGACTTTTGCAGAGCAACTAGGCTTTCGCGGAAAAAGCTCATGGACTATGGTAAAGCAAGTGGCCATAAATACAACCTGCGTTACAACAGGCTGTACGTAAACAAAAAGTGCTACGTATATTTTTCTGGAAAAGCAGCGCTGAACAGACGAGGACAGAGACGAGGCGACAAGAACGGGCGCTGAACTGACAACAAATTTTATTGAAGGGATTCATATTTATAAACGTAGTGCAGCTACCGTTCGCGCATGCTCAGGAAAGTCAGCTCTTTTGGTGATCGTCAGCTCTTTTCGATCGTCAACTGCTCGCTTCTCCCATGGACAGCAATTTTATCAAGGTTTTTCGTTACGTGGACGATTTTTTAGTTGTCTTAGACTGTGACGCGCAGGCGCTTCAGCGTATCAGTAAGAATGTACTGGGTTCATTCGGTATTGTGATGAATCCTCTTGACCTCACCCACGAACTTCCAGTAAATGGCCAAATTAGATTTCTAGACATCCGGTTCCACTTTAAAGATGATGGTGTCTGCTGGTGCTATGAACCGCGCGCCAACAAGCCACTTCTGGCGTTCAACTCCGCCCACTCCAAGCTCGTTAAACGAGCTATTGCCATGTCTTGCCTCAAGAACGCTCTCGGCAAATCCTGCCCGCATCTGATGTCGCAAGCATTCAATCGTCAAGCAGATAGACTGCTTAGCGCTGGGTACCCGCACCACCTCCTGGTTTCAGTCGCTGAAAGCTGCCTAAAACACATGCGCAGCAAGGTGCATACGTGCGATAGCCGCGCACAGCGCAGGCAGAAGGTAGCTGTTATGCCTTACATACACTCACTTTCGCACAATCTGAAAAAGGTAGCCCAGCGTTACGACGTGAAAGTGGTCTTCTCTGCCCCTCACAAGCTGTCCAAGCTTTGCAGGATCACTAATCCGGAGGCGACCCAGAAGCGTGGCTGTGGCAAAAAACATAGGCGGCCTTATGTTGATTGCACAGAAGGTGTAGTTTACAAAATTCCGTTAAGTTGTGGAAAGACGTATGTTGGCCAAACTGGGAGATGCGTGAACGAGAGGTTAAGAGAGCATGCCTTGAACGTGAAAAATGCACGCGAGGGAAAAGATTTTGAAGGCTTCCTCGCAAGTCACTGTATCACTTGCCTAGATTGTACTCCTGCACTCGGTGACACCTCCATAATCAGAAAGAGCAGTGTACGTATGACTAGAGAAATAGCTGAATCAAATCAGATATATAGCCTGGGAGAGGGCTGCGTCAGCACAGCCTCTATCGCCCTTTCACCAAAAGAGCTGACTTTCCTGAGCATGCGCGAACGGTAGCTGCACTACGTTTATAAATGTGAATCCCTTCAATAAAATTTGTTGTCAGTTCAGCGCCCGTTCTTGTCGCCTCGTCTCTGTCCTCGTCTGTTCAGCGCTGCTTTTCCAGAAAACTATGTACCAACACGCCCAACTCGCCGCATTAACCAAGTGCTACGTATATTCTGCCGACACGGATGCCGTATGCGAAGTTGAAGCGCCTAGCGGGAGTGCCTCTGAAAATGACGCAACAGCCCCGCCTGCATCTCCTCCGCTTGCATCAGGTACGCCTGCATCAACTTCTACCTCAGGTTCGCCATAGGAAAATGGAGCCGTTCAGGCAATGCCGAATCCAGATTACACGATTCTTTTCACTAACATTCGCAGCATTTTAAATAAACGAGACTCATTGTCAGCTCTAGCCGACACGTGTTTTGCCGATGTGATTGTCCTGACCGAAACGTGGCTGTCTGAAAAAGTTGATTCTCGGGAACTGTTCACTTGTGAAAAAAATTATAACATTTATAGATTTGATCGCTGCGAGCGTGTTTTTTTTTGATTGCCGTATCAGATGAAATTGCTTCCTATAGCGTTCCCGTGAATTCTTCACTGGAATTTCTCTGCACTTGCTTACGTTTGAACCACAAAGACGTTTTATTCTGTGTATGCTATCGACCACCTAGCTCACAGCCTTGCTTCTGCGATTACCTACATGACGCCATTAACTCGGTCCTTTCTAAGTTTCCGAGGTCTCCTCTTTATATTTTTGGTGATTTCAACCTTCCCGCAATTTCATGGAAAATCCCCTCTTTTGATCTCTTACGTCCTTTCTGAGAATGTTCTGCAGTCATTGAATTGTGTGCCACGTTCAACCTTGATCAAATCGTTAAAGAACCAACCCGTGTTACTCAGACATCTGCCAACATACTTGATCTTGTGCTAACCACTTCTCCTGAAACTATATCTTCAATCAGCTTTCTTCCGGGCTTAAGTGACCATAGTGCAATCCACCTAACTATGCCTTCACGCTCGGCTCGTTCTGCAAAAAGATACAAGCTACTTAGGAACTACAACAAGGCGGACTTCCAAGCTATTAATGCAGAGCTCGAGCGCTTTTCCGACACCTTCTTCCCGCAGTTCTGGAGTCGTTCCACTCAAGAAAACTGGCACATATTTAAAACGAAGGTGAACGATCTCATAAATGAATATATTCCCATTCGTCGCGTTTCCTGCTCCAAACAAGCACCTTGGTTCAGCGTATCGCTAAAGCGCCTCCTAAATAAAAAAAGCGCATTTTCCGGCAGCTGAAAAAATCAATAACTACTTATAAGTGGCACCTATATCGTGCTGTCGCGTCACAGTACAAGCAGGCGCTGCAGAGCGCTAAGCATGTCTTTTATCATGACACACTGCCTCATTTGCTCGTTTCCAACACTCAAAAATTTTGGAACGTCGTTAATATGCGCAAAACAAAAGAGGTCCGACTTCGCTCCATAAACAATATCCCGGTTCCCCCTCACAAGTGCTGCATTGCTTTGAACAACACATTTTTTTTCATCCTTTAGTAATTCCGTTGTGTCCACCTTACCCGATATTGCGGTTTCAGCATCTGTTCAGATGGAGCCTATAACTATCAATGATGAAGGTGTTGCCAGGCTTATTCAGAAAGGAAAGCTTGATTCAGCTGCAGGGGTCGACGGTATTAGTTATAAGTTCTTGAAAAGTACATGTTTATATTCATCCATGATGTTGTCCGAAATTTTTACGCAGTCCATCCGCAGCGCATCACTGCCTGACGACTGGAGGATCGCCAAGGTGGTTCCAGTCCACAAGTCTGGTGACGTTCATAATCCTAATAACTAGAGGCCTATTTCCTTAACATCTATTCCATGCAAACTCCTTGAACATATTATCTATTCACACCTTGTTGACTATCTGGAAGCTAATTCGGTTTTTACAAATTCACAGCATGGTTTTCGTAAGCATCATTCATGTGAAACTCAATTAATTGCATTCACTAATGACTTGATTTTCGCTCTGGACCACTCTTTCCTCATTGATTGTATATATATCCACTTTGCAAACGCTTTTGACACCGTGTCACATCAACTGTTACTTTATAAGTTAAGTAAATTAAATATTGATAATGGTATTTTAAAGTGGATTGAGTGTTTTTTAAGTAATCGAAGTCAGTATGCAAATGCTAACGATCATGACTCCCTCATTTCCCCCGTAACCTCTGGCGTTCCGCAAGGATCAGTTCTAGGACCTCTTCTTTTCCTTATCTATATTAATGATCTTCCTTCCTCAGTTACTTCCAAAATAAGACTTTTCGCTGATGACTGTGTTTTATACAGAGAAGTTACTAACCAAGATGATGCATGTGCTCTTCAAAATGATCTGAATATAATTGGAACTTGGTGTAATACCTGGCTTATGAAACTAAACGTTAACAAATGTAAATTAATGAGAATTACACGCACGACTAATCATAACATTCCGTGCTCATACTCTCTCGACGACACCCCACTGACCCAAGTTACCAAGTATAAGTACCTTGGAGTTCAAATAACAGATGATCTGTCCTGGAAGGCTCACATTGAATATATTACTAACGAGGCCAACCGCATGCTTGGCTTCATCCGCCGTAACTTTTCCCTTGCCCCTATCCCTGTGAAACTACTGCTCTACAAAACACTCGTCCATTCAAAAATTGAATACGCTGCTCCAGTGTGGGACCCATACACTAACTCTCTCATTGGGCTGCTTGAATCCATCCAAAATCGCTCTGCAAGGTTCATAATGTCAAATTACTCCCTCCATGAAAGTGTTTCAGAAATGAAAAGAACGCTTAATCTTCCGGATCTTGCCATACGGCGCCGCATTTCGAGCCTCTGCACATTTCATAAAATATATTACGGCAACGAAACCTTAAAGCAGTCCTTGTTTAATCCTCCGGTGCACATATCGTCCCGCAGAGATCATCAACTAAAGGTGCACATTCCACAGTGCAGGACTGTCCAATATCTAAATTCCTTCGTCCCCAGAACAGCCTCGGACTGGAATCACCTGCCCTCCACCGTCGTCGTCATCAATGATTCTCAGAAATTCAAGGATACTGTTAATGCTTATGAATTGTAAACTGTTTATTTGTTTGTTTCTTTGTATTTATTTTTTTTTGCCTACTCCTCTCTGTAACGCCTGACCGGCCTTGAGAGTAATAAAATGAAATGAAATGAAATAAGACAGCCCCAGGAAATTTGCACGGCGCGCGGTAGCACAATTGTGATACTAAAGTCTGGGAAGGCATACAATTGAAGGTTATTACGTCACCGGTTGAAATCACTGTCGCAGGCTAGCCTCCAAGTTGACTAGCACATGCAAGCTAAATGTAATGAGAAATAATATGACACCATCCGAAACCCTGTATGACGAATGGTTGCGTTACAATTTGGGCACGAATCGCAGCAAAACTAGAGGTGAGTATATAAAGGCCAGAGGTGAGTATATATACGCGAACGACATGTATAGAATTGTCTGAAGTGGCGGTGCTCGGCTGGCTGCATGCGTCATACGGCCGCTTGATGACATCACCCCAATATTCTTGCCATCGCTGGGATTTTTCACACACATATGTCACATGCCTTTATCCTAATGATACTAGTAACAATGTTTTCGCATTAAAATGGCGCACGCAGTATTTAGAAAAGGAACCCTTTTCAGTGCCGTTGTTCGCTGGCCGCCCAATGTCTGCCCATCGTAGCACGTGGTACAGATGAAGCTGCGCATCATCCACTTCGGATTACCGCGAAAGGGCAGCTATACTCCATTTCACACATCCGATGCAACGCTGCCAAATGTAGCGCTCTTGATTGCACTTACCTCCTTCCTCTTTCAGTCCCACCTGAATGTCTTTCCTTTTGGTGAGGTTCAGGTGCCCACCGACAAGTTACAAAGTCACTGCGCCTTTGCTTTCACGAAAACTAATTTGTCATGAGCATTAATAAATTATACCTTATTGCCGACGACACCCTGTCGCTTTCTCGTCCCTTAGACCACTCGACCATAACACAAACGCGAACACGCCTCCCTCTATAATGTCATGGCGTCTTCTTCCGTACCTTTCACAGCGTTGCACCTTATGTATGAAACGAAGTGTAGACGAGAATTCGATACTCTCGCACCGTGACCGGTTCACGCGTACTCTCAGGCCTAGGCATCAGATGCCATCTTCTATCTCAGAACTATTGTATTAGAGTGCATGTTACGGGTGGTGAAGCAACCACTCCTCTCATACCGAGCTATTCTGGGCAAAAGCATTTTTGAGCAGGAAACTGTTCATGAACGCAGTTTTTTCGTATAATGTAAGATTTTACTATAACAATCAATATATCCGCACATTACCCGACGGCAGTCTTGTATTATTTTTAGTATTGACATTTTTTCTATTGTCAAAAGCGTTCCCCACTGGTTTTCTATGGCAGACGAATCGGTTCGATGCGATCACTGAGAAACACTTTGAAAGAAATGTTTTGCTACATACCGGAATAATGGACCATTACCTGCAATATTTCCATAACAATGTCTTATAACTTTCCAAGTTTCAAAACTTTTGCCCGAGAAAGCTGGACTTGTGTGCGGCTGGTTCATGAAATAGGAAGTTGGCTGCATTTTAGATTTTCTTGATTTTCAAGACAAATTAGCCCCTGGTGCTGGGATCCTCAATGCTTCTCAAATCATTGCGAGATTACTACTATTCTTGTCAAAACCCTACTGTCAAAAGAATTCTCGCTTTGGGAGACTGCCATCCAAGTCCAGGGGCGCAGTTTCTATATAGAGAAAACGTGTCCGTCTTTGCAGTGCATTGCTGATGCCGTACAGGGGGAGGCAAACAGGAAGACCGTAACTCACGACACGTAGTGCGGCTCAATGTGATAGGCGCCGTGTCAATGTTAACCGCGCCTCTGCGGACGCAACTCACCAAGGAAAACTGTTGCCGCTCTTCGATATCTCCGCTCAGACAACAAGATCGTCATTCTTCCTGCAAACAAGGTTCACGCCACCGTTCTCCTTGACAGCGAGGTCTACTGCCACAAAGTTTCGGATCTTCGGTTCGAGAGGATCAAAAAAGATACGACGTCTGAGCGATTGAGGCAAAATAAAGTATCTGCCCTTAATGAACAATCTTCCCTCCCATAAACTCTGGAGTGCTCTACCTGAAGCTTGTATGCACGAATGGCTGGACGCCCAGGTCTCCTGCGCCCCCCCCCCCCCCCCCCCAAGGTGTACAAGACCGGAATGCCTATGCGACCGCGAACCTGTACCTGTGCTCGTTATCAACGACGTCCACACCCTAAGCATGAAAAACCCTATATGTGTGTAAAACAGTAGAAAGAAGTCCGCTTGCCCATTTATAGAGGCACAGTATGCTGGCCGAGTTCTGGAGTAGATATCGATCTCTAAATATAGCGAACGACTGATTTTGAGAACGGAGCTATATTCGCGCTGCAAAGCATAGTAAATTATTGGAGTTCGCAATGGGAAGCTGCTTTTAAACGCAGCGCCGGAGGTTCTGAGGTTTGAGATTGGAATCCCAGTTAAACTTTTCGTAACTGCTAGAACTTTGCATCTGTAGAAGTGCGAATTTCTTGCCGTTGCACATAGTAAGTAGTCGATATATTCAGAAATGAATAATGTACTCTATGGGCCGGATTCAATGACCTGCTCATTCTAAATTGGCCATTTAGCGTCTGTCTGAACCTCTGTCATTGGTGACTCAGATATACCCGCGGTTTTCAAGCGTCTGTGGATGGCGACCCGGCCATTTAATAGTTGGAAACCGGACCTCACCACTGGCCAGCATTGAATGTGATGTGCAGCCTCTGGTGATGTTCATCTCAGCGCTCTGTACCGGGACTGCCCACTGGCTGCGATATGTACCCAATAGTAAGGTCCGGTCTCACACTACCCAATGGGCGGGTCGTTTTCTATCGGTGTTTTAAAGCCATGTGTATATCTGTGTGACCAACCACAGATGACTTTACGGACGCGAAATGGCTACATTAAATTGGACAGCTGATAGATACGGCCACAGGGCTTGGGTAGAATATTATGCTCCTTGAAGAGAGCGCACTTTAGTACGTTTCATGCTTAGAGTGCAGAGCTCTGTCGAGTTACCCACAGCATGTTTGGTCCCAACTCAGTGGAAGAACGCCTGCCTATATACGAATCAAACGACATTTGGCCATACGTCTCTTGCAAGAGACAGCTCCGATGAGGCATTGGTCTTGTTTGACGTTGTCGCCCTGCTTGGCACCGTTCCGGCACCTCCAGAAGTGAGCGCAGCAAGGATAGGGCTCGAAGCGGATGATCAACTCGCCGAAAGGAAGTGCCTCAGCGTATGCGACCAACTTCTTCGTTAAAGAAGAATTTTAAGGCAAGCCGGTGCAACCGTGATGGGAGCGGTAATATCGGGGACCGCTGCAAAGCAGACGATGGAGGTATGACTGGAAATTCAGTACACGTTCATAAGTTGGAGCGGCGCAAGCGAAAACTGGTTTCCTGATGCCGCAGAAAGACCCATAACTGTGGAGAAAAACTCATGGATGCCGGACTTAGCTCATATTAAGTAATGACCTCTTCCTATCGCCCTGAAGCAGCAGCGTTGGGTCAGAAGAAGATTTACAGGTGCGGCGCACCCTGTAGTTGATGGAGGTCTATCGGCGGTGTCAAACCGATGGAGAAGTTCAACTCCAAAGCGCTCACGCACAACTTCCAGGTAAACGACACTGAAGCCCAGCTACGAACTGGCGAGGTAGCACGCGGCAGTTTTCAGGACGGCCGCATCGTGATCCTCTGGTCGACAGACTGATACAGTACCCGCTGAACAAATTTTTTTTGCTATCCTCTCGAGTGCATTAGATCACTGTCCATGCAACATCTCTCTTTGTACTGTAGCATCTGTTCAGTCCTTTGTATGCGTTGCATTCATTTTTCTATGAGCACTAAGTAATTCGCGTGTATCATCCCTTGGCTGCACACAGCTTTGTTTTGTTTGTGAACATTTGATTCCGACCAGTTCTCCTGGTTCCGACAGCCGAAAGGTGGACACCAAAGGTGCACCCCTTTGCCATTTGGTGGCTAGATTCCGCTGAGCTTCTCACGTTGAGTTGAGGGCATCTCCTGAGCGGCCGCGACAGCTACTATTTCACTGTCTAAGTGTGACTGGGGACGCAAACAACCTCTGCCTATGTGACAAGGTGATCTACTAACAAGCCTCAAGGTTTTCACGAATCGACCCACGTTATACGGTGTATGACTCTCTTGCCATCCTAAAGAAGTCCGCAGGAGAAGACATTCTTGTATACATATACAAACCGGACAGGAAGTTTACCCTGCGATATGAGGCAAGGAACAGATTGTTTTATTGACAGTCCATTGCAGTGAACAGGACCATAATTGGCATTCTCTGTTTAAAGCAAACCGACTTATTCTGGGTGCTTTCTAAAATTGCGATCAAAACATTCGACAACACGCAAAGCAACCACGGCCTCATTCCGCTGACGAAAGCAAAGAAAAATTGCTGTTCCGACTTGGAACCATAGGCTAGAGAAAGACAGAATCTTGGGTGAACTCTGTCGCAACGACAACATGATCTTATGACTACGGGTGTCTGGCGCCTTAACTGCAAGCTGAAAAGAAAGCAAACTACCCAGGCCTCCAAACCAAGCAATATCACTGTTCCTTACGTCCAAAGCTGCAGTCAAATGGCGGGGCGCCTGTTTCAAGAGCAGGAAATGCAGGATTGTCACGCGTCATTTGAAAAGCTCGGGAGCTTCAAGCATCGTATGCTGGCACTAATGCCAGATTACTTTCTCTATGCTCTCGTGGGGCATTCCGACAACTTGGATCACCCAGCCGATTTTGAGAATTAGAGGATTGCTAACTCAAAGGCCAACCCCGCTGGTGCGATAGATTTAGGAGCCTTGGAATATGCAAACACGCCAGGCAATGTAAACAATTTTGCAGGCTGCCTTCCATCACCGTACACCACGAAACTGCGAATAGCGCCTCTCGCACCGTATCCCGAAAAACCAGAAGATGCTAAGTCAGCCCCGAAAAGTGAGCTCTCTTCAAGTGACTTTTTCACGCTCCTTTCTTTCTAAACTGAATATGAACGCATTTCTGTATTTAAGGCGGAGAGACTACCTTTGTTAGCTCTCCATCATAACCTTCTCGTCATAACCACATCATTTTATAATACTTGCCAAAGGGCTCGTTGTTTGTACACCATGAAGTTTCTTTGAATGGCACTGAGACAAGAGCAGAAAGAAAGGAAATCAGGGCTAACGTGGCACTCAAGAGCAGACGTTCAGAAGAAAATCCGTGCGCGTTGTCCCATTAATTAAGGTTTGGTCGACAGCGCTCTGAACGTAACACGTTCACCTCTGAAACGGAAACGACCAAAAAACCCTATTTTTTTACTATAAGGTCTTAAAATGCCTGAAATGTCGTCATAACACGTATGAATGTAAATTAATTATGCTTTAATTAAACTGCTGCAATATACTGGAAAGCGAACCCAAGACTCATGGGTTGCAAGTCAGATACGCTATCCCTAGGCCAAAGAGGTCCTTTTGACCTACTTGGTTAAGGAAAGACTTAGAGTGTCTTGTATTTCACGTGTTCTAGTGTGCCTGCCGAAGTATGCTAATGACTAGGTGTAATTATAAAGGGGTGTTAAGAAGGAATGAAGCTAATAGCGATTAACGCTTTGGTGTCATTCCGTTAAGGCATAGCTTAAGTGCCTCCCTAATTTTTTAGCACGTTGCCTACAAGGCTAATTCGGCAGTGCCAGTTTCCTAATTACTAATAATTCTGCGACGACTGAGTGTTACTGGGTCGGACGCGCCAAGGCAGCATGATAGCTTCGCCGTACGGTACTTGGATACGAAATGTCGCAGTCGCGGAAATACTGATGTCCCAAAACACAAAATCCGCACCAGTGCTAGAGGCGCCACATTTAGATGTGTTCGCTATGTATGCTTCCGATTGGAAACTTCCAGCATAGAGTTCGATTAATAACGTGCACATATACCCTCTCAGATGTTTAGGGGAATCCACCAAGGTGGAGTAAATTTGTAGTAAGGGTACATTACTCACTGGCATCTACCTATGCGCAGCCATAAGAGTGCAAAGAAAGCTATACAGCTTTCTCAGAAACTTCGCGGTTAAAGAAAAATTCATCCTGGTGCGGGGTACGAACCCGTGACCACAGATTAAGCGCAGAAGTCACTCTATTACTCCCGTTTTGAGCATGTCGAGTCCCCCAGTCCACCTCTTTCGCCACATCTTGCTGCCACCTCCGATTCGGGCCTTCCCCAGTGATTTCCACTGCACCGCTACTCCTGGGTGGCAGAAGTGACGACGGAGAAAGGTTTCCTCATGCTTCCAACCTTAGCAGACTAGATGCGGAGCCACCGAGCTACAGCCAGCGTCTGCAACTCAAGTCGCCGTTTCTCATCGCACTTTTGTGGCATAAGAAGTTTTCCTAGCTTACAATGCCTGGTCAGATAGCATCTCCAAGCCGAGTGCCACAACTAGGCTTCCTGTCGGCAAAAGCATACAAAACCAAAAAGCGCGCGTTTCAACAAGTACAAACGCAGCCATCTGTTCTCCAGTTTCTGTTTTGGCATGCTAAAAATTCGATGCTATTCATCTACCCCACAATAAAAATGATGCTTGCACTGCACGCCTGATTTTACAAATCTTACAATTTCGATACAGCTCTCGACAAATCAGTCGTACGCTAACGGAACTAAGGTTCTGGCAGCGATGAGAGATTATAATTTAGATGTTTTAACTTTTAATACGAGTACAAACTTACCTTTCCTTTCCTTCATTGACCCATCTTTGTTGACGTTCCCGTAGCGCTTCTTGAGGTCATCTGGGAGTTTACGCCATGTCTCGTTGGAGAAGTAAGCAGGCTTCCACCGATGGTATTTTTCGGTGGTCATTCCTGTTAACAAAATGAATAGAAAAAGAACAGCATTGATAAATGTCGCACACGAGATTACGTATTTCCTTACATCACAAAAAATACGCGCAATGCGGCCCTCATGATAAATCGTGCAACTGCTTCCTGGCAGGTACAGCTTCTTAGTCAACAGTGAAGCGATTCTGCTGTAGTTAAGCAGGGTAGAGTTCGAGCGGGAGTCTCTATTGAATATTCAAGCAAATGCAGCATTGCTCGCATGGAACACGCATGTGCACATATGTCGCCATGCAACGACCCAATGCTTTAAAGGACATGAGCTCAATGACAGTTCCCGCAATGAAGCCGACAGCATCAGGGTTTAAGGGGTTCCCTGAGGAGAGGACGTTACGAACGGAGGCAAGCCGTTTTAATCGCGCGCAGCTGCGTCTACCCGGCCAATGTTTTACCTGAAAAAAGTGTTGAACATTGGAGTGCCAGAGTACCTGGAAAACTCAAAAATCATGCACACCTTAGGACGTAGGTCCAGTTAGCGCTCGAACCAGCCATCTTTCAAGTGGCTCCTGTCTACACACAAAAGTGTGGAGCGTAAATGACGTCAATTGGATCTAGCAGCAATGATCTAAATTACTGAGATAAAGTATACTCTCTGTGCACTGTTGACAGCTAAGGAAGCTCTCTTTTGATGCATGAAGTGTGGATTGTTATAAGTCAACAGGCCTCGTGGAGAGAATAGTAATTCTAGACCTCAGTCTTCAGAAAAGTCTGAAATTACACGGACGCTACAAAAGCCCCTGTACAGAGATTAAAAGCAGACCCCATGTGCTCTAACCTTTTGACAAAGGCTGTACCGGTATCGGCGCCACATCGCCACCATTACCTCTCTGCCGCTTGCTCGTGCCCGCGCCGGATTCTAATGCAATTCGCAGTTTAGATTAACTACAGTTAAAACCTGGCGTTCGTCTTATTCGGCTCGAGCGCCGATGCCCTAGCCCCGCATATTGGAACCAAGTGTAGTCTCCTATATACCTAATGCGTGGTGCATGAGCGTAACATTCCTTATAAGCTCGTGCAGAACACAACCAAGGGAGGAGACACGAAGACGACAAGAGAAACAAGTGTCCCGCCTTTGCCACACGCCATGAACTACCGAGAGCAGCTTTTCTGGGAAAAGACAAAGTGATGATGTCGATGATTACAATCATTATTAATGTCAATAAATATCAAGAAGATAAAAGTACTGGTGGATCATGATGGCGTGTATTGATAGATGAGTACTTGTGCAAAGAGGCTCAGAATGCGATTTCGCAGCGATAGCTTTTACTGCCAATTCTCTCGTTTTGTGGCATGTAGAAGGGTCCTCATATCAAGAGATATGAAATCATTTAAAAAGCGGCAATGCTCTTAGAGGCACGACAGACGACTTCATCTTCGTTATAAAGGCAAGCTTTAACTGCGCATCGTCTAATGTTATCGGCATGCTTCGATGCTCCTCTTGTCGGAAACAATATATCAGGTAAACAGGGCAATAAATGAGCGCCAGACTAAATGGTCATCGAGCTGACAGCAAGGAGCCTACAGACGGCAAAGGCGGAACAATATTCATCATCATCATCATCAGCCTGACTACACCCAGTGCAGGGCAAATACATCTCCCATGTCTGTCCAATTAACTCCGCCCTTTGCCAGCTGAATCCACCCTTTGCCTGCAAAATTCTTAAACCTGTCCGCCCACCTAACCTTCTGCCGCCCCCTGATACGCTTACTTACCGGCGGTTATCTTGCGTTCGCATTACATGGTCTGCCGAAGCCCATTTATACTTCTTGATTTTGACTAGGATGTCATTACCCCCCGCGTTTGTTCCCTCACCCACTCTGCCAGCTTCCGGTCTCTTACCGTTACAACTATCAGTTTTCTTCCCATGGCTCGCCGCGTTGTCCTTAACTTAAGCGGAATACTTTTCGTCAGCCTCCATGTTTCTGCCCTGTAGGTGAGTACCGGTACGATACAGCTCTTGTAAACTTTACTCTTGAGGGATATTGGTAAATTATAATTCATGATCTGGGAGAACCTGTCATATATATGCGCTCCAGCCCATTCTTATCCTTCTAGTTATTTCCCTCTCATTATCCGGATCAGCTGTCACCACCTGTTCTATGTGGACGTATTCTTTTACCAATTCCAGCATCTTGCTGCCAATTGTGAACTCCTGTTTTCTTGCCAGGCTGTTAGGCTGTTGAACAGTACTTTGGTTTCCTGCATGTTAATTTTTAGACCTACCGTTCCGCTCTGCCTGCCTAACTCATTGATCATGATTTGCAGTTCACCTCCGTAGTGACTCAGCAAGGCAGTGTCATCAGCGAATCGCCGATTATTTAGATATTCTCCATTAACTCTTATTCCCAACTGTTCCCTATTCAGGCCTTGGAATACCTCCTGTAAACATGCGGCGAATAGCAATGGCGAGATGTGTGTCCTTGCCTGGTGCCTTTCTTTATTGGAATATTATTTCTCCCTTTATGCAGGACTATGGTATAGCTGTTCAGTTGCTATATATATCTTCCAGTATTTTGACATGAAGCTCTTCTACACACTGATTACGCAATGCCTGCATGACTGCTGAGGTTTCCACTGAGTCGAATGCTTTCTCGTAATCAATGAAGGCTATATATAGAGGCTGGCTATATTGTGCTCATTTCTCTATCAGTTGATTGATAGCGTGAATATGAACTATTGTTGAATGTCCATATCATTCACGAAAGCCTGCCTGACAATTTGGTTGATTAAAGTCTAAGGTTGCCCTGACTCTATTAGCGATTACCTTAGTAAATACCTTGTAGGCAACCGATAGTAAGCGGATCGGTTCTTGGCGTCTCTTTTCTTGTGAATTAAGATAATGTTTGCATTCTTCCAAGCTTCTTGATACCATTGGTAGCATAAGAGGGCTCTCGCACAGTTTCCGCCCTTGCCGTTAGATGACGTCCCACGTCCCACTCGCGGTATCAGAGGACGTGCTACATCTGGCGCTATGGACGAGGGTGGCGCTGGTGAACACTCTCATGGTTCGCTTATACCCAATAAGACATAAATACCCACGAGAGGAGGAGATTGGACAGCCATCGCCGTAGCTTAGTTGGTAGAGCACCGGAAGTGGTATTCGGAGGTCGTGGGTTCGGATCCCAACGGCGGCATGGTTGTTTTTTCTGCACCTTTCTAAGTAATTTTCTTTAAGAAATAGATTTATCTAAGTATTATTATACCACTGATAAGCACAACACATAAACATAAAATATAAATATTGCCCTATGGACCTTGGTTTCGGTGACTGTTGGCTCCCTTCATAAGTTTGTCCCGATCCCCTCATTTCCTTTACCTTGTCTGCTAACATATATATATATATATATATATATATATATATATATATATATATATATATATATATATATATATATATATATATATATATATATAAATTTTCAGGGCAACCTGAGCCTTTAATCAACCAAATGATCACGCAGGCTTCCGTAAAGTATATTCCACAATAGATCATATTCACACTATCAATCAATTGATAGAGAAATGAACAGGGTATAACCAACCTCTATATATAGCCTTCGAAACCGTTCGACTCAGAAGAAACCTCAGCAGTCATACAGATATTGCGTAATCAGTTTGTAGAAGAGCCTTATTTCAAAATACTGGAGATTAGATATAGCAACTGCATAGCTACCATAGTCCTGCCTAAAGTGGGCAATAAAATCTTTGTAATGAAAGGCGTCAGCCAGGGTGACACTGTCTCGCCAATGTTATTCAACGCCGGTTTACAGGAGGTATTACGAAGCCTTAATTGGGAACAGTTGGGAATAAGAGTTAATGGAGAATACCTAAATAATCTGCGATTCGCTGTTGACATTGCCTTGGTGAGTCACTTAGGAGGTGAGCTGAAAATCGCGATCAATGAGTTACACAGGCAGAGCAGAACGCTGGATCTAAAATTTGACATCCAGAAAACCAAAGTAATGTTCAACAGTCTAGCCAGGGAACAACAGTTCACACTTTTCAGCAAGGGGCTGAAAGTGATAAAAAAATACGTTTACTTAGGGCAAGTAGTGACACCTGATCCGGATCACAAGAGCGAAATAACTAGGATAGGAATGGGCTGGAGCGCATATATATGGTAGTTTATCTCGGATCACGAATAGCCCTCAAGAGAAAAATGTACAACAGCTGAATCTTACCAGTACTCACCTACGGGGCAGAAACGTGGAGGCTAACGAAAATGATTCAGCTTCAGTTAAAGACAATGCAGCGAGCCATGGAACGAAAAATGATAGGTGTAATGTTAAGACACCGGTAGCGGGCAGAGTGGGTGAAGGAACAAACGTGGCTTAATGATATTCTAGTCGAAATCAAGGGGAAGATATGGTCTTGGGCAGGGCTTGTAATGGGAATGCAAGATAACCGCTGGTGGTTAAGGGCAATGGAGTGGATGCGAATGCAAGGCAAGTGCTGCGGGGGTGGCTGAAAGTTTGGAGGGCGGATGAGATTAAAAAGTTTGCCAGGATGCTGTGGTCGCAGCTGGCTCAAGAGAGGGTTAGTTGGAGAGACGCGGGCGAGGCCTTTACCCTACAGTGGCCGTGGTCAGGTTGATGATGATGATGAGGCGGAAAGACGGGTTCAGGCAATAGTGGCGGAAGTAAGATGGAAAAACAGCATTTCTTTTGCAACTGACTTGCAAAGGAACTGCATCGCAAATGGCTCGGCCTCTTTATACTTACCTTTCTGCTACTTGCCTGGACTAGACTTTTCCATTCTTGTGCTGTGTATCTACCGACCACGTATCCTTACTTCAATTCAGTAATGCGCCACCAGAGTCCTCGTGTTATTTTATTGGCATATTTCAGACATTTATTACATATTTAAGACAAATGGTCGTATTTTAACCGATACCTGCAACAGATCTCAAGTAAAGAACCACTAACAGCCCGTAATTAGTTTGTCCTTTTCACACAACGGTTCCAATATCCGCTCAATATAAATCTGTATGAGCTGTAATTGTATTTGAGGATTAAAGCGTAACTGGCGACCTCTGCCTGCTTCAACAGATTAGTGATGAGTGACGTAAACCTCTACAGCACAAATAAGATTATACTCAGACGTAACCTTCGTTACCTTCATTTGTTGTAACGTAGGCGCCGACGGGTCAATTTTTGGTGAGAAAAGTGGTTATGAATGTCTCTGGATGGCTCTGGCGCATTTTTGAAGCGAAAGCTTCACTGCGCTAGGTTTAAAAGAGGGCAGCATCTGTGCAGTCACGTGACAGATGTCACGTGGGGTCACGTGGCAGGTCATGTGACCAACTGACGTCATCACAATCTGCCCGCCGTGGCAGATGGCAACTGCCCCATCAGACTGCCCCATCTGCAGTACTGTGCCATGCAAACCAAGCACGGCTTAACCAAAGTTTAAACCACAGCTAATTTCTTGGAACGGGTCCATCCCCAAGCATTCCTGACTAAGCTCAAATGCAGCAGGCAACGCCTGGTACCTTTTTCTGATGCAGCTACCGAGCGTCTCATAGATAGACGGTATTGTTATCACTACATGCTTATCTGTATTGTATCGTCATCACTACTAGACTATATTGTCATAACTACACATATCCAGAGTCACTATGGCGAGTGCCCTCACCTTCCTCCTCGCGCGATCGTCGTGGGCATGGCGCCTCTTGTTCCTCATTGGTGATGCCTTCTCCAGGAGCCACACCCTGGGCTGTAGAAATTCCAGTACGGGATGTTCCCTGTACATCACTGCTCGAGCTGTTCGGGGCGCTCTGTGACTGTGATGCCTGAAATATTTGCACCTGCAAAGGATCGTCAGAAAATTATCGAATTCTGTTTTCTTCCAAGGTACGTAGATACCGATTGCTGAAAGCTCAACGCGAACAGGGTGGTGCAGTGTATTGCAGGCCCAGAACAACAAGGACATTTTGAACATTTGTTTTTCTAAGCGTTACTTTCTGAGTGTTGCACGGGGTTTTCCGTGGAAGCCAATATTTCCTCACATTATCCAGCAGGCGATTTTTCACTGGTGCCCATGGCCAAAATTTGAAATGAATGCAGAGAGGAATAACTGGTCCCGCTTGCTATGCAGTGTTCGAATTCGGTATAAGCGTTATCCTCGTAAATCGGAAGTTACACACGCGTTACTAGCACGCTGTTTTTAGATAACAGCGCTGTGAAATTGTATCGGTGACTACACGGAGACCGCTATCCTGAAGACCTCTTACTCTTTCGACAATCAGCTTGAAATTATCAGCGCTACGAGTCGAAGTCACCTTAGACGGTGCGAAAGAAAGGTAATCCACAAAACGAGAGTGGGATGAGAACGGCGTACAACGCTTTTCAATGGTCAAAATATACTCTCAGGCTTTTGCATGCCCAGCATTTTTGCTCAAATGTTTCGAATATTCAAATCATGTAACCTGCTGTTACGACAATATGTGAGGTGATGTTCTATTCTTACGAAGCACGACAAGATCTTTCTTCTAAAGTTTATTCATCGCTGGCAACGCAGCAGTTAAGAATGTCATAAAAAACCGATGGAAAACGTTTTGGACGATCGCAACAAACGGTCAAAGATGAGATCAGCAGGTATATTGACTGTAATAGTGAAATCTTACACTGTATGAAAAACTGATTTCAAATAACCTATTTCGTTCAAAAATGCTTTTGTGTAGGATTGTTGGGCAGGATTCTCTTTGAGCCAAGTAGCTGCAAAAGTATATAGTGACGTAGAAGCCCTGATTGCCATTTATGGACGTTTTATGGGCGAAGTGGAACGTGCTTGCCTTGATCACTTAAGAAGCGATCCCATAGGCCCGGAAACACCCGCTCTTCACATAACATGCGCATTTCGATCGACCAGACCAATAGAACTACAATATTTGCAGCGTTTGTGTCGTGTGTGTGGGTGTTGTCGTCTTGTGCCGCTTTTAGCGCTTAGGTTCGCGTAACAATCTACAGCCAGCAGGAAATTCCCCAAAATTTATGATCTGATCCGTAGACATCACAAACTTTTCGAGCACAGATGGTCACTCGCATGTCTTCCACCCTCCCTCTTATGAAACCTGGACAAGGCGCGTTCGCACTTCCATTAAGGCGAAATGAAAAGTGCGCCTATACTCAAATTTCTTACTGCACGAAAGGCAAATTGGTCACTGTATATCCATCGTGACGCTTCAATGACGGCTGCGCAGTGTTTTCAGAAAAATAAACTATTAACCTCTGGACGCATTCAAGTTTGTAAGAGCAGTGCATGGATTTCCATAACGGAGTGGAATGTGGCCGTTACCTGTCTGGCCTTCGGTCCGACAATTGGCGGCAATTCTTCGCCTGTAACGTAGAGTCCTGGAACAGAGTAACAGTGCAGATGAGTCCGGAGCATTGCAGACAGTGGACTCTCTTAACAAGATGTGGAATGTTTCTGCGTGCGCAATAAACTTGTCGCCAGCCACGCAATAAGTGTCTCGCTTCAACTGCGCCCAGCCTCGGCCAGGCCAAGTTTTTTTACAATGGCCAAAGGGGCTTTAGAAGAAAAAAAGGTCAAATCCCGGTGGCTGGTACATTTATGTTAGAAATTTTTTCAATGGGCATTTTGTTGTCTAAGATACTATTTCGGACGCATCAAGGGAAGTGCTAGAGATGCTAGGAACGCAGGGTTTCTCGGTATTAGACAAAAAGCTGACATCTACCATGGAAAGGCGCAGAAATGCCGGAAGCATGAGTTTTCATATTTGGCTTGGCGTTTGATAGGCATGGAATAAGCTGCAACAATAAGACTTTTTTCACGGAAAAACCTCGAAGAAGTGCTGTCAAAGGTTCCACAAGAGCCTGACACCTAAATGGCACTTGCCTTAATTTAATCGAAGAAGTGAAAAATCGCACATTCGCAGTAAATATTCTGCATACAGCGGGCAGCATTTCGGCAAAGTCTCCACATGCATACCCCATCCGAGGCAGAATACACGTTTTCGGCCGAACACTATCAAGGCAGATAAGAAGCCTCGTCTTCTCGCATTCAGTACGTGAATGAAGCACTGTTCAAGAAACTCACGCAGACAGTGGAGTGAGTTCTCAATGAGGAATTCACAGTGAGGAACTCTAGAGTGCCATGTATGAAACATGGCGCATCCTGTTTGAGCTCAAGTCCTTCGCTTTCGTGTGCATTTTCATGAAGATGTAAATTCAGTATCGCTTGCAAACGAAACACAACTTTGTTCTTTCAAAGCGGCTCATAAGGGCAGGAGTCTGCTTTCCCTGTTTAAAAAGCAGCGTTTTAAATTAACCTGCCCGACTTGCCGAGAGCGTGCAATACAACCAATGCGCGCTCTTTGATCCTATGCTTGGCGCAGCTCTTTTGACAGGACTAGCTGTACCCGCCCCTAGATTCATTCAGGTCATTTTTCGGTCAACAGCCCGCCTACGGTGTCGCGGTCAACATCGACTTGCGCAACCTAGTCATCAAAAGCAGAACAAAAAAAGTAAATATCGCGGACATAAAATCTACAACGCATTTGCATGTCCCGTTATTCACTGCACGCATGGTGGCGTAAGGAACACTTTTTTTATTGGCGCTGTTTCGAAGGGGAAACGTGAGAGGCCTTTTCGGGATACGCCTGGTCAAGGTACTTCGGTATCTCCACCTCAACGCGAACCGCAAGGTTACTCCGCGAGGGCATCATTGTTTCGAAGTTGTCACGCTGTCGACAATCTGTACTACGGATTCTCCATTTATGGAGTGTGCGAGATACTTGAAGGTTGCGGTTCCCGCGGCCGAACCTGGTAGGTTTAATGCACGTCACAGGTAACCTCCGTTGCTTTGTGTTCAGTGCGCCTTCGATCTCCCGCGCTATACAGTTGGGAACTTTCGTTAAAAGAAGTTCATCGGAAGTATCCTACCGCGGCTAATGCTGTGCTTGAAGCAGCCAAATTCCACGCACACGCACACACTGACATCCCTTCAGTGACATCCGTGGAAGCTTTGTACTGGTATTGCAAACGCAGAAAGATACGCGAAAAAAAAACAGCAGGCACCGGAATGGGTCACATTCTATAGGTAATGGCGGATAGGAAGGACGTGGTATCGGTTGCAACGACTGCTACCGCTTATTCTAGTTTTTATCATCTTTAACCAGAGCAAATCTGCACGTCATTCGTGCACCTTAAAAAACGCCGTTCGGCTCCAGCGAGCATCCACACAACTAGCCGCTTGTCTCAGGTCGGGCTGTCGGCTCACTGTACGCTCGTTGCTTCATCTGCCACTTTTGCGCCTGGACATGCATTAGAGCGTCCCGGCCATCTTAGTGCGGGTTCCTCACGACAGATTTGACAGAACAATTGAAGGTATTTCCCAACAACAACAGAAAGAACGGTCCGAGAGGACAGCCGCAGCCCCGCACGCACTCCTTCTTACAATGACTGCCGTCTGAATAACAGCTAGTATTCAATTCTTAACGCGCGCATCTTTTCCAGTCCAAAAAAAATGTTGGTGGTTTAGTTCTGGTTAACCCTGGTCGAAAGCGAAAAGTTCCATCTCCATGGTTACCTTTGTGGTAGAGGAACTGGCGGTCTCTACGGCAGGCGCCGCATCGCTCACACCTAGCTTTAGGCTAAACGCATAAGAGTTCACAGGTGTTTTATGCAGAACACAATTTGATGCCCAGCGCATGAGATTCCAGCGGACGCTTTCCTGCTCCGCTCGGGCAAGGCGTCTGACGTCACGCAGAGAGTAAGCAGCACACCTTGGAAGCCTGCTTTCCTCCTCTCCGCAATGGTGTGACAGAGCCACTTCTGCTGCTCTCCATGGGAGGAGTCGCATCGATCACACCTAGCGTTCCGCCTAACGCATCAAAGTGCACCAGCGTTTTATGCAGAACCCACTTTCATGACCTGCGCATGCGATGCCGGCAGACGCTTTCCCGCTTCCCCGCTTGACCGAAGGTCAAGGTCAAAGGTCAAAGTCGAGATAGATGGTGTAACAACCGCTGCTGTCGCTGCTGTAGCTGACGTCATGTGTCGAACCTGACTACCGCCAGTGATGCTCATGGGTTGACCTCTAGCTACAATAAAGGTCAAACTTGCTGCCCCGCTGAACTCTAGCTACTTTCAAGTTCAAGCGTGCGAACCAGCTGATGGCTAGAAAAGCTGGCGCAGTGAAGCTTTTCGCTTCAAAAATAAAAAAAATCACGCAGATACTCACCTCCCTCGAATCGCCATACTTCTTGCGAGGCTGGTTCCACTGCAGGATACGGTGTTCCGTTCCCAGGGTGCGCATGCGGGACCACAGATGCAACGGATGGAACGGCAGGCCCTCTACCACTCCGGTTCCCCGCTGCAGCTCCGGGCAGCTGAAATTCATGGGTGTGCATAGAATGGGGGCGAAGGTATTGCCCCAGCTGAAAGCTGGTCGCGTACAAGGCGGCATGGCGCCATAAGAGGAGTAAGTTTAGCATCGCAAACAAAGGTCCAGAAAGTTATCTGACCGCGTGCGTGTTCCCAAGCTTTCCGGAGCATACGGGTTAAGACCCCTAACTACCAATGATTTCCGAGTTGGGGCGTCGCACTAGGCCTTTAGGCCGTTCTGAATTCAGGGAGCGAGAAAGAATTGCGTGTGGGCTGTCGATGCTTTGAAATGATGAACAAGAATGCTGTTTCCACCGTCTAAAACTACCTGTCACTAGGAACGGAGTAAAAAGCTTGAAAGCATCATTTGCCTCCCGCAAATCACGCTTAAAATATTCTCACACGCATCCTAGGTATATTGTGTTTTTAAGGGGAGGTGGTAAATACCGAGAATTGCCACTAGCTTTCTCCCCTGAACATCTGTCTTCATACCATACATAGCGGAAATGTTCCGGTAGCTGGGAAACAATCAGATAGATTATTCTCGCTTCATTCAGTTGAAGTTTCTTTCTCAATAACATTGTCGTTTTTTATGTGTTGAGGGAATCGCGATGTCAGATCAACGGGAAATTTAAAAACCGAGTATTTGCTGATCGATAACGTTCGGTGCCAAAGAGAGCACCCCGGTTCTTCCATCGCCGTCCAGGATGTCCCAACACCCCCCGCAACCATATTTTAGCCTGATACATATCCTTTACTCTCATCCTGCAGCAATCCAATCCATTTAATCCGTATTCCACACCCCCATTCTAGCGCGCCTGGTTGACATCGGACCACCGGACGGACAAGCTGGCCTTGGTGACTCTGGCGCAGCATGTACTCGACGCTTAGTGCTTTCTTTGAAGCTTTGTCTTCCTCCCTGTCCACAAAAAGTGTATAGCGCTACATAGCATATTGTCGCAACACACTTGTGTTATGGCACTTCCTAACGTCTCTTCCTAATGTTTCCATTCAACTTGTATGCTTGTCTCCGCCTTTCTTTCATTAAAATTCCCTTTCTTCTCTTGTATGCTTGATTTCGGTGGAAGATGAACCGTGTAAATAACCACTAATAGACATCAAATGCAAGAATGTACGATCAATAAAATTATGAAAAAAGATTGACGAACAGAGTGCCAACACAGTAGGATACATCGAAGAAAAAAAATAGTGTCAGAGAATGACGGATGCTTGGATGCTTGAGCAAATATACAGCGTTGATAACTCGCAGTAAGTCATAACCACGCCTTGATTGTGGTGTACTTTCCCTCGCATTCGCATATTGAAGTCGCCAATCCAGAGATCGGATATTCTCAAAAACACTCCCTCCCTCCTAATCTGCGCGTCCCACACAGCTCAGGCTCAGGGGCCCA
The DNA here is from genome assembly GCF_052857255.1 of Amblyomma americanum. Classification (NCBI taxonomy): domain Eukaryota; kingdom Metazoa; phylum Arthropoda; class Arachnida; order Ixodida; family Ixodidae; genus Amblyomma; species Amblyomma americanum. Next base: position 71,111,592 of record NC_135497.1, on the reverse strand, counting down.
CGCAGCTTAATCTGAAGAACGCGCTGTCCATCGCTGTCACTCTGGCACCATACAAGAAGCTGGCCTTTAACTTCAAACGCTCGGGTCCCGCACAATTTTCAGGAATTTTTTTCTTCTGGAAGTCATTCATTCTATGCACAGTCATCGAATGGAACCATTTGCCATCAAATGTAGGTACGGAATAAGACACAACTAAATTTCAAGAGCTAACCCGTGATTCGAATGACAAGTAACTTAACCCACATTCCTAAAGGTGTCACCCTTTCTTTCTTACATTTGTTTTTATCCGAAGATGCGGCTGTTGCGATGATTCATTAAGCGCCCCAAAATTTTGTTCCCATGCATTTGTTTAACTTTAGTGATTTACCTGTACTTATCATTTCATAGTGTAGTGATAATACTAGCGTTGTAAAATTTTTTCGCACAATTAGGTAGAATATTGGGCGTATATTTTTGTATAGTTATTCTTGTTTATTTTTGTGTGCTTTTTTCAGCATTATGTTGTGGCTAATATTTAGTTTTTTACCGCTCCGCCTCTTATGTAGTACCCTCGAAAGAGACACTTGAACTGTATTTTGAATCAATAAATAAACATACGTTAATGTCACTGTGGGACAGTCGTGGCGGTGCCGACATGCTGAGTGGACGTTCTGGGCATCAAGTCCTGTGCCGGGCCACGGCTGTCGCATTTCAATGAATGCAATGTACGACCTGAAGGTTCTTGAAATTTCTGTGCCTGACAACTACCCCGAGTGACTGCTGTAAGTACGGATTCCCCTTTATAACGTGGCTAACAGGTCACACCGCTCTTTTTTGATGCAAAAGTTATTCGGCACGAACAATTGTCATTAACTGTTAACTTTGCACGTGACAAGCAGAAGGCAATGGGAGTGCTTGTGGGCGATGCAAGGTCCGTACCTGAAAGGGCTTGAGGTCCTCGATGACCCAGCCAGATGAATCATGCGCCTCTGAAAAAAATAATGTACACAGTTATGAAAGCAGGCGGCACATTTTTCTAACACGCGGAATTTGCAGAACAAATGAGTCAAGCAATTTCCAGCCAACCCAATCGAGCGCTGTACAAAGTCAGCTCCTCCGCCTTGGTATTCATGGCAACACAGGTGGCGTAAATAAAGAAGACAAAAATTGAGCACTTCTCACGTATCAAGTAAAAGCCTTTCAATTGCCTAAGGCCGAAGGGATGGCGCCGAATACAGTCTGGCCTGAAATTCTGGAGGTGGGAAGTAGTACCCAGCGTGTTCATAGGCTCTTTGAGATAGAATTATTCTTTTAGGCTCTCAGCGACGGAATTGGCGGACGTCTGAATCCATTTGTAGGCTAATAAACTTAGATCAGTGAATGAACTCTTATATATTGACTCTAAGGCTGCTGTTTGCATTTAGTGAATTGGAGTGATCCATCAAGGCATCTTATATCAATCATCAGGTGTGCAGAAATGTAAAACTGCCCTTAGTACAGTGGCTCGAGTAATTTCGCGGCTCAGACGTATCTAAGGGACGCGTAAGCAGAGCGCAGCCACGTCTACCTCTCTCCACCCCTGCCAGAGCAGTGCCTCGCATAGCGCCACTCGAACCAGAGGGAAAGCGCGAAAGGAGCGTGATGCGTCCGCTCTGACCTACGTCACTTCGTGGGAGTGACTATGCGGGATCCGCAGCCGCCCAGCGCCCCTTGGATCCGCCTGCAGGGCCGAAATTCCAAGCGTCGTAGAGCCAAGAGCAATTACATCTTTACACATCTACTAACCAGCACCAGCTGCCCTGATGGTCCGCTACAATTCTCTAATTGCTACCAAGCGCCGAACAGTTAAAATTTAAATGTCAATTAGCAAGTTTTAGTCAGATATTGTAAAGTCAACTTCTATCACAACCGCTTTGGCGTCCATAAATGCCGTCGCCACGATCGCGAAAGAATCATGACTTTTACCTAAAAATGGCTGTTGTTTAAAGTCACTTATCTTCTCGTAAACACCCTGTAGTTGTTTGCTGTTCTGAGTGGTTCCAAGGAAGCTTAATGCCTCATTAGGCCTAGAAGCGCAGTGGTCGAGTGCGTATGTAAACAAGAGCGCACAGTGGTAGCTTGCATTTTGATGCCATTGCAACGTTAGCCATAGCGAACGCCATCACCAGTTGTTACGGAAAGCGCAGATGCGTTTTGTGCGTGCGTCTTTGGGTAGTCCTCTCCGCCACCGTGAGTAGACAACGCCCAGACAGGCTGTGCAGTTGATACGTTCTGCGCGTGTTTGCGCTAGCTTCATGGCCGCATGGACCCAGCCATGGCAGACTACTTTGATGCACGTGGTGTTGGTAACAACGTGTCGTAACTGCGCAGCTGTCCGGCACGGGTGACTCCGTTAACGCCGACATCACTGTGCCACGAACTGAGGAAGCATTGTGGGCAAAGTACGAGCACTCCCAGACTGTCAGGAACGTTATGAAGGCCACGACAAGCAGGCGTGACTGTTCCCATCTGCCTTGAAGGCTTCAACCTTAATTAGAAGGAAAAAAACAGACTGTTAACTCCTCCAATAATAATTGCACGCCCACTTTCTTCGCATTATCTCAAGCCAGGACTTTTTCACGGGCTCCAATGAACAATCTTCGCTTGCATAATAATATGGCGTTTAAACACTGTACATCAGCGCACAAAATAAGAGGAGGCCGAGAAGAGCTGTACTTTTACCCATGATCGCGCCTATATCGACATCCTCCTGGATGCTCAAACACCGCGTCTTGGTTTCTTAAGAGAGCTCAGGCCACCCATCGTACGTGAAGAACGAAGGCTTACTATTGCGGTGTGCCTCGGCGATTGGGTCTTCACGAAAATAAAAACGAAAGGTTGGAAAAGGCAGGACACTGATGAAACTGCTTGACATCCCCGATGACCTGTTTGTGTCTGAAAATTCTGCAGAGATACTTAAGAATGCTTACGTGAGGGAATTCGAAAGCATTACCGTCCCTGGGTGCAATGTTTACTCGCAATATGAATGCATGTAATAAGGTTCCTTTCTACGTGTTTGTGTTTTCCCGCACACAGGGACGCGCTCATAAGACAGCCCCAGGAAATCTGCACGGCGCGCGGTAGCACAATTGTGATACTAAAGTCTGGGAAGGCATACAATTGAAGGTTATTACGTCACCGGTTGAAATCACTGTCGCAAACTATCCTCCAAGTTGACTAGCACATGCAAGCTAAATGTAATGAGAAATCATATGACACCATCCGAAACCCTGTATGACGAATGATTGCGTCACAATTTGGGCACGAATCGCAGCAAAACTAGAGGTGAGTATATATAGGCCAGAGGTGAGTATATATATGCGAACGACATGTATAAAATTGTCTGAAGTGGCGGCGCTCGGCTGGCTACATGCGTCTTACGGCCGCTTGATGACATCACCCCAAAGAAGAAGACGGCGATTAGTGGGCCGGATGTCTGACACCGGTCCGTAATTTTCGGCTTTATTTTCTCACTTCAGAGGTTTTCCAGTCTTTTTGGCGTGTGTCCTCGACGTGCGACGACCTGGGGGTCCCTGGCCGCCGGCAAAAACACATCAAGCGACCTCCTCGGCGCTGTGCGCCGTATCAACGCCGACACGGAACATCACCGCCAGCTGAACTCCATGCTGCACTGATGGCAGCAGCGCCAGCGGCGGCTCCAGCGGCCCCTGTAGTTGCGGCTACAGACCAGGCCCCGCCAAACAAGAGACTGCGCGACGACCAAGCCAGCAACGAGCCTCTGATTGACCATCCAGAGGACATGGACCAAGCATCATTTACAGTTGTATCGCACAAGAAAAAGAGAGCTACCGGTGTTCCTGTAGTTTTCAGGCCTACTGAGGAAAGAGGAAGCCTATGGAAAGCCAACCCCAACGTTGTGGCTTCGGCGGTTGTAGCATCGGCTCAAGAAAAAGTCCTCAGCCATCGCATTGACAAGGATGGGAGCCTGATGGTTACAGTATCGACGCTGCCCGCCGCCAACCGTCTACTCACGGTAACTAAGCTGGCTGGAGTGGCTGTAGAGGCCATAGTTCCATACTCTTACATGGCAAGCTATGGCAAAATACAAGATATACCTGTCACCTACACAGACAAAGATCTGCAGGAATATCTCCGCGACCAAGGTGTCCTCTCAGCAAGGAGGCTAATCGCCTACACTCCTGAGGATGGTGGAAAGATAAAAGCGGTACGCCGTCGCGCAGTTATATTGGAATTCGCAAAAGATGCGCCGCTACCAAAACGAGTAACGCTGGGGTTCTGTAGTTACCCTGTAACTGAATACGTCGGAGCAGCAACTCAGTGCTATAAATGTCAGAGGCATGGCCACATATCAAGACACTGTAACGGCCCCGTGCGCTGCAAAGTGTGTGCTGGCCCCCACTCGCACAAAGAATGCACTTCGAGAGCGCAACCTAAATGCGCTAACTGCGGTGGCCCACACCCTGCTTCCTATGGAGGGTGCTATAAAAAGAAAGCAGCCACAGTTGCTCGCACGGCAGAGCAAACACAAGGGAAACCCCCTGAGCGCCATGAACCACCACCTAACCCCGACGTGGTTTTCACGACTACGGCAGCTCTTTCCGAGAATCAGTCAACGCAGCATGGCAGAGCAGCTGACAAGACCTACGCAGATGTGGTAAAAAAGAAGCGTGGGAAGTCCGTTGGTTCTTCTTCATCAAAGCTACTGCAACGCACTACCCAAGACCCGACAAACAGCGTCGCTTGCTCTGACCCTAGGGCGCCACAACATGACAAGATCAGCGGCAGGCAGCAAACCGGAAGCTCTGAACAAGACGTCACATGCCTACTGATTCCGATGCTGTTTACAGCCATCAAGGCTCTTATCCGTGCAAACCCCTCGTCAGGAAGACTCCCAGAAGTAGAAGCTGTCCATGCAATGGAGCCGTTGGTGTTGGTCTCCTACGCTCCGCAGGGGCGTAATACCACACTTCAGTAATCATGGCTTCCACAGCGAGAACTTCACCGCAGCTGACAATCCACAACATCTTTCGTACATGCATCATTTTCCAGTGGAACGCTCGCGGGCTACGCTCTAAACTCTCAGATTTCCGACAGCTCGTGCGAGCGTACCGCTTCCCCTTCATAGTCATCTGTGAATCACGCGTCGAGGAAACTTTCCGACTCAATGGATACTATTTCCATCATTCACAACGACCAGATAACGTCAGCAGATTGCTGATAGGCTTTCGCAAGGATATCCCGGCCTCACCGGTTGATGTCCCGCCTCACAGCGACAATGAATACGTATGCGCTGTCACAGTTATTGCCGGACAACAGTACACTCTGATTGGAGTATATCTTGAGCCAGGCACGCCATTTGATGCTTTGAGACTTGAAGACTTGATAGCAAGGACGCCCTCTCCGCATATTATTTGCGGAGACTTCAATGCTCATAATGAAATTTGGGGCAGCTCGCATACATGTGCCCGAGGTGCCAAGCTTGCAAAACTTCTCTCCAAGCATTCAGTTCAGCCATTAAATGACGGCAGCATACCTACCTCCGAGGCCCGACGACTACCAGCAGCATCGACGTGACATTTGTCACAAGTTCATTCGCCCACAACTTTGGCTGGTGCACTGATTTGGAGACACGTGGAAGCGACCATTACCCAATCCTCATATCGGCTTTCCATGCGCAGAGGAACCCAAAGAAATTCCTTATAAAATCTACAGACTGGGACGCATACAAGGACGCTGTAAGCAGAGGAGTTACTGCGGCAACTCGCAATGAGGAATTAGCATCGACAATTGCGTATTGCCTGAGGGCGAGTACACAACTTACAGCTAAAAATGATAACCTACCTTCAAATGATGACACATTCCAAAGGCTTTGCGCTATACGCAGGCGAGCTGAAAGGAAAGCTCTGCGCACAAAAAGCCTCGATGACCTACGTGCATGCCGACGGGCACAACGTCACATTCGAAGCTACATGGATAAACTCAGTCGGCAAAAGTGGCGTGACTTTTGTTCTACGCTGGATGTGCGCAAACCAGTAACCAATATTTGGCGGATAGTTAGAGGTATGCGCACGCCACTTCAACTCCACCCCTTCGCTGCACTCTCCCTTCACGAACAAAAATCTATAAAAGAAGTCTCAGAAGAATACTGCAAGCTGCTGTCGGCAGGGTCAGGGCATTCGACACACTCCGCAGATGGTCAAACAGGCATCCCAAAGGCGGCAGTGCCAGCGTTAGACCTGCCTTTCACAATGGAAGAACTATCCACAGCTATCGCGGAGACAAACAGGCACACGTCTCCGGGTCATGATGAGGTGACCTATGACGCCATTGCAAAGCTAACCCACACCTCCCGTCTTCGACTCCTGGAGTATTACAATTCTTCCTGGATGGCTGGTGAGGTCCCCACGGAATGGAAGCTGGCGAAAATCGTGCCCGTTTTGAAACCCTGTAAGCAGCCAACAAGCTACGCATCATTCCGGCCCATTGCCCTACTGAGCTGCGTATGTAAGCTCATGGAGCGCATGATCTGCAAGCGCATAACTTGGTTCCTAGAAAGCCGAAATGAGTTCCCCCAAGAAATAAACGGGTTCCGTCAAAACAGGTCTGCGACTGACAATATCATCGCCCTCGTCTCATCAATTGAGGAGTACCTTCATGCTGGGTACATCCCAACAGCCGTTTTCCTAGACATCAAGGCCGCTTTTGACTCCGTCTTTCACCATGCAATTCTCGCAGCCTTTGGCAGTCTTGGCCTTGGAGGAAGGCTATACAAGTGGATTGGGCATTATTTAAAAGAACGACAAATTTTTATTACCACTCCAAACGGTCCAACACGCTTTCACGCAGTGGAGAGAGGCGTACCACAGGGAGCGGTGCTCAGCCCTCTCCTGTTCAATATTGTCCTTATTCACATAAGAAGACACCTTCCGCGAGGGGTCCGCATAACAATTTATGCTGATGATATCTGCATCTGGACCGCGTCACGTTCGCGCTATATTACCCAGCAACGTCTTCAGAGAGCACTATTGCACATTTCGATGTACCTGGCTTCCAGAGGTCTTCGTCTCTCGCCAGAAAAGAGTGTTGCAATGGCGTTTACAAGAAAAACGATGACCCGATATCCGCTGCTCCTAGGCGGACGATCGCTGCCATATGTACGATCTCAGCGATTCCTGGGTGTTGTAATTGACTATAATCTGTCATGGTCACCTCAGATCAAAAAACTCCGTGCGAGGATTACTGCAGCATCGCAAGTGTTCAGGTTCATGGCGGGAACAAGGTGGGGTAGCAACTGCCGATCAATGCTCCTGCTTGAAAAAGCCTACTTTGAAGGAACCTTGCGCTACTGTCTACCAGTGCTTCAAAGATTATCTACATCAAGCAATAAGACTCTCAATGCCGCATGGATCAACTGCCTGCGAATATGTCTTGGCCTCCCAAAGGGTTCCTCTGCATCAGGAACAGTAGCGGAGGCGGGATGTCTCCCACTAGAGGTAATTGCCGCCCAGGAAACTATGCGTACCCGTCTCCGCCATGTCCTTCAAGGGAAGAAGCACTTCCTACACCGTGTCCACCTAACTCACAGCAACTCTAGCTTTGGCCAGGCAGTGCAGCTCCTGCCCCTTCCTACTATTAATCAGCCTCAGAAACTACTACCTCTGGCCTTTCCTCCATGGACACTCTCTCCTCTAAAGGTGAAGAAGTCTGTTCCAGGTGTGAATGTAAAGAGCCGTATGCCACAGGCAGCACTTCTGCAAGCTACTCTCGCCTACTTAATCGAAGAATATACGCAGCACACCCATATCTTCACCGATGGTTCAACTACCAAAGAAACTTCTTCTTGTGGCCTTTATGTGCCCTCAACAGGCCATGCCCTTTCTTACCGGCTGCAGCGGAGGACCTCCTCTACAACAGCTGAGCTTCACGGCATTAAGGAAGCTGTTTCTTACATCCTGCGCCGAGCCGCCGGCCGTTGGGTTATCTTCACCGATTCAAAAGCATCTCTGCAGATCCTGGCCAACCTGCTGAAGAAAACGAATCACCAGCCAGTTTCCCTGGACATTGGGTATATCCATCATTTAGCTATATCCGCAGGCCACTGCATAACATTTCAGTGGGTACCTGCTCACTGTGGCATTATGGCTAATGAAAAAGCAGATGAAGCGGCCCGTAAGGGCCATCAACATCAGAGATACATTCGAAGTTTTCTCACGAAATCTGATGCGTCCCAAATGGCTAAAAGTTTTGCGTACGAAGAAACGTATCGGCTTTGGAGTTTGCCGACACATCAGTACCAATTTCTTCACTCAATCGACCCACATCTTAGATCAAGACTCTCACCCAGAATTCCTCGACAACTCGAAACACTTTATCACCGACTTCGTCTGAATGCTGCATGTACAAATGGCCTGCGATACCGTTTTGGACAAATGAACAGTCCGCATTTTGACAACTGTGCTTCGATAGAAATTGTGGAACATATCCTGCTTGAGTGCCCTGCGTATGCTAACGAGCGTGCGTACTATGAACATTGCATGCAGAAGCTCTGCCCCGTGCCCCTAACAAGGGACAAAGTTTTAGGCCCCTTAGCCTGCTTCAGGCAACAGAGACTTGCAATGCACTTTCTTTTTACATATTTAAAAGACATTGGACATCTCGATAAGCTCTAAATTCACTTGCAGGTTACCTTCATGCATTCTTCTTGCAGTGAACTTCGTCAGCCCATTCGTCGGACTATGCACTCCATCATTCCATAGGTTACATCAATACACGCCACTGCATCCTTAGTACCCATTTCATGGCTGCATTTTATCTTCGTTTTTTTTCCACCTCTTCCACGCTGCTCTCCTTCAGTCTATCTCCCAAATTCCCCTCCCTACGCAGAATAGCATGCCAGCGATATTGAAACGCCGGCTAAATTCTCTGTTTCTTCATTAAAGAGTCTCTCTCTCTCTCTCTCTCACCCCAATATTCTTGCCATCGCTGGGATTTTTCACACACATATGTCACATGCTTTTATCGTAATGATACTAGTAACAATGTTTTCGCATTAAAATGGCGCACGCAGTATTTAGAAAAGGAACCCTTTTCAGTGCCGTTGTTCGCTGGCCGCCCAATGTCTGCCCATCGTAGCACGTGGTACAGATGAAGCTGCGCATCATCCGCTTCGGATTACCGCGAAATGGCAGCTATACTCCATTTCACACATCTGATGCAACGCTGCCAAATGTAGCGCTCTTGTTCGCACTTACCTCCTTCCTCTTTCAGTGCCACCTGACTGTCTTTCCTGTTGGCGAGGTTCAGGTGCCCACCGACAAGTTACAAAGTCACTGCGCCTTTGCTTTCATGAAAACTAATCTGTCTTGAGCATTAATAAATTATACCTTATTGCCGACGACACCCTGTCGCTTTCTCGTCCCTTCGACCACTCGACCATAACACAAACGCGAACACGCCTCCCTCTATAATGTCATGACGTCTTCTTCCGTACCTTTCACAGCGTTGCACCTCATGTATGAAACGAAGTGCAGACGAGAATACGATACTCTCGCACCGTGACCGGTTCACGCGTACTCTCAGGCCTAGGCATCAGAAGCCATCTTCTATCTCAGAACTATTGTATTAGAGTGGAAGTTCCGGGTGGTGAGACAACCACTCCTCTCATGACGAGCAATTCTGGGCAAAATCATTTTTGAACAAGAAACTGTTCATGAACGCAGTTTTTTTCGTATAATGTAAGATCTTACTATAAAAATCGATATATTCGCAGATTACCCGACGGCAGCCTTGTATTATATTTAGTATTGACATTTTTTATGTTGTCAAAAGCGTTCCCCACTGGTTTTCTAAGGCAGTCTTATCGGTTCGATGCGCTCACTGGAAACACTTTGAAAGAGATATTTTCCTACATACGAGAATAATGGACCATTACCTGCAATATTTCCATACAATGTCTTATAACTTTCCAAGTTTCAAAATTTTTGCCCGAGAAAGCTGGACTTGTGTGCGGCTGGTTCATGAAATAGGAAGTTGGCTGCATTTTAGGTTTTCTTGATTTTCAAGACGAATTAGCCCCTGGTGCTGGGATCCTCAATGCTTCTCAAATCATTGCGAGATTACTACTATTCTTGTCAATACCCTACCGTCAAAAGAATTCTCGCTTTGCGAGACTGCCATCCAAGTCCAGGGGCGCAGTTTCTATATAGAGAAAACGTGTCCGTCTTTGCAGTGCATTGCTGATGCCGTACAGGGGGGAGGCAAACAGGAAGACCGTAACTCACGACACGTAGTGCGGCTGAATGTGATAGGCGCCGTGTCAATGTTACCGCGCCACTGCGGACTCAACTCGGCAAGGAAAACTGTTGCCGCTCTTGGATATCTCCGCTCAGACAACAAGATCATCATACTTCCTGCGAACAAGGATCACGCGACCGTTCTTTTTGACAGCGAGGTCTACTGCCACAAAGTTTCGGATCTTCTGTTCGAGAGGATCAAAAAAGATACGACGTCTGAGCGATTGAGGCAAAATGAACAATCTGCCCTTAATGAACAAGCTTCCCTCCCATAAACTCTGGAGTGCTCTACCTGAAGCTTGTATGCACGAATGGCTCGACGCCCAGGTCTCCTCCTCCCCCCCCCCCTCAAGTGTACAAGACCGGTATGCCTATGCGACCGCGAACCTGTACCTGTGCTCGTTATCAACGACGCCCACACCCTAAGCACGAATAACCCTGTATGTGCGTAAAACAGTAGAAAGAAGTCCGCTAGCCCATTTATAGAGGCACATATGCTGCCCGAGTTCTGGAATAGATTTCAATCTCTAAATATTGCGAACGACTTATTTTGACAACGGCGCTATATTCGCGCTGCAAAGCATAGTAAATTCATGGAGTTCGCAATGGGAAGCTGCTTTTAAACGCCGCGCAGTAGTTTGTAAGGTTAGAATGTATTAGAGACTGGGATCCCGGTTAAAATTTTCGTAACTGCTAGAACTTTGCATCTGTAGAAGTGGGAATTTCTTGCCGTTTCACATCGTAAGTAGTCGATATATTTATCAATGAAAAATGTACTCTATGGGCCGCATTCAATAACCTGCTCATTTTAAAATGGCCATTTAGCGTCCGTCTGAACCTCTGTCATTGGTGACTCAGATATACCCGCGGTTTCAAGCGTCTGTGGATGGCGACCCGGGCATTTTATAGTTGGAAACCGGACCTCAACACTGGCCAGCATTGAATGCGATGTGCAGCCTCTGGGGATGTGCATCTCAGCGCTCTGTACCGGGACTGCCCACTGGCTGCGATATGTACCCAACAGTAAGGTCCGATCTCACACTACCCAATGGGCGGGTCGCTTTCCATCGGCGCTTGAAAGCCGTGTGTATATCTGTGTGACAAACCACAGATGTCTTTATGGACGCGAAATGGCTACATTAAATTGGACAGCTGATAGATACGGCCACAGGGCTTGGGCAGAATATTATGCTCCTTGAAGGGAGCGCACTAGAGGACAGCTTACTGCCTTTTTACTAGTTTCGTGCTTAGAGTGCAGACCTCTGTCGAGTTACCCACAGGATGTTTGGTCCCAACTGAGTGGAAGAACGCCTGCCTATATACGAATAAACGACATTTGGCCATACTTCTCTTGCAAGAGACAGCTCCGATGAGGCATTGGTCTTGTTTGACGTTGTCGCCCTGCTTGGCACAGTTCCGGCACCTCCAGGAGTGAGCGCCGAAAGGATAGGGCTCGAAGTGGATGACCGACTCGCCGAAAGGGAGTGCCTCAGCGTAGACGACCAACGTCTTCGTTAAAGAATACTTTTAAGGCAAGCCGCTGCAACCCCGAGGTGAGCGGCAATATCGAGGACCGCTGCGAAGCAGACGATGGAGGTATGACTGGAAATTCGGTACACGTTCATAAGTTGGAGCGGCGCAAAGGAAACCTGGGTTCCTGATGCCGCAGAAAGACCCATAACTGTGGAGAAAAACTCATGAATGCCTGACTTAGCTCGTATTAAGTAATGTCCTCTTCCCATCGCCCGGAAGCAGCAGTGTTGGGTCAGAAGAAGATTTACAGGTGCGGCGCACCCTGTAGTTGATGGAGGTCTATCGGCGGTGTCAAACCGATGGAGAAGTTCAACTCCAAAGCGCTCCCGCACAACTTCCAGGTAAACGACACTGACGCCCAGCTAATAACTGGCGAGGTAGCACGCGGCAGTTTTCAGGACGGCCACATCGTGATCCTCTGGTCGAAAGACTGATAGAGTACCCGCTGAACAAATTTTTTTTTTTGCTATCCTCTCAAGTGCATTGGATCACTATTCGTGCAACATCTCTTTGTACTGTAGCACCTCTTTAGTCCTTTGCATGCATTGCATTCATTTTGTCTTTGAGTACTAAGTAATTCGCCGGTATCATCTCTTGGCTGCACGAAGCTTTGTTTTGATTGTGAACCTTTGATTCCGGCCAGTTCTGCTGGTTGCGACAGCCGAAAGGTGAAGATCAAAGGTGGACACCCTTTGCCATTTGGAGGCTAGATTCCACTGAGCTTCTCACGTTCAGTTGAGGGCATCTCCTAAGCGGCCGCAACAGCTACTCTCTCATGTCTAAGTGCGACTGGGGACACAAACAACAACTGCCTATATGACAAGGTGATCTACTAACCACCCCCAAGGTTTTCACGAATCAACCCACGTTATATGGTGTATGACTCTCTTGCCATCCTAAAGAAGTCCGCAGGAGAAGACATTTTTGTATACATATAGAAACCGGAGAGGAAGTTCACCCTGCGATACCAGACAAGGAACAGATTGTTTTCTTGACAGGCCATTGAAGTGAACAGGACCATAAATGACATTCCCTGTTTATAGCAAACCGGCTTATCCTGGATGCTTTCTAAAATTGCGATCAAAATATTCGACAACACGCAAAGCAACCACGGCCTCATTCCGCTGACGAAAGCAAAGAAAAATTGCTGTTCCGACTTGGAACCATAGGCTAGAGAAAGACAGAATCTTGGGTGAACTCTGCCGCAACGACAACATGATCTTATGACTACGGGTGTCTGGCGCCTTAACTGCAAGCTGAAAAGAAAGCAAACTACCCAGGCCTCCAAACCAAGCAACATCACTGTTCCTTACGTCCAAAGCTGCAGTCAAATGGCGGGGCGCCTGTTTCAAGAGCAGGAAATGCAGGATTGTCACGCGTCATTTGAAAAGCTCGGGAGCTTCAAGCATCGTATGCTGGCACTAATGCCAGATTACTTTCTCTGTGCTCTCGTGGGGCATTCCGACAACTTGGATCACCCAGCCGATTTTGAGAATTAGAGGATCGCTAACTCAAAGGCCAACCCCACTGGTGCGATAGATTTAGGAGCCTTAGAATATGCAAACACGCCAGGCAATGTAAACAATTCTGCAGGCTGCCTTCCATCACCGTACACCACGAAGCTTCAAACAGCGCCTCTCGCACCGTATCCCGACCAACCTGAAGATGATAAGTCAGCCCCGAAAGGTGAGTTCTCTCTTCAGGTGACTTTGGACGGACTGTCAAGCTGCTTTGTTTCTAAACTGAATATGAACGCATTACTGTCTTTAAGGCGGAGAGACTGCCTGCGGTTAGCTCTCCTTCATAACCTTCTCTTCATAAGCACATCATTTTATAATACTTGCCCAAGGGCTCGTTGTTTGTACACCATGAAGTTACTTTGAATGGCACTGAGAGAAAAGTTGAAAGAAAGGAAATCAGCGCTAACGCAGCAGTCAAGAGCAGACGTTCAGAAGAAAAGCCGTGCGCGTTGTCACGCTAATGTAGGATAGATCGACAGCCTTCTGAAGGTCACACGTTCACCTCTGGAACGGAAACGACCAAAACCCCTATATAATTGACTATGAGGTCTTAAAATGCCTGAAATGTCATCATAACACGTAGGAATGTATATTAATTATGCTTGAAATAAACTGCTGCAATATACTGGAAATCTAAGCCAAGACCCATGGGTTGCAAGTCAGATACGCTATCCCTAGTCCAAAGAGGCCCTTTCGACCTACTTGGTTAAGGAAAGTCTTCGAGTGTCTTCTTGTATTTCACGTGTTCTAGTGTGCCTCCTGAAGTATGCTAATGAGTATGTGTAATTATAAAGGGGCGTTAATTACGAAAGAACGGAGCTAATAACGATTAACGCTTTGGCGTCATACTGTTAAGGCATAGCTTAAGTGCCTCCCTAATTTTTTACCACGTTGCCAACAAGGCTCATTCGGCGGTGCCAGTTTCCTAATTACTAATAATTCTGCTACGAATGAGTGTTACTCGGTCGGACGCGCCAAGTCAGCATGATACCTTCGCCTTACGGCACTTGGATACAACATGTCGCTTTCGCGGAAATACTGATGTCCCAAACCACAAAAAACGCACCAGTGCTGGAGGCGCCACATTTAGATGTGTTCGCTATGCATGCTTCCGATTGGAAACTTCCAGCATAGAGTTCGAGTAATAACGTAATCACATACCTGCTCAGATGTTTAGGGGAATCCTCAAAGGTGGAGTAAATTTGTAATAAGGGTACATTACTCACTGACATCTACCTATGCGCAGCCATACGACTGCAAAGAAATCTATACAGCTTTCTCAGAAACTTCGCGCTTAAACAAAAATTCGTTCTGGTGCGGGGTACTAACCCGGAACCGAAACTTAAGCGGAGTAGTCACTCTATTACTCCCGTTTTGAGCATGTCGAGTGCCCCAGTCCGCCTCTTTCGCCGCATATTTCTGCTGCCTCCGCTTCGGGCCTTCCCCATTGATTTCCACTGCACCGCTACTCCTGGCTGGCAGAAGTGATGACGGAGAAAGGTTTCCTCATGCTTCCAACCTTAGCAGACTAGCTGCCGAGCCACCGAGCTACAGCCAGCTTCTGCAACTCAAGTTGCCGGATCTCATCGCACTTTTTGTAGCATAAGAAGTTTTCCTAGCTTACAATGCTTGGTCACATAGCATCTCCAAGCCGAGTACCACAACTAGGCTTCCTGTAGGCAAAAGCATACAAAACCGAAAAGCACGCGTTTCAAGAAGTACAAACGCAGCCATTTGTTCTCCAGTTTCTGTTTTGGCGTGCTAAAAATTCGATGCTAATCAACTACCCCACAATAAAAATAATGCTTGCACTGCATACCTGATTTTACAAATCTTACAAATTTGATACAGCTCAGGACAGAGCATTCGTACGCTAACTCAACTAAGGTTCTGGCAGCGATGAGAAATTATAATTTACATGTTTTATCTTTTAAAATGAGTACAAACTTACCTTTCCTTTCCTTAGTTGACCCATCTTTGTTGACGTTCTCGTAGCGCTTCTTGAGGTTATCCGGGAGTTTACGCCATGTCTCGTTCGAGAAGTATGCAGGCTTACACCGATAGTATTCTTCGGTGGCCATTTCTGCTAATAAAATGAATAGAAAAAGAAGAGCATTGATAAATGTCGCACACGAGATTACGTATTTCCTTACGTCACAAAATATACGCGCAATGCGGCCTTGATGATAAATCGTGCCACTGCTTCCTGGCAGCTACAGCTTCTCAGTCAACAGTGAAGCGATGCTGCTGTAGTGAAGCAGGGTAGAGTTCAAGCGGGAGTCTCTATTGAATATTCAATTAAATGCAGCATTGCTCGCATGGAACACGCATGTGCGCATATATCGCCATGCAATGACCCAATGCTTTAAAGGAAACGAGCTCAATGACAGTTCCCGCAGTGAAGCCGACAGCATCAGGGTATAAGGGGTTCCCTGAGAAGAAGAAGTTACGAACGGAGGCAAGCCGTTTTAATCGCGGACAGCTGCGTCTACCCGGCAAACGTTTGACCAAAAAAAGTGTTGAAGATTGGAGCGTCACAATATCTGGGAAACTCAAAAATCATGCACACCTTAGGACGTATGTCCAGGTAACGCACGCACCAGCCATCTTTCAAGTGGCTTCTGTCGACACACAAAAGTGTGGAGCATAAATGACGTCAATTGGATCTAGCAGCAATGTTGTAAATTTCGGAGATAAAATATACACTTTCTGCACTGTTGCAGTGTGTGTGTGTGTGTGGTCAGGGCAACCTGAGCCTTTAATCAACCAAATGATCACGCACGCTTTCGTAAAGGATATTCCACAATAGATCATATTCACACCATCAATCAAGAGAAATGAGCAGAGTTTAACCAACCTCTATATATAGCCTTCGAAACCGTTCGACTCAGAGGAAACCTCAGCAGTCATTAAGATATTGCGTAATCAGGTTGTAGAAGAGCCTTATTTCAAAATACTGGAGATTATATATAGCAAACTGCATAGCTACTATAGTCCTCCATAAAATGAGCAATAAAATCCCAATAAAGAAAGGCGTCAGTCAGGGAGACACTCACGCCAATGCTATTCACCGCCGGTTTACAGGAGGTGTTACGAAGCCTTAATTGGGAACAGTTGGGAATAAGAGTTAATGGAGAATACCTAAATAATCTGCGATTCGCTGATGACATTGCCTTGGTGAGTCACTTAGGAGGTGAACAGAAAATCAGGATCAATGAGTTACACAGGCAGAGCAGAACGCTGGATCTAAAAATTAACATCCGGAGAACCAAAGTAATGTTCAACAGTCTAGCCAGGGAACAGTAGTTCACACTTTGCAGCAAGGGGCTGAAAGTGATAAATACGTTTTTTTAGGGCAGGTAGTGACAGCTGATACGGATCATAAGAGTGAAATAACTAGGGTAAGAATGGGCTGGAGCGCATATATATGGTAGTTTCTCTCGGATCATGAATAGAAGTTTACCAACAGCCCTCAAGAAAAAAGTGTGCAACAGCTGAATCTTACCAGTACTCACCTACGGGCTGAAACGTGGAGGCTAACGAAAATGATTCAGCTTAAGTTAAAGACAACGCAGCGAGCCATGGAAAGAAAAATGATAGGTGTAACGTTAAGACACCGGTAGCGGGCAGAGTGGGTGAAGGAACAAACGTGGATTAATGATATTCTAGTCGAAATCAAGGGGAAGATATGGTCTTCGGCAGGGCTTGTAATAGGAATGCAAGATAACCGCTGGTGGTTAGGGGCAATGGAGTGGATGCGAATGCAAGGCAAGTGCTGCGGGGGTGGCTGCATGTTTGGAGGGCGGATGAGATTAAAAAGTTTGCCAGGATACTGTGGTCGCAGCTGGCTCAAGAGAGGGTTGATTGGAGAGACGCGGGCGAGGCCTTTACCCTGCAGTGGCCATGGTCAGGTTGATGATGATGATGAGGCGGAAAGATGGGTTCAGGCAATAGTGGCGGAAGTAAGATGGAAAAACAGCATTTCTTTTGCAACTGACTTGCAAAGGAACTGCATCGCAAATAGCTCGGCCTCTTTATACTTACCTTTCTGCCACTTGCCTGGCCTAGACTTTTCCACGCTTGTACTGTGTATCTAACGACCACGTATCCTTACTTCAATTCAGTAATGCGCCACCAGAGTCCTCATATTATTTTATTGGCATATTTCAGACATTTATACATATCTAAGACAAACGGTCGTATTTTAACCGATACCTGCAACAGATCTCTAGTAAAGAACTACTAACAGCCCGTAATTAATTTGTCCTTTTCACGCAACGGTTCCAATGGCCGCTCAATATAAATCTGTATGAGCAGTAATAGTATTTGAGGATTAAAGCGTAACTGGCGACCTCTGCCTGCTTCAACAGATTAGTGATGAGTGACGTAACCCTCTACAGCACGGATAAGATTATACTCAGACGTAACCTTCGTTACCTTCGTTTGTTGTAACGTAGGTGCCAGCGGGCCAATTTTTGGTGAGAAAAGTGGTTATGAATGTCACTGGATGGCTCTGGCGAATTTTTGAAGCGAAAGATTCACTGCGCTAGGTTTTAAAGAGGGCAGCATCAGTGCAGTCACGTGACAGACGTCACGTGATGTCACTTGGCAGGTCATGTGACCAACTGACGTCATCACAATCTACCCACCGTGGCAGGTGGCAACTGCCCCATCAGACTGCCCCATCTGCAGTACTGTGCCATGCAAACCATGCTCGGCTTAACCAAAGTTTAAACCACAGCTAATTTCTTGTAACGGGTCCATCCCCAAGCATTCCTGACTAAGCTCAAATGCAGCAGACAACGCCTCGTACCTTTTTCTGATGCAGCTATCGAGCGTCTCATAGATAGACTGTGTTGTTATCACTACATGCTTATCTGTATTGTATCGTCATCACTACTAGACTATATTGTCATCACTACACCAATCCGGAGTCACTATGGCGAGTGCCCTCACCTTCCTCCTCGTGCGATCGTCGTGGGCATGGCGCCTCTTGTTCCTCATTTGTGCTGCGCTCTCCGGGAGCCACACCCTGGACTGTAGAAAATCCAGTACGGGATGTTCCCGGTACGTCACTGCTAGAGCTGTTCGGGGCGCCCTGTGATGCCTGAAATATTTGCACCTGCAAAGGAACGTCAGAAAATTATCGAATTCTGTTTTCTTCCAAGGTACGTAGATACCGATTGCTGAAAGCTCAACACGAACAGGGTGGTGCAGTGTATTGCAGGCCCAGAACAACAAGGACATTTTGCACATTTGTTTTTCTAAGCGTTACTTTCTTAGTGTTGCTCGGGGTTTTCCGTGGAAGCCAATATATACTCACATAATCCAGCAGGCGATTTTTCACAGGTGCCCATGGCCAAAATTTAAAATGAATGCAGAGAGGAATAACTGGTCCCGCTTGCTATGCAGTGTTCGAATTCGGTATAAGCGTTATCCTCGTAAATCGTAAGTTACACACGCGTTACTAAGCACGCTGTTTTTATATAACAGCGCTGTGAAAGTGTATCGGTGACTACACGGAGACCGCTATCCTGAAGACCTCTTAGTCTTTGAAGAATCAGCTTGAAATTATCAGCGCTCCGAGTCGAAGTCACCTTAGACGGTGCGAACGAAAGGTAATCCACAAAACGAGAGTGGGATGAGAGCGGCGTACAACGCTTTTCAATGGTCAAAATATACTCTCAGGCTTTTGCATCCCCAGCAATTTTGCTCAAATGTTTCGAATATTCAAATAATGTAACCTGCTGTTATGCAAATATTTGAGGTAATCTACTCTTACAAAGCACGGCAAGATCTTTCTTCTAAAGTTTATCCATCGCTCGCAACGCAGCAGTTAAGAGTGCCATAGAAAAGCGATGGACAACGGTTTGGACGATCGCAACAAACGGTCAAAGCGAGATCTGCAGGCATATTGACTGCAATAGCAAAATCTTACACTATATGGAAAAACTGATTTCAAATAACCTATTTCGTTGAAAAATGCTTTTGTGCAGGATTTTTGGGCTGGATTCACATTTAGCCAAGCAGCTGCAAAAGCATGTAATGACGTAGTAGCCCTGATTGCCATTTATGGACGTTTTCTGGGCGAAGTGGAACGTGCTCGCCTTGATCGCTTACGAAGCGATCCCATAGGCCCGGAAACACCCGCTCTTCACATAACGTGCGCATTTCGATCGACCAGACCAATAGAACTACAATATTTGCAGCGTTTGTGTCGTGTGTGTGTGTGTTGTGGTCTTGTGCCGCTTTTAGCGCTTAGGTTCGCGTAACAATCTACAGCCAGCAGGAAATTCCCCAAAATTTATGATCTGATCCGTAGACATCACAAACTTTTCGAGCACAGATGGTCACTCGCATGTCTTCCACCCTCCCTCTAATGAAACCTGGACAAGGCGAAATGAAAAGTGCGCCTATACTCAAATTTTCGTACAACACGAAAGGCAAATCGGTCACTGTATATCCATCGTGACGCTTCAATGACGACTGCGCAGTGTTTGCAGAAAAATAAGCTATTAACCTCTGGACGCATTCATATTTGTAAGAGCAGTGCTTGGATTTCCATAACAGAGTGGAATGTGCTCCTTACCTGTCTGGCCTTCGGTCCGACAATTGGCGGCAAATCTTCGCCTGTAACGTAGAGTCCTGGAACAAAGTGACAGTGCAGATGAGTCTGAGTCCGGAGCATTACAGACAGTGGACTCTCTTAACAAGATGTGGAATGTTTCCGCCTGCGCAATAAACTTATCGCCAGCCACGCAATGAGTGTCTCGCTACAAATGCGCCCGGCCTCGGCCAGGCCAATTTTTTTTTAAAATGGCCAAAGGGGCTTTAGAAGAAAAAAGGTCAAGACCCGGTGGCCAGTACGTTTATGTTAGAAATTTCTTCAACGGGCATTTTGTTGTCTAAACTACTACTATTTCGCACGCATCAAGGGAAGTGCTAGACATGCTAGAAACGCAGGGTTTCTCGGTATTAGAGAAAAAGCTGACATCTACCATGGAAAGGTGCAGAAAAGCCGGAAGCATGAGTTTTCATATTTGACTTGGATATTGTTAGGCATGGAATCAGCTGCAACAATAAGACTTTTTTCACGGCAAAACCTCGAAGAAGTGCTGTCAAAGGTTCCAAAAGAGCCTGACACCTAAATGGCACTTGCCTTAAATTAATCGAAGAAGGGAAAAATCGCACATTCGCAGTAAATTATTCTGCATACAGCGGGCAGCATTTCGGCAAAACCTCCACATGTATACCGCATCCGAGGCAGAATACATGTTTTCGGCCGAACACAACAAGGCAGATAGGAAGCCTCGTCTTCCCGCATTCCCTACGTGCATGAAGCACTGTTCAAGAAACTCACGCAGACAGTGGAGTGAGTTCTCAATAAGGAATTCACAGTGAGGAACTCTAGAGTGCCATGTATGAAACATGGCGTATCCTGTTTGAGCTCAAGTCCTTCGCTTTCGTGTGCATTTTCATGAAGATGTACATTCAGTATCGCTTGCAAACGAAACACAACTTTGTTCTCTCAAAGCGGCTCATAAGGGCAAGAGTCTGCTTTCCCTGTTTAAAAAGCAGCGTTTTAAATTAACCTGCCCGACTTGCCGAGAGCGTGCAATACAACCAATGCGCGCTCTTTGATCCTATGCTTGGCGCAGCTCTTTTGACAGGACTAGCTGTACCCGCCCCTAGATTCATTCAGGTCATTTTTCGGTCAACATCCCGCCTACGGTGTCGCGGTCAGCATCGACTAGCGCAAGCTAGTCATCAAAAACAGAACAAAAAAAAAGTAAATATCGCGGACATAGAATCTACAACGCATTTGCATGTCCCGTTTTTCACTGCACGCATGGTGGCGTAAGGAACACTTTTTTTCTTGGCGCTGTTTCGAAGGGGAAACACTGAGGCCT
Organism: Amblyomma americanum; assembly: GCF_052857255.1. Lineage (NCBI taxonomy): Eukaryota > Metazoa > Arthropoda > Arachnida > Ixodida > Ixodidae > Amblyomma > Amblyomma americanum. The sequence goes on along the minus strand of NC_135497.1, from coordinate 71,090,337 downwards.
TTTCGGGATACGCCTGGTCAAGGTACTTGGGTTATCTCCACCTCAACGCGAACCGCAAAGTTACTCCGCGAGGACATCATTGTTTCGAAGTTGTCACGCTGTCGACAATCTGAACTACGGATTCACCTGTTATGAAGTGTGCGAAATACTTGAAGGTTGCGGTTCCCGCGGCCGAACCTGGTAGGTTTAATGCACGCCACAGGTAACCTCCGTTGCTTTGTGTTCAGCGCGCCTTCGATCTCCCGCGCTATACCTTTGGGAACTTTCGTTAAAAGAAGTTCATCATGAGTATCCTACTGCGGCTAATGCTGTGCTTGAAGCAGCCAAATTCCACGCACACGGACATACTGACATCCCTTCAGTGACATCCGTGGAAGCTATGTACTGGTATTGCAAACGCAGAAAGAAATGAAAAATCAAACTGTAGGCACCGCTTTGGGTCATATTTCTTAAGTAATGGCGCAAAGGAAGTACGTGGTATCGGTACCAACGACTGTTACCGCTTATTCCAGTTTTGGTAATCTTTAACAAGAGCGAATCTTGACGCGGTTCGTGCACCTTAAAAAACGCCGTTCGGTTCCAGCGATCATCAACACAACAAGCCGCTTGTCTCAGGTCGGGCTGTCAGCTCACTGTACGCTCGTCGTTTTATCTGCCACTTTTGCGCCGGGACATGCATTAGAGCTTCCCGGCCATCTTAGTGCGGGTTCCTCACGACAGATTTGACAGAAGAATTGAAGGTATTTCCCAACAACAACAGAAAGAACGGTCCGAGAGGACAGCCGCAGCCCCGCACGCACTCCTTCTTACAATGACTGTCGTCTGAATATCAGCTAGTATTCAATTCTTAACGCGCGCATCTTTTCTAGTCCAAAAAAATTGTTGGTGGTTTAGTTCTGGTGAACCCTGGTCGAAAGCGAAAGTTTCATCTCCTTGGTTACCTTTGTGGTAGAGTTACTGGCGGTGTCTACGGCAGGCGCCGCATCGCTCACACCTAGCTTTAGGCTAAACGCATAAGAGTTCACCGGTGTTTTATGCAGAACACAATTTGATGTCCAGCGCATGAGATTCCAGCCGACGTTTTCCGGCTGCGCTCGGGCAAGGCGTCTGACGTCACGCAGAGAGTAAGCAGCACACCTTGGAAGCCTCCTTTCCTCCTCTCCGCAATGGTGTAACGGAGCCACTTCTGCTGCTTTCCATGGCAGGAGTCGCATCGATCACACCTAGCGTTCCGCCTAACGCATCAAAGTGCACCAGCGTTTTATGCAGAACCCACTTTCATGATCTGCGCATGCGATGCCGGCAGTCGCTTTCCCGCTTCCCCGCTTGACCGAAGGTCAAGGTCAAAGGTCAACGTCGAGATAGATGTTGTAACAACCGCTGCTGTCGCTGCTGTAGCTGACGTCATGTGTCGAACCTGACTACCGCCAGTTATGCTCATGGGTTGACCTCTAGCTACATTCAAGGTCAAACTTGCTGCCCCGCTGAATTCTAGCTACTTTCAAGGTCAAGCGTGCAGCCCAGCTGATGGCTAGAAAAGCTGGCGCAGTGAAGCTTTTCGCTTCAAAAATAAAAAAATCACGCAGATACTCACCTCCCTCAAATCGCCATACTTCTCGCAAGGCTGGTTCCACGTCAGGATGCGGTGTTCCGTTCCCAGGAAGCGCATGCGGGACCAGAGATGCAAAGGACGGAATGGCAGGCCCTCTACCACTCTGGTTCCCCGCTGCAGCTCCGGGCAGCTGAAATTCAGGGGTGTGCATAGAATGGGGGCGAAGGTATTGCCCCAGCTGAAAGCTGGTCGTGTACAAAGCGGCACGGCGCCATAAGAGGAGTAAGCTTAGCATCGCAAACAAAGGTCCAGAAAGTTATCCGACCGCGTGCGTGTTCCCAAGCTTTCTGGAGCACACGGGTTAAGACCCCTAACTACCAATGATTTCCGAGTTGGAGCGTCGCACTAGGCCTTTAGGCTCTTCTGAATTCAGGGAGCGAGAAAGGATTGCGTGTAGGCTCTCGATGCTTTGAAATGATGAACAAGAATGCTGTTTCCACCGTCTAAAACAAACTGGCACTAGGAAGGGAGTAAAAAGCTTGAAAGCATTATTTGCCTCCCGCAAATCACGCTTAAAATATTCTCACACGCATCCTAGGTATATTGTGTTTTTAAGGGGAGGAGGTAAATATCGAGAATTGCCACTAGCTTTCTCCCCTGAACATCTGTCTTCATACCATACATAGCGGAAATGTTCCGGTAGCTGGGAAACAATCAGATAGATTATTCTCGCCTCACTGAGTTCAAGTTTCTTTCTCAATAACATTGTCGTTTTTTATGTGTTGAGGGAATCGCGATGTCAGATCAACGGGAAATTTAAAAACCGAGTATTTGCTGATCGATAACGTTCGGTGCCAAAGAGAGCACCCCGGTCCTTCCATCGCGGTCCAGGATGTCCCAACACCCCCCGCAACCATATTTTAACCTGATACATATCCTTTACTTTCATCCTGCAGCAATCCAATCCATTTAATCCGCATTCCACACCCCCATTCTAGCGCGCCTGGCTGACATCGGACAACCGGACGGACAAGCTGGCCTTGGTGACTCTGGCGCAGCATGTACTCGACGCTTAGTGCTTTCTTTGAAGCTTTGTCTTCCTCCCTGTCCACAAAAAGTGTATAGCGCTACATAGCATATTGTCGCAACACACTTGTGTTATGGCACTTCCTAACGTCTCTTCCTAATGTTTCCATTCAACTTGTATGCTTGATTTCGGTGGAACATGAGCCGTGTAAATAACCACTAATAGACATTAAATGCAAGAATGTACCATCCCTCAAAGTATGTAAAATGATTGACGAACAGAGTGCCAACACAGTAGGATACATCGAAGAAAAAAATAGTGTCAGAGAATGACGGATGCTTGAGCAAATATACAGCGTTGATAACACGCAGTAAGTCATAACCACGCCTTGATTGTGGTGTACTTTCCCTCGCATTCGCATATTGAAGTCGCCAATCCAGAGATCGGATATTCTCAAAAACACTCCCTCCCTCCTAATCTGCGCGTCCCACACAGCTCAGGCTCAGGGGCCCACGCAGCTTAATCTGAAGAACGCGCTGTCCATCGCTGTCACTCTGGCACCATACAAGAAGCTGGCCTTTAACTTCAAACGCTCGGGTCCCGCACAATTTTCAGGAATTTTTTTCTTCTGGAAGTCATTCATTCTATGCACAGTCATCGAATGGAACCATTTGCCATCAAATGTAGGTACAGAATAAGACACAACTAAATTTCAAGAGCTAACCCGTGATTCGAATGACAGGTAACTTAACCCACAGTCCTAAAGGTGTCACCCTTTCTTTCTTACATTTGTTTTGATCCGAAGATACGGCTGTTGCGATGATTCATTAAGCGCCCCAAAATTTTGTTCCCATGCATTTGTTTAACTTTAGTGATTTACCTGTACTTATCATTTCATAGTGTAGTGATAATACTGGCGTTGTAAAATTGTTTCGCACAATTAGGTACAATATTGGACGTATATTTTTGTATAGTTATTCTGGTTCGTTTTTGCGTGCTTTTTTCAGTATTATGTTGCGACTAATATTTAGTTTTTTACCGCCCCGCCTCTTATGTAGTACCCTCGAAAGAGAAACTTGAACTGTATTTTTAATCAATAAATAGACACACCAATGTCACTGTGGGACAGTCGTGGCAGCGCCGACATGCTTTGTGCACGTTCTCGGCATCAAGTCCTGCGTCAGGCCACGGCTATCGCATTTCAATGCATGCAATGTAGGACCTGAAGGTTCTTGAAATTTCTGTGCCTGACAACTACCCCGAGTGATTGCTGTAAATACGGATTCCCCTTTATAACGTGGATAACAGGTCACACCGCTCTTTTTCGATGCAAAAGTTATTCGGCACGAACAATTGTCATTGACTGTTAACTTTGCACGTGACAAGCAGAAGGCAATAGGAGTGCTTGTGGGCGATGCAAGGCCATACCTTAAAGGGCATGAGTTCTTCGATGACCCAACCAGATGAATCAAGCGCCTCTGAAAAAAAAATGTACACAGTTATGAAAGCAGGTGGCACATTTTTCTAACACACGGAATTTGTAGAACAAACGAGTCGAGCAATTCCCAGCCAACCCAATCGAGCGCTGTACAAAGTCCGCTCCTCCGCCTTGGTATTCATGGCAACACAGGTGGTCTAAATAAAGAAGACAAAAACTGAGCACCTCTAATGTATCAAGTAAAAGCCTTTCAATTGCCTAACTAAGGCCGAAGGGATGGCGTCCAATACAGTCTGGCCTGAAATTCTGAAGGTGAGTAGTAGTACCCAGCGTGTTCATGGCCTCTTTGAGATAGAATTATTCTTTTAGGCTCTCAGCGACAGAATTGGCGGACGTCTGAATCCATTTGTAGGCTAATAAACTTAGATCAGTGAAGGAACTCTTATATATTGCCTCTTAGGCTGCTGTTTGCATTTAGTGAATTGCAGCGATCCGTCAAGGCATCTTATATCAATCATCAGTTGTGCAGAAATGTAAAACTGCCCTTAGTACAGTGGCTCGAGTAATTTCGCCGCTCAAACGTATCTAAGGGGCGCGTAAGCAGACCGCAGCCACGTCTACCTCTCTCCTACTGTGCCAGAGCAGTGCCTCGCATAGCGCCACTCGAACCAGAGGGAAAGCGCGAAAGGAGCGTGATGCGTCCGCTCTGACCTACGTCACTTCGTGGGAGTGACTATGCGGGATCCGCAGCCGCCCAGCGCCCCTTGGATCCGTCTGCAGGGCCGAAATTCGAAGCGTCGTAGAGCCAAGAGAAATTACATCTTTACACATCTACTAACCAGCACCAGCTGCCCTGATGGTCCGCTACAATTCTCTAATTGCTACCAAGCGCCGAACAGTTAAAATTTAAACGTCAATTAGTAAATTTTAGTCAGATATTGTAAAGTCAACTTCTATCACAACCGCTTTGGCGTCCATATATGCCGTCGCCATGATCGCGAAAGAATCATGACTTTTACCTAAATATGGGTGTTTTTAAAATCACTTATCTTCTCGTAAACATCCTGCACTTCTTTGCTGTTCTGAATGGTTCCAAGGAAGCTGAATGCGCAGTGATCGTGTGCGTATGTAAAGCAGAGCGCACAGTGGTAGCTTGCATTTTGCTGCCAGTGCAACTTTAGCCATAGCGAACGCCATCACCAGTTGTTACGGAAAGCGCAGATGCGCTTTGTGCGCGCGTCTTTGGGTTGTCCTCTCTACGTGTCTTCTTCGCGCAGTTATATAAATGCTGAAAGAGACAAGTACGATGCACAAAAAGGCGCTCTAATGCTGTTAGCACAAAAGTGCGCATTTATGTCCAACGCTAAAAATAACACCTTGATTTTTCAGGAAAGCACCTCGGCGACTGCGGGAATATGTATTTATTAAAGCATTGCATGTTTAATATGTCTTATCATGTCCTGTGCACATGTTTCATGTACTGTGCACGTGTATGTGCGGTTCCGCTGCCTGTCTGGCTCGACCAATCAAGCCCCATGGAGCTTTGGGAGGTCGGATGTCTGTGTATTGTGTTTATATTTCGCGCAGTGATGCATTATTATCAGTATATTATTATCCGCACATGATAAACCGTTTAGTGGCAGTCAGAGGCTGTCCGGATGCGATTTAAATTTACAAATGCAGAAGACAGTGGGGAAACACACTGCATTACTTCGCGCCGAAAATGTCCCTGTTCATGTGACCAACCTCGTCCTGATGGCCATAGCCGCGCGCCTCCCACTTAGTGGTTACCAGGCGGGGCGCGCGGCCACAGTAAGCTGGCGTCAAGTGCCTTGCAACGCCCTTCAACATTACGTCTTGAAACGACTGCATGGCGCGGCAATGGCAGCAGCAGCTGCAACTGTTATATCCGTTATGAGGACACTGCTGCACCCGCATTGGAGGAATGCGTAAGCATCGACGCCTCCTCGCCCATCTTTGCATATCTTTTCCCTTGTTTGCCTAAATTAATAAGCTTCCATCATTGCCCATTTTGGGTTTTGAAACTTGGCGCCACGCTTCGTTTTCAAATTTGGCGGCAGGCTTCGCACAGTCCACACTTCCGGTTTTTCAAAATAGGCACCACGCTATAGCTCCGCCCACTTCCGATATTTTCTAATTTCGCGCCACTTTCGCTCCGACCCCGGCCTCTTTGTGGGCATTTTTGGATGTAATCAACTATTACCCTACATGCACCTCATGATTTCCGCTATGAGATTTTCGGATCCTCTATTTAATGCAACCACTCTTTTTCTTACAACTCAAGTCATTCGAACTTTATCGTGATGACAAGCTCGTGGTAACACGAAACCGCGAACACAGCCAAACAAAACATACCCTTTAATAAAGCAAGCAGCAGCGAAGTGACACATGATTCGCGCTACGAGAGCGTCAAGGATGTGCCGAGGCGAAGCGTCCAAGTCTGAACGCTACACGTACGCCGGAGCGCACGAGGCACCGTTTCGTCCGCGTCGCGCCAGCGTCCGGTCTACCGGCGTTGTCGCTCGGCGGCCGCGGGAGATGACGACCAAACACGTGACGGCATTGGGACGCCAACCAGAGGAGGATTTCCGGAGATCATGGATAAAGCCACTCAATTATCCTCAGTCCGTAGCTACTGCGTGGGCAAGGGGGACAATAGCACGCGGACTGCAGGGACTGTGGTGCCGTCAAAGATATGTGGATTCATCTGCAAGTCGCTGCCAACGCGCGGCTAGAGATTAGTTTTCCCCAATCTTCACCTGCGAGGTATTTCCGGTGCCGACGCTGACACGTGGCCTAGCCAGATATCTGTGACTCCCTACGTCGGCTAGCTCTACGCGCCGGAATTGCGACGCCGAGGACGCCAATAGCCTAAACGCTGACGCGACGCCGAACAAACGCTGCCTTGTGGTTCGGACTTTAAACGTGTGGCGGGTCGAACTAAAGCCAAACGAAATTGGAAAGCTGCACTGTATGACACTAACCTGCCGGAGCAGCAAGGGATGATTCGGAGGGCACTCACTAGAGCGCATGCTTATGGCAAATATGAATGCTTATGTGTGTGCGTTCCATCAACGCAAGCAGACCCCTCACCAGCGTCGCAACACAGCTTTTGTATGTCTGTTCCTCTCTCGATGAGGGCGGTCGAGGTAAAAACGCCGCACGATAATATGCTTAAGTGCGTTCCAGTACACTTTTCACCCTACAAAGCTCTGGTAACTCCGCCAGAGCGACAAAGCAATATTCACCATATCATGTGAGTCACCACCACTAAAATCAAATACAGCAAGTTCAAAAGCAATGCTGAAAAACTAGCGCCCAGTCTGCTCGACCATAATTGTAATCATCATTGTGTTCACTTGCACCCGCCGTGAACACAAATGAGTTTTTTTTTTCAAGTGTTTACTGCCTCGGCGTGGTTTTTCCTGTGCATAACATTTCACAGCAGATTGGCCATAAAGAAATAAAGACCAACACAAAGATGGCAAAGCTTTATCTTGGAGCCCTATATATATCCCGCAAATGAAACAAGCCAGGTAACGCCTGAATGTATTTACAATAAAGTAGTAAGAGCCAAGCTAGCCTAGGTGGAGTGATAGTGATGGGGCACCGGGACATGGAAAGATATGAGATACCCCTGCGGCCAATTTCCGAATTAAAGCAACGAGTTTCGCTGGAGGCGAAATTTTAGAGGCCCGTGCACTGTGCGAAGTCACTGCTCGTTAAAGAAGCCCAGGTGGTCGAAATTGAGCCCTTCATGAGTCGCTTTAGGACGTTAAGCCCCATAAACAAAACCACACTACACCAAACGAAAGTACAAAATTGCCAGTAGCGCCGGCGCGTTCGCTCTCGTCAGTGATCGCTAACGTCAAGCGAGCGTCATGTGCGTTCGCAGACAGACGCTCTCTGCACTTGACCCTCCCGCATGCTTTCCCTCCCCTGTTGATGCATTCGCTCCTGCTCGGTCCTCCTCCACTTTTACACGCCGCGCAGCGGTATACAGGGAGTGGAGGGCTCCGGAATAATTTCGACCACAGGGGTCTTTAACATACACTGATATCGCAGGTGAGCCCTCTAATACGGCACCTCTTTCTTCCTTTCTTTCACTACCTCCTTCAGCCCTTCCCTAACGGTGCGTTTCGGGTGTCCACCGAGATATGTGAGACAGTTACGGCTTCATTTCCTTTCCCCCAAAAAATCAATTTTCATTTTTTAGACTGCGGAGTTTCAGACGCTTGTAACTAACGTTAGCGAGTATTAAAGCGCGTCACCGGTGTGGACAGCCAAGTACAGACGCCGGGCCCCGGCGCAGTGAACAGCGCAGCGACGCATATAGACGCGCTACCTAACGCATAGACGAAGTGCCTCGACTTGCCAGGACATTCGCGATGACAGCACTTAAGGCGCAACGGCACCGTGCAGGAACCTCAGCTAGGGATGCTGCTCGTAAGCAACACGCACAGGTGTGCGTCTCTGCGACGGCGAAGAGGGTTCATTGATAGGACGTCCTTCATCGCGTTCTTGGCTTAAAGCGTTCAAAGTGAGCAAACAGCTCGGCGTCGATAGGCAGCAGGCACGCCAGGACATCGAGGTTGGCTTGGTTTGATTTGTTTTATGGGGACAACATCCCAAAAAGAATCAGGCCTTTAGCCTGACCGTAGCGGAGAGCGCCGGAAACTTCAGCCACCTGTGGTTTTAACGTGCGCTGACATCGCAAACTACCATTATATGTCGCATTTCCGGAGTTCCCGGGTTCGAACCCGACCGCGGCGGCTGCGTTTTTATGGAGGAAAAACGCTAAGGCGCCCGTGTGCTGTGCGATGTCAGTGCACGTTAAAGATCCCCAGGTGGTCGAAATTATTCCGGAGCCCTCCACTACGGGACCTCATTGTTCCTCTCTTCTTTCACTCCCTCCTTTATCCCTTCCCTTACGGCGTGGTTCAGGTGTCCAACGATATATGAGACAGATACTGCGCCATTTCCTTTCCCCCAAAAGCCAATTATTATTATTATTATTTCGATGGAGGCGAAATTCTATAGGCCCGTTCGCGCTAGACGCTCAAAGCATAGATGGGATGTGCGGGAATATCCCAAGGGTCTATCACGCAAAGGTGATGCAATAAAATTGTATCAGCATTTCACAAACACAGCCAACAACAGTGTACAAAAACAACTAGGTGGTGGTAGTGGATTTTTGTTAAATTGGCAATAAAAAGGAAGGAAAACATTTTTGCTTGCCCCGGCATCTGCCACCGATACTGAAGCACCTGAGCTGGGGCAGCGGAAATAAAGGAAAGCAGGCAGAATGGAGAAATGAAATGAAAGAGTAGAGGGGACAGGAAGAGAGTAAAATGGGATAAGTTATATACACAAACTAGATACACAATAAGAAATGTGCCCAGCTTGTGCGCGTGATTTGTTCATGTTGGAGGAATTAAAACACGCGCACAGCACTGTGTTTACTACAACTGGAGTGGGGCGTCCAGTTCAAGGTAGAACTCGCGGAGTGTTCGGTCATTGCGTGTAAATTCCTGACGGAGAACAGACGGGACGCCAAGCCCGTGTGTTCGAGGAATGCACAGAGGCTCATCAAGGTTCGCTCACGAGTGCGCGCACTGCCCTGCGGCCACAATAGCGTCTTGATGGAGTCTGGTAGTATGCCCAACGCCATATAGGCCGCAAGCATATCGAGACGATCAAAATTATTTTTTCGTTCCCCACAAAACTATTCATTTCTTGGCCCTATCCTTCTACTTGTCCCTTCATTGCGCCTTAAATTAAGGTCGCTTGGCTGTAATTTTTGTCGATGCTAATGGATTGTAGAAATCGAATCTCGTATGGCCATTCTGATTAAACGTGCGCCGTCAAAGAAAACGTGTCCACGGACGCTGGCTATTAAACGTGCGCCGTCAAAGAAAACGTGTCCACGGACGCTGGCTATTTAAATGAACCACTCGACATTAATTTCGGGATTTCCATTGAAAATACTTGTATCTGGACAGTGGGCTTTGTAAATCCTCTTAGTCCTTGATGGAATTTATCACCCACACCGGCTCTACTTATCGATGTTCATGGATTTAAAAGTGATGCGTCCGCACCCCGGTTACCGCAAAAACAACTAGCGCTCACATTTTTCGCTTCACGGTTAAGCACTGGTCGCATTTTATCCAAAAAATAATTAAAATAATTTTGCTCCTCGAAATCTAATACGGAAGTCTGCAGAGTCTGCCTTATAGAAACGCGCTTTTTTCGCTATCCGCAGAACGCTAAGGTATCACATTTTGGTGCGGCTGATCTGGAACAACCTGCAATAAGCTTTTGTTTGTAGGACGACTCTGGCAGGGCTGTTCAACCACGTTCCAAGAAAAAGTTAGGTTCCCGGTGCTGCCACCGCGCAATTATATGTATGGCGTCCTGCAATGTAGTTATACAATATTTCCTTCCTGTAGCCGTGAGCAGTACTATCGAAAAACTAACGCATAAAAATAACAATTAGAACAGGTGCTGACTTACCATTTGCTGGGGCGCAAGTCTCCTCGAAGTTGAAGAGGCTCATCTTCAAGTGTTCCTAATGCAGGCGAACGCTCGAGGCACGGGTCAACACCGAAACGCGTCGCTCGCGAGAAAGAGTTGAAGAGGATGCGTCCACACGTGGGCATTGGCCTGGGATAGGCTTGGACGCTACCAAGACGATTTTCTGAGGGGGGTCGCTTGCGAGAGCATTGGACGCTACCAAGACACGATTCTCTGATAGGGGGGGCAGGCACTGAAACTCGGGACAGCTTGGTGCGTCTGGCGATACAAGTTTGGAACGCACGTGCTGCCAGGTACCAGGCCGGCGTCTGTGGCTCGCGAGTGCGTGCAAAGAGCGCATACCTAGCAAGCGGATTCGGTGCAGGAGTCCCGACAGAGTCAGGGAAGTCTTTGGAACGCCGGAGAGACGCTCGGGCGTCTGTGTGAGCAGCCTCGCTCCCTTCTATTACCCGGTGTCCGCGCACCCATACCAATTGTTTCTTTCTCTGCACTGAGCTATGTTGAGCGTTTGCAAGAAATTTTGCTGGCAAGCGGCGCTATTCTTCCCTTTATATAATTTCGACAGGCTTTTTGAGAATCAGAAGTTATGTGCGTGGCGTCGGAGTGGCTTCCAGCCCTATCGCCACAGTGAAACTAGTAAAGTTGCGTTTGCCGAAGAAGTCAGAGCATAATAAAATTCATTTAACTGTACTGTGCGATGTCAGTATACGCTATAGAGCCCTAGGTGGTCGAAATTTCCGGTGGTCTTCTCGACGGCGTCGCTAATACCCTGAGCGCTGTGGGATATCAAACCCTCATTGAAAATTCGTTTTTGAGGAAAGGAAATTGCGCAGTATCTGTCTAACATATCGGCGCACACCTGAACCATGGCGTAGGGAATGAATAAAAGAGGGAGTGAAGGAATAAAGAGAGAAAGAGATGCCGTAGTGGAGGGCTCTGGGATAATTTCGACCACCTGGGGATGTTCAAAATGCAGTGACGTTAAAAAAATTTAATGTGGATTAGCCCAGCTCATCCAAGATATACAAAGCGAAAGCGAGATTGAGGCCTCCGGACCCACGGAGCCGGTTGTGCGTCTTTCCTTTCGTGAAAACGAACGGTCTTTGCAAAGATGTCAATGCCAATTAACTATAAGAACGCCATCGGCTCACTTGTTTTGTTTGGTTTTTGAGGAAAGGAAATGGTACAGTAACCATCTCACATATCTCGGTGGACACCCGAACAGCGTTGTAAAGGATGGGATAACGGTGGAAGGGAAAGAGGAAACAGAAAATTGAAATTTCGATTTTGAGGAAAGGCGCGGCGCTACGCAACTTCGGAACGCCTGTGGCTCGGTGCTACTAGGGGCGCATACGCCGTCGTGACTAGGTAGCGAGAGAGAGAGAGGAAGATGACGCAAGCGCGCGGCAGTGGCCCCCTGCGTCGCGCGTGACGTCACGCGCGGCAGCGGCGAAAGGTCAGGCGACAGTCGGCGGCGGCCACCTGCACCGTGCGTGACGTCACTCGTGCTCCGACATACGCCGGCTCGCGCGAAGCGTAGTGTTGAATGGCGTAGTGAAGCTTTTCGCTTCAATATCCCGCCGAACGCGTCGGCGGTGAAGCGCACTTGGAGTTTAGAGGGTCTTGCTTCGGCCGACGTGACGTCACCGTGCAGCGCTCGCGGGTTAAGCCGGAATATAAACGCGCCTTAACAGAGTCCGCGGTTAACAGCTAACCAACGTATTTGGCGGCGGCATTTTTAAGAGCCACTGAAATCCCCCGCTCACTCACTGAATAAAAAAATGGCCTGGCTTAGCTAAGGTTAAGCCTAGGAATCGAAGCATAATAGATTTGTGAAAGGGTATAGCCTGGTGACACTTGGTTATCCCTTGGAATCCATCAGTTTGGCATCAAGGGACCAATAGTGAATGTGCCGGTGGCCATTTACACCACGCGAGTTGAGCCCCGTTTATCCACAGCTGGCGTGACGTCAGACCACGTGCTCGGCTGCAGCGCCCCTAGCGGGAGGAGCGGGAGTTAGCCTTGGTGGTCGCGGCCGCTCGAGTTGAGCCCCGTCTCTCCTCAGCTGGCGTGACGTCAGACCACGTGCTCGGCTGCAGCGCCCCTAGCGGGAGGAGCGGGAGTTAGCCTTGGTGGTTGCGGCCGCGCGAGTTGAGCCCCGTCTCTCCTCAGCTGTCGTGACGTCAGACCACGTGCCACGTGAGGTCAATGGTGGTCGCGGCCGCGGCAGGCTGGGCTATGGTTGAGCTAAGTAGTGTCCCTATTATGCTTCGCATAAAAAACAAAAGTTATGTTGAGGCTCGAAATAGAACCATTGCCTTTGGCATTTGGGGCGGAGACGCTACCACGGCACCACGGCGACACTTTTTTATGCGAAGCATATTAACGTAGGTTTCGGGCTTCGCGCGACGCCCGGCGGTGGCCAACATTGACCCTGAAATGGGGTCACGTGACATGACGTCACGTGATGACGTCACACAGGCTGCAGATGGGGCCTCATATCGCGCCGTCGGTCACCTCCCGGCGGTGGCCACCATTGACCTTCAAGTGACCTTCAAGTAGGTCACGTGACATGACGTCACGTGATGACGTCACACCGGCTGCAGATGGGGCCTCATATCGCGCCGTCTGTCGCCTCCCGGCGGTGGCCACCACGCTTCGGTTCGCGCCGTCGCGCGCGACGCGGCGGCGGCGCCACCATCGCTGCATCACGTGATATGTGACGTCACGCCAGGGATGAAGCGGCGCGCGCCTGCCGTCGCGTCAGTCTCTGTGCCCGCAACCGCGCCAGCGTCTTTGCGCCGGGCGTGTATGCGGTCAAGATGCCTCCAAACGCTAAGGACGTTAATAATAGGAATACAAAACGAAGGCTGCAGCGTGCTACGGAACATGCTTCGCATCCACTGGGCTTAACCTTGATAAGGCTCCAATTTTTTTTTATTGCATGGAAATCGTGCCGGAAAGAAAAGTCGTAGCACGCTTACGCCACAAAACACCAGGCCACCTTACCCCTGCATGACCCCTCTTTCCAAAACATCAAAAGTCTGGGAGGCACACACATGAATCCAGATAGGGGAGCCAGCTAGGCGGCCCTTCCAGGGCAGCATATACACACCGCACCAAAGCGCATTGTTCACTAAACAAAGATTTCGACAACCGTGGTGACTCAGCGTGGCGGTCCATCATGCGGCTCTTCCAGAGACTAAATAGTTTTTGTGGAAAGGAAATGGCGCAGTATCTGTCTCATATATCGGCGGACACCTGAAGCGCGCCGTAAGGGAAGGGATAAAGGAGGGAGTGAAAAAAGAAAGAGGGGCCGTAGTGGAGGGCTCCGGAATAATTTCGACCACCTGGGGATCTTTAACGTGCACTGACATCGCACACCACACGGGCGCCTTAGCGTTTTTCCTCTAAAAAAAGGCAGCCGCCGCGGCCGGGATCGAACGCGGGTACTTCTGATCAGCAGTCGATCGCGCTAACCACTGAGCCAACTCGGCGGGTGGGTGAAAAAAATACAGGAAAAAATGCATAAAAGTACAGAAACGATATGCTCGCCCACGGGACGGCTCGATCCTCCAGCCTTTCGGTTAACAGCCGAACGTCTACCCGCTTGCGCCACGCAGGCTGGGCGTCAGCAGAGGAGAACTCGACTGTAGAAGTGTATCATACTGACGAATTTTGATCGTTTATTTTTGAAGTGGAGAAAGTGGTGACGCAAGAAACGGCAAAAGAAGCACAGGACGTGAGCTTCCTCATTTTTGAAGAGTTGGATAAGGCAGAGCAGAAGAAGGAAAACAAACTGCGAAACATGAGCAGAAGACAAGCGCTCACCCGAAAAATTGAGAGAGGGAGGGGGTAAGAAAAGAAGTAGAAAAAAGACATGCTTGCCCCCGGAAGGGCTACAACCCGCAACCTTTCGGTTAAAAGCCGGACGCGCTAGCCGATTGCGCCGCGGGGGCTGATTTTTCCGTTTCTGCATGAAAAGAGTGCCGAAAAGAAAAATGTAAGCATGCTTACGCCACAAAACACCAGGTCACCATACCTCTGCATGACCCAAACTTTCAAAACATGAAAATTCTTTGAAGCACACACATGCATCCAGATAGGGGAGCCAGCTAGGCGGCTCTTGCAGTGCAGAAAATACTCCCCGCACCAAAGCCCATTGTTTACGAAACAAACATTTCGACGACCGTGGTGATGTTGCGTGGTGGTCCAACATGCGGCTCTTCCAAAGAGTAAAATAGTCCCAGCAACATAAATAGATCATATGGCACAGAACAGTTTTTCTCCACAGGCAAAAAACGGATACTGCGAGGTGTCATATCAAAGTCCTGAACTGGTCGTTTAAATATGTCCCAGAAGAACACAGCATCAATGCACAGAATAAAACAATGGTCAATTGTCTCTGGTGTACTGCACAGGTGGTATTCACTCTCAATGGCGGAAGCATCTCCTTAGCATGAAGCCGTGCCTTCACAGGCAGGGTAGATGTCTGCAGTTTAAAGAAGAATGTTTTTGGCACCAGAAGAAATGCACATTCGGATAACACGTTTTAAAACACTGGTGTCAGGGAACGCCATAAAAGGTTGCCGACACAACGGTACAGAAAAAAATATTATGAAAGTGCCAGAGTATCTCCCTTCTGGAGAGGCTATGCAGGTAGTCTAAAGAAAAGCGCACAGTGTGGAAATTGAAGGGGTAGGCAACTTTCTTAAGGAATCCCCATAAAGACCCCTCACGAGTGTGACCACTTGGTGCGAATAGGAAAGCCAAATAAGCAGTAAGACGCCTAATAAGCACTGCTACTAAACAAAGGATGATTTGCCAATTTGAAAAAGAAAAAAAAACGCCAAACAAGCTGATGCACGAATAAGTGAACAAGGCCAAATCTACCAGACTCTAGAGAAAGAAACAGGTTATCGCGACGCATGGCTTCCCAGTGGGAACGCCATACGAATGTAAAAAGTATTCTACGCATCACATGCCGTTTCTTCCTTGCACAATGAAGAACCTGCAGCACATAGCCAAGTTTTGCAAATAAAAAAAATGTTGCAGACTTGAGCCCGAGCAAACACTGACAATTCCCTACCCATCCAAGCCGGGGTTGGTCGCCTCATGGTGATTATCTGTGAATCCCAGTAGGCTCAACTGCTGTGACTTTGGTGAAGAGGAACCCCTAGGTTGGGAAGGTTCCCGCAATACTAGCTTATGCAACCATAATGAATTGGCGTTGAGCCCCAATTACCTAATCAAAACCCTTTGGATTTATCTAAATTAAAAGCCGCACCTGATACCTCGCAAAACTGTTCAGTCAAATGTAATGCCTCAAGCACACTGTTTCTATCAGAACAAAAGAGGGAAGCATCATTTGCAAAGGCTGAAATCTTAATTACACATTGCACCAGGGAGAAACCATGGATAGTTCCGCTCAACTATATCCTCAACAATATCCCTCAACTGTTTTATACCGACTTGTATTGTGCTTTTCAGAATTAATATAGCATGCCCAGAATAGAAAGTGGGGAGAAAAAAACGAGCATCGTAAGAAGCCTGGAAAACCTCCATAAAGACAGGCGCTAGGCAAGTGGAAAATGTTTCATTGCACTCGTTAACAATGCCATCTGGCCCTGGAGATTTCTGAGCCGTCAGGTCAGGAATGGCAGATTTATTTTCGTCCAAAGTGATAGACCCCTCCTCTACAGCACGCTGCTTATGGTCAAGTCGGGGTAACGCTTCGAATAAGTGACAGTAATCTGATATCACAGTTGTGCCTGCACAATGAACAAACAGTTTGCGATAATATTCAAAGAAAGCCTTAATAATGCCAGGACCATCGCTGTATCTGCAGCCACCATACTGAATTTCCAATATTTCTTTAGCTAGAGCAGTCTGCCTTTCATTACTCAGGGCCCTATGAGATGGTTGCTCTTCCAGAAATCTACGGGCCCTAGATCTAATCAAGACCCGTTTGTATCTCGGTTTCACACTGCTGAAGCTCTGCTTTTACGGCTGCGATATCTTCTACATAGGCACTTGCGCTAATCCGCTCTAACTCATGCAGCTCAACCAAAGTACGACCGAGCTCCCGAAGATGATGTCTCTTCAAAAACGCGATTCTTTCTAAGGCTTCAATAGCAATGTTTTTTTTTTGTTAAAATTAATCCCATTTTTGCCAAACAGAGAGATCACCGCGTGACCACGTGTCCTTAAAGCAAGTAGCACTCCGCCATGACGGCACAAGATCTAGCCATGAATAAAGGCGCATCTAGTGAATGCACTCTTGCGATGCAGAAGCCTTCGCGCTTTCGCTACGTATATCCTGGCCTAACAGAGCTAGGCCATCAGCAATTTTTTTTAATCCGCTAGAACTTATATTGGACATTCTCCGCATTTTTATATTGTGTGTATGATTGTCTGTTTGTCTGAATACGGTTTTATGGCAGGCTGCTTACCTGCCCACCGGGGGGTGGGTAACCTCCCCCGTTATATTCGGTGGGCAAGTAAGGAGCCGCAGCCTGCCCACCGCTTCAGGAGGCGGCTCAATGAATCTCAAGAGGCTGAACGGGAAGACCAACCTGGATCGCAACCCAAGTCCCAACGATGGCAGCACCTGCCACAGAAGGGGAGTGGCTCATTGCTTTGGTCGGTGCACCCCTGCACCAGGAGCGGCAGGAAAACTGCGATTGATCTATGACTGAAGAACGACGAATTTCGCATATATGACCATTAATGCATTGTCGCTATCCGAACAACTGCCATCCGTCAACATTGCATCTCATCACCGGAACTGAAATGAAAGCAGAACTGCTAGCGCACTAAACTTGCCTGTGTGTTAGCATATTAGTGCGCTATTGTTTATCGCATTTAGCTGCTGCCCATTAATCCATTATCGCTATCCGAAGAACTGCCATCCGTGAACATTGCATATCATCGCCGGAACTGAAATGAAAGCTGAACTGCTAGCGCACTAAACTTGCCTTTGGCAACGACCCAAATCAACAATCATTTTTTGGGAAATCTCGATTGTTATGCTTATTAGTGCGCTATTATTTATCGCAATTAGCCGCTGTCTGTCTGTCCGCTTGGAGCCAGTATTGTGGCAGCTGCTTACATCCCTGCAATTGGTTTGCAACCTGCCCAGGTGTATATATATATATATATATATATATATATATATATATATATATATATATATATATATATATATATATATATATATATATATATATATATATATATATATATATATCTGAGTTGGTATAGCACCGGACACGATATTCGGAGGTCGTTGGTTCGGATCCCACCGGCGGCATGATGGTTTTTCCTGCTGCTTTGTAAGTAATTTTCTTTAAGCGATAGATTAGTCTAAGTATCATTATCCCAGTGATAAGCACAACAATTAAAAGACATTACACATTCCCCTATCCACCTTGGATTCGATTACCGTTTTCATAAGTTTGTATTTCAGGGGTGCATATATATGCACGCACACTTTCGTTCCGCTATATATACTCCGATAACAAGGCGCACCCGTACGGGGACGGTTGTGTACCGAATTTGGTAAGCAAATAAAACCCTACGGGGTGTGATATAGAAAATAAACCACAATTAAATAATAGATAAGCATTGTATACATGCAATTACTAATTGAAGCGTTAGCATATCGCATCGCAAGCCGAATTCAAGGCCCACCTTGACCCCTCCAAACAAAGCAAATTCCGTTTTGGATATATCTTGAGAAGGTGCAACTCACAATGGGTAGACGTGTGTCTTAATTTCTCTGATAGATAGCGCTAGGCGGCGATCGCTCCGCTAGGTGGAAAAGTCATGTTATTTTTTTTTTTGAACTGCTCAGTGTTTTCTTCACAGGACGCGCTGGATGCGGAATTTTTACGCATGGCCAATAAAGCTGACGCTCGTTATTTCAATGCGTTCCAAATGATGGCGACTTTTTTTCTTCTTACGTACTGACGCCGAGAATGTGGCTCGGCGTTAAGAGGTGCAAAATGTGCGCCTAAGGCCCGTTTCACATGCTGCGACTAGAACAAAACTAGTGGGCCTAGCCTGTGAGGCCGCAGTGCGATTTTCGGCCAATGCTTTCACATACAAGGCGTAAGCAGTGAATTCGGTCGGAGGGACAGGCAAGGTAGCTTTATGTTCGCATCGGCAACCCATGACTAAACGCTGCACGAAATATGTTGACGTTATGACCAGCGTATTTTCAGATGCGAGGCATTATTTCTTATGTTTTGATTAGAGCAAATAGTTTTGCTTTTGCCGCGGCCACAACTCCCACGTGACCGCACGTCGCACGCCGTCTCGGCGCTCCCCATTAGTTGCAGAGCGAACATGCCGACGCTGCGACTTTATGCCAACCGGATGGAACTAGATCGCAAGCCGTCTGCGACAAGACCGACGGCCCTCCCTAGTTGCAGACCGAGAGAATTCGCACTGCCGCCGGCGAAAATCGCATGTATGTGAAACGGGCCTTAGATTGGGCTAGAACGACGCGCCTATGTGTACTTAGACACAAGTGATATTTGTATCGCCATGGATATCGAACTCCTTTCTGTAATCGTTCGTTCACCAAGAGTTATAGAACCCGTAAAGGTGCGCTACACTTTGAGCGTAACCACTCCTTAACTACACATTTATAAACATTCATATATTACTGTAGATGCATAGCAGAATTGCGATACAACAACACCATTGTCTGTTAAATCAGCTGTTATGCACAGCCACTAAAAGGAAAAATTCTGAGGACACCTCCGCTCGGGGGACACCCAAGGATAACCTAATTTTATTTCAGGATCCAACCCACCACTTTCGCCTTGAACGAAGGAAACTTCCGCTCCGCACAACAGGCTCGACAAAGAGCAAGAAATGACCTGAAGAAGACTCCAAACAAATTCCTTCCTTTACGCGGTAGTTCTGTCCCATATGTATGTGTTCCCGAGTCATTTTTCTCCCGCATGCCCATCGTGCCATGAGGGAGCTACCCTATACCATATACTCTGGGAATGCAAGGAGGACCCCTCCACTCCAGAATTCGGACAACTCGTGCTTCCAGTCGGCCGGGAGATCATGCATGCTGCGCAGCTCGGACCCCTACATACAAGATCGGATCCTCAAGTGCGCCTTTGAGGTCCCTAGCAGGCTTAACCTGGTGACCATCTACTAGGGCAATGTAACTCGACCCAGCATAACTATCCCGCCAAATAAAAGTTTCCTCCCTCTCTCTCTCTCACAGGGCACTTAAATCCGCTTGCATGAAGGAATGCGAAAGCATGTGTTTGATCTTGATTTTCTTTCTGGTTTGGTAATTGGTAATTGGTTTTTGGGGAAAGGAAATGGGGAAGTATCTGTTATATCGTTGGACACCTGAACCGCGCCGTAAGGGAAGGGATAACGGACGGAGTGAAAGAAGAAAGAAAGAGGTGCCGAGTGAAGGCTCCGGAATAATTTCGGCCACATGGGGACGTTTAACGTGCACTGACATCGCACAGCACACGGGCGCCTTAGCGTTTTGCCTCCATAAAAAGCAGCCGCCGCGGTCGGGTTCGAACCCGGAACTCCAGATCAGTAGCCGAGTGCCGTAACCACTGAGCCACCGCAGTGGGTTTCTTTCTTGTTCATAACGTGAAGTGCGGCGTTTCGATATTTCCAGTTACAACTTACTACAGACTTCATTATTTCCGGTTACGATATACTACAGCAAATCCACATTTCCGTTTGCAACATGCTACAACGCTCGACATTTCCGGTTACCACATTCTACACTTCGTAGTTTTCACGACATATTACACCACTTCGTCATTTCCGATGACGTCACAATTTTAATACGAAATTTGCTCTTTGAGGAAAGGAAAGGGCACTGTAGAGCTCATATACCGTCATCTCGGTGGACACCTCAAACGCGCCTTCAAGGAAAAGTCTCAAAGTAGCCCGTGTGGCAAACTAGCCTCGAAGTTGACTAAACCATCTAAGCTGTATGAAGAGAAATGCTATGGCACTACCCAGAACACTGTAGGACTAACGGTTGCTCAATATTAAAGTGCGTTCACAGGTGTCAAACTGCTAACAATGGAGAGCCTTACACACACGCTGCAGCGTCAAACACCCCTCTGTGCTGTGCAGCACCTGGCCAGAGCCGTAATACACGAGGACCATCACTTTGTGTACACCGACGGCTCAGTGGCCTGCGACAGCTGCTCCCTTGCAGCGGCGGCTACCATCCCCGCCCTGCGACTGCACAGCCAGCAACACGCAACCTTCGTGGGCTCCTCCACCATGGTGGAGTTGATGGGGATCCGGCTCGGGCTGGACCTGCTGCTCACCCTCGGCCCTCCGCCGCACAGGGGTGCTCTGGTGTGCGCCTCCCGCCTCGCCCTCAGCCGCCTGCAATCTAACGGCCACGGTACCCCACTAGTGCGGGAAATTCGCTCGCGCATCGAGCGCAACGCGCGGAGGGTATGTGCCGTGCGTGCACAGTGGATGCCTTGTCACTGCGGCATCGCCGGCAACGAGAAAGCTGACGACCTCGCGACCGCTGCACACCAACCGCCTGCCAGCTATCTGACCCTTGCGCTGGAGGACGACGTGCGTGCGGCCCTCCACGACCTTCTCCGAAAGCAGCACCCCGACCCACGCATTGCAGGAGGTGAGCGCATCGACAGTATCAGCGGCTGTTGCGCACTTAGACGGTCACAACGTGCAATGATCCTCCTCGCGCGCATTGGCTGCGTGTGGCCCGGGGAACGACGGGAGCGTCACGAAATTGCGACGAGTGATGTGTGTGACGTATGCGATGCAGTGCAAACACTAGAACATCTGCTCCTTCACTGTGCCGCGTTCGCCGATGCTCGTCGCGATATGCTCGCGGCCTATAGGGCGCAGGGCATACTACCAGACTCCATCAAGACGCTATTGTGGCCGCAGGGCAGAGCGCGCACTCGTGAGAGAACTTTGGTGAGCCTCTGTGCATTCCTCGAACACACGGGCTTGACGTCCTGTCTGTTTGCCGTCAGGTAGTTACACGCAGTGACCGAACGCTCCGCGAATTCTACCTTGAACGATTAATAACTGGACGCCCCACTCCAGTTGTAGCCAACACTGTGCTGTGCGCGTCTGTTTTAATTCCTCTAAAATAAACTAATCACGGGCACAACCTGTACACATTTCTTATTGTGTAAATAGTTTTTGTATACATTGGTTCTCCACCTATACTCTCTTCCTGTCCCTTCACCTCTTTGATTTCATTACTCCATTCTGCCTGCTATCGTTTACTTCCGCTGCCCCAGCTCGGGTGCTTTAGTATCGAAGGCAGATGCCGGGGATAGCAAAAACTTTTCCTTCCTTTTTACCTTCATTTAAATAAAAACCACTACCACCAATGGGCTTCAAAAAGCGTAGCGCATCAAAAAATGCAGTACAGTGGTAGTGGGTGGCAAAGGCTTCCAGACGTGAGCCGTTGGCTTTTGATGCGTGTGAGAACGTAGCACGTGTGGAAGCCATCACCTCACGCTTGGATGGAAATCGGGAGATGAAAAACGAACAGAAAACGGCGCAGTTGCACAAGGTGGTCATTCAAAAATCCATAGCCCGTATTTATATTGACTGTTTTCAAGCTGTTCCGCCAAACAGCTCAGTTAGCCGACTAAAGTGTTGCTTAGTTGTGATTCAGCGATGCCACTACACTGACATGCCCAACGTAATTAGATCACGTAGTTAAAGAGAAGTACGCTCATAACAAGCGCACATTTTCATGTTTTCTAGCAAAACATGAAGAAGCGGCTGCAGTATGAAGTTCGATTTCGATAACACTCAGTAACAGGTAACACAGAAGTTTTAGGCTCGATTTCGATGGCACTGCACATTCTGTACAAAGAAAAGCGAAAGGGCTGGACAGCGTCCGATAACGCGAGCCGCAATTTAATTATTTTTGTAGCGAAAGAATGCGCAAGTGTCACTAGTCTGTACTGCGCATGCGCCACGCACCGAGCCACAGGTGTTCCGCCGCTGCGGCGCGCATTTCCTCAAAATCATATTGTAGCGATCTTCAGCGTGTCACCCCTTGAGCTCTGTCGCGGCGTCGTGGCCTTGAGCCGGTTGGTCACGTGGTGCGGAGCAGCTGCTGCTGCCGGCGGCACCGCGAGCCAGAGTAACCGAGCTGCAACAGTTGTGCGCATGCGCCGTGTTGAGTGGAGAGGGGAAGAGAGTGAATACACGTCCAGGGACGAATATGAAGAAGAAACGCCCAGCGAAACGGAGCGGCGAAAGACTGACTTTGCAATTCGACTGAGCGAGTACCAATCGGCCAGATGTAGCTCGCGAAAATCTGGCTCTTCTAAACATCGGGGAACGCATATACAACTACACTGCCAATTTCATTTGGTTAACCCCGTACCAAAGCCTGGAAACGATCCTTCTATCATTTCCAGCCTCAGACCAAATGCTCTCACTTCAACCGTCTGCAAGTTGATTGAGCGACTAATCAACAATAGGATTCAATATTACCTGGAATACGCTACAACTTGGTACCACTCTGCTCAAACTGGCCTTCGTCCCAATTTGAGTACACAACATTGCTTGTTGCTGCTTCAGCGAGTGATTAAACGATCTTCCTGACACCTCGTGCCTGATTAAATCCTCGCGGTCGACATGAGAGAAGCTTCTGACAACGTCGATCAAAATGTCATCTTTGCGGGGCTGAAGTCAAGACGGGCCGATCCGCAGACTGGCACACGTTGTCTCGCTGGTCAAGGCAGGGCGAGTGGTGTTCTCTCGGGAGTCGAACGGGCGCGCTTCTCGGAAGTTTGAACGACGGCTCGGGCTAACAGACAGCGGTTGCAGCTCCTCATTTATAGGCGCGGTCCGCGTCTGTTTGTTCTTCGCGTCAGGGCAGGCGCGCACGTACACGCAGCTTCATCTGCACAAACTCCTTCTCCTTCTTGTGCCGGGCGCGCGACCCCATTGGTCGAGCGGGGAAACCACCTTCTAGGTCATTCGCGGCACGCTGAGTCATTGGCGCCGGAGCGAAGGGGGGAGGGAATCACTTTGATGCGCACAAGATTACCCCCTTCCGTCGACAACGAGCAAAGACTTCTCCAACATTCGAGAAGCGAAGCCGCTCGTGTCTCTATTTACTTTGGCGCCCCGACGGCGAGCTGAGTGAAAAGCACCGTGCGCTCCGGGGGGTTCTTTCCCGCTGTTTTTTTGTTTTACTTTACCGCGCGCGGGCGCGATTGCTTTGGCACAGCGCCGGTTTTTTTCGAACATACGCCGAATTTTGTGACACTGCCCCTTCCTTTAAGAATACTGTGCAACAATATTCACAAAACACAAAATTCGTACGCACACGGTTGCTCTCACAATCTATTTTGCGGACACCAGAATACATACATTCAATCATGTTCTTACATACATGGCACTTGACAATAGTCACAATGTACTTCAACACATACCGCAACTCGCAACACATTAACTCAACACAAACAGGGGGCATTCAAGTTCGAGGCATGCCTGCGCTTGTACTTCCAGATACATTTCCTACTTGCGCTTTCGTAATGTGCGCGTGAGGACCTCCACAATTCCCAAGAGTCTCTTCGACTTGCGGGTCTTTTTCCCGGTCAAACTGGGCTTCTGTTTCGCCCCACCTGAACCATGTAGATGAATGTGCTGACTCGGAAAGGAATTGTGCGCTTAGGTTTGCACACACAAACAAGGCAATCGATGGATTCCAGGGCACCTGCGTCAAAACACACGGACACAGAATATTGACCGGTGTGAATGCACGCTTGGTCACATTCCGGAATTTTCCTGTGCGATCGAAATGCATCTGAAGTAATGTGTACAACAGCACAATGAACATGTCCACCGCCTGCGCTAAGCTGAACCTAGCCGGAGTTTCAGACACATTGTCCTCTTGGGCTGTCCTTTCGCGTTTCGCTGCTTCCACGTGACCATTCCGCGGCCTTTCTTTCGGCTTCGCACAGCTTTCTGCTGCAGTGCCCGTCCCTTCCTGCGGAAACGTTTTTCTTCCTCGGAATGTTCATCCGCGGGACCCTTCCGTTCTTCGTGGTTGACTGTCTGCCTCACTGCTCCTTTGCTTGAGCTAGCACGTTCGCGCTTCCTTCGCCATTTTTTAGCTTGGCGATCACTGCGATGTTCCGACGAGCAGGATTCGAACTTCTCCGTCTCGTGGCTACTTTCTGGGCCCTTTGGAAATTTAGCCCCCTTTATGTTGCCCAATATGAGGTCGTATATGGGGCGCTCCATGCACAGTGCAGTTAGTTTCCCGCTGTAGCAGGGAGTCTGCACATGTACTTCAGCCTCCGGCAAACTCTGAAATGCGCCGTCCACTAGCCCCACAAGGCTCTTCGTTCCAGTGAGATCCTTACCTCTCACTAATTTTTGTCTTATTAGTACAGCGCTGCTTCCCGTGTCTCGCAACACTGTAATTGTTTTTTCTCCTACCTTACATTTCCGGACACATTCTGTTCATTTTGGCTTCCGGAGCGCGTTCGCAACGGCGTTAAAGACTGGTACCTTCTTGCCGTTCTTCAGTTCTACTAAGCCATTTTCATCTTCCTCCAGGTGGTCATCTGAGGAGGCTCGTACGCACGATACGTGGGGAATGGGTTTGCTTGAGTTCGGACAAGCAGCGACCCTGTGCCCCCTCTGGCCGCACTTAAAACAAGCTATTGGGCTACTGTTCGTAGCGCTGTTGCGGCAATTAGGCGCGTAGTGGCCTGACTTGTTGCAGAGGTAGCACTTTGGTGGAGCCTTTGGGCTAAATCGGGCATCACGGCTGTCGGTTTTCCCCGTGCTCTCAGAATTCGTATTCTTAATCTTGGCCAGATTCACTCCTCCTTGAGCTTCAAGAAACTGGTCGGCAAGATCTAGCATTTCGGAGAGTGTCTTGGCTTTTCTTTCCTTCAGGTACAGCGACAAGCTCGGGTGACAACTACTCAGGAACTGTTCCTTGATCAGTAGCTCGCGAAGTTCACTGTATTCCTGTGCAATCTTTGAAAGTTCTATCCACCGATAAAAGTAGTGGCTTAATCATGCCGCATACTGGGTTGCCGTTTCGCCATCTGAGGGCTTCCCTGTTCTGAATTTATCTCGGAATCCCTCAGTGGTGAGTCGGAATCGCTTAAGCACGGCGGCCTTTAACTTGCTGTAGCTTGCAGCATCATCTGGAGAAATTCGCCCGAATACGCTTAGAGCTTCCCCGCTGAGACATGGGCTAAGAACTGTAGCACATTCACTTTCTGACCAATTATGACTTCCCGCGATCCCTTCGAATCGCCTGAGAAACGCGTCGAGATCGTCCCTTTTTTCGTCAAATCTGGGAAGTAATCTGCTGGCATCTATCCGCATGCCGCTGCCTTCTTCTCTAGTGCTACGGACTTCCGCTGAATGGTTCGCAGCACGTTGGAGCTCAAGCTTCACGGCAAGCAGTTGTTTTTCGCATTCGAATTCTCTCTTTTTTTCTTTCTCAGCTTCTTCTCGAGCCTCCTGTCTTTCTTTTGCAACCCTCTCTATCTCCTGTTCGGCTTCTTCTCGAGCCCTCTTTCTCTCCTTTTCAGCCTTCTCTCTCTCTCTCCTCGTTCACCCATTTCCGTAGTTCAGCACCGGACATCCCCATCTGGGTGGCAATCTCAGCTAGCTCCTTCAAGCTCATTTTCGGGTACTGAACTTATCAAGACAAACACTACCTCTACACGGTGAACCTCAATAACCACTTCAGCGCGGCACCTCACAATACCGCTCTGCTGCTTAACACTTGTTTACGACCTCTTTGTAAACTCCTTCCGACTCTTTCTCCGTTCTCTGCGCTTATAAAGCACTAAGGGTCGTGTCGTGGACGCCAGAATATGTCACCAATTCGCGCACTTTTACGTGCGTTCCCAGACACCCTTAGAGCGTGTGGAGGTAGTGGTCTCGGTCACAGAGGAGATGCCCTCGACTCAGCGTGGCAAGCTCAGGCGGAGACCAGCTACCAAGTGACAAGGGGGTTGGTCATTTTGTGCCCATCTTTCGCCGGTCGCAAGCCAGAGAATGGGTCGGAGCCAAAGGTTCACAGAACAAAACAAAGTTTATACAGCGAAGAGACGATACAGACATTCCACAATCACTCGTACAAAGATTCATACAAAGAGATTCACAAATACAATGCAACTCGTGCAAAGTAACAATGGAGAGAGATTACAATTTAACAAAATACCAGCACTTAAAGTGCACTAACACACAGAGAGACAAATAAACAAAACACAATTTGTTTACCGGGCACTGCGACAGTCCGATAACCTGAGGAGCACGACGGGCCGATCCGCAGGCTGGCGCATGTTGCCTCGCTGGTCCTTGGCTGGTCGAGTGGTGTTCTTCCGGGAGTCGAGCGGGCGCGCTTCTCGGAAGCATAAACAGCGGCTCGGGCTAACAGATAGCGGTTGCAGCCCCTCATTTATAGGCGCGGTCAGCGCCTGTTTGTTCTTAGCGCCAGGGCAGGCGCGCACATACACGCATGAAGCCTGGCGCTTTGCACTCCAGGTGCGACCCCTTCCGAAGAACATGACTGCAGACACCCATGATGGTCGCCGTCTCGCGCGGGCGGAGGCTATTTCTCAACAATATGGCCACAAGCCAGGTGTCTTCTATGTGGATGCGGCCGGCCCGCACCATGGGGGTTGGTACACAGCGGCCGTCATCCACCAAAACACTACAGTTCAGGGCCTTACTTTCCGTGCCCCAAACATTACATTTGCGGAAGAGATCGCCATTGCACTGGCCGCCGCAGATCCAGAGTCCCGAGTCATTATTACGGACTCCAGGGGCGCCTGCCGCAATATTGAGCAAGGGTACATTCCAGACCGTGCTTTCAAAATTCTCCACGCATGCGATTACACAGGGTTTCCGACCCATCGTACCATCGTGTGGGCTCCGGCTCATGCGGGTCTTGAGGGGAACGAGGCAGCCGACGCTGCCGCCCGCGCGCTTACTCACCGGGCGTCGCCTCATCCGCAGCCTGATCCGGAATTCAATTTCAATCCGGCCATCACCTTTAAAGGGATCACCTCTCTTTATCAAAATTTTCATGGTCTCTATCCCCCTCCCTGTAAAGGCCTCACCAGGGTGGAGGAGCGCTGGCTTCTCCGCCTCTATACCAATACTGTACTGTGCCCGGCAGTACTTAAGCACTTCAATTCTTCTTTCTCGGGCGCGTGCCCACACTGTGAGGAGGAGTTTTCGGACACCTACCAAATGGTGTGGGCATGCCCTTCCAATCCTGCCTACCCACCCCACCTCCACCCCACTCGAGAGGCCTGGGAAGCTGCCCTGCGCGGCTGCTCCGAACTCCATGCCCAACAGGCATTGGTAGCTAGAGCCCGAGCCGCTGCGGAAGCTACAGGGATCCCGGACTAGGGCTCCCTCCTAGTGTTTGTAAGGGACGGGCCCTTCCGGCTCGCCCCATCGACCTCTAACTGTAAATAGAAATAAAAGTTTTCCTCCTCCTCCTCCTCCACATACACGCAGCTTCATCTGCACAAACTCCTTCTTCTTGCGCCGGGCGCGCGACCCTATTGGTCGAGAGCGGAAACCACCTTCTAGAACAATCTAGGTCATTCGCGGCACGCTGAATCATCGACGCTGGAGCGAAGGTGGGGAGGGAATCACTTTGGTGCGCACAAGATTACCCCCCTTCCGTCGACAACGAGCAAAAACTTCTCCAACATTCGAGAAGAATCGACGCCGCGCGTTTCTATATTTACTTTGGCGCCCGACGGCGAGCTGAGTGAAAAGCACCGTGCGCTCCGGGGGTTCTTCCCGGCTGTTTTTTTTGTTTTACTTTACCGCGCGCGGGCGCGATTGCTCAGGCGCAGCGCCGGTTTTTTTCGGACATGCGCCGAATTTTGTGACAGCGGACGACGTAACAGTGTGGGTCGAGGCCAGTGATATTGAGTCCGTCGACCACATGCAAGCCGAGCTGCAGGCAGCGTTGCTTATCCTGGAGACCTCACTAACAGAGCTGGGCCTTGAACTGGCACCTGACAAGACTGAATGTTTTAGCATTGATGGCAGGACTGGTACTAACCCGTCCCAGCAGTTGCATCTTCTCATGGCAGGCCAGGTGCTCATATCTCATAATGGATCACTCAAGCTTCTCGGTGTGCCCGTCAGCAGCTATAACCGTCCTCTTACTTGGATCAAACGCCTCAAGAGTACCTGGAAGAGCACCCTACACCTCATCGCTCGTATGTCAAACAAGTACGCTGGTGCAAGGCAGGAGGCTTGACAGACGTTGCTTCGTGCGGTAGCAATTGACAAGGTTATCTACGGCGCCCCCTTCTACGCACTGACCACGGAAATCCGCGAAGACCTAGCTCGTCTGCACAGGGCCCCGTTGCGCACCATGACAGGTCTACCATGACTTACGCGCATCACGGCTCTAGAGCAAGCGGTGGTCCTTTCTCCTGTGCACGAAATCATTAAGGAAGCTGTAACTCGGCACGAAACACGCAGAGCTTGCACGAAACAGGGACACGTTTTGGAAAGCTGGGACCGCCAACTATTTTCACCGTTTGATTATGACGGCCGGCCGGCTCCGCCCTGGCTTTGTCCCCATTTCGGTCGCTAGAGACGTACGGCTCCACCCAAAGCACAAACGGCAGCTCAGCTCCACCTAGCTCGACACACAGGCGGTGATAGAGAACGAGATGAGGAGGACATATACGTAGATGCACCCATTAAAGACAGCGCCATATCAATGGCATGGCGCAGCCGTGAGAAGATCAATTTCAACGGCTGCCGTACTATTGCTGCACCCGGTGGGTGCATAACGGAAGGGGAGCGGCCCGTTATATATGGCGCTCTACTGCAGGTGCAAAATGTTCTGGTCGGCAATCAATTGCTACAAACTGACATGTCGCGCAAAATCCGAATACTCTCTGATTCACATGAAGCTGTACGCGAGCTCCACAAACCATTCTCGACCCACCCAATTGCACAGCAGATTGGTTCGATAATACGAACCCTCTCAACACGCAACGTGTGCATCGCCTCGCGTGGATCCCTGGACGCGGGCGATGACGACGGGAACCAGTCCGCTCCCAACGCGGCTCGGGAGAGTGTCACGTTCCCTCCTCAGCTGAAATACCCTGCCGTTACCGACCACCCTGCTGATATGTCCAACAACTTGGCTGTCCTAACGTGCAGGCTACAGCGCGCCAAACAGAGGAGCCGCGCACGACTTACGGCCGTTACGCCACCGGGTTACCTTGATACCTCAGCTGCTCTCACATGGCATGAGCAGATCTGCATTAATAGGATCATCGTCGAAGCCGCCGACCCGCCAAATATCATCCGTAAGTGGCTTACCGGCCCTCGCTGCGGCAGGGGGGCAATACTGACGTTGTGAAATGCCCGTACTGTACTGTGGCTGTACGTGCAGTGCTGACCTGTACCACCTAGTTTGGCATTGTTCAGAGTTCCGCAAGGGACGCGACGACGTTGTCGCCAAGCATGGGTTTCCAACCGATGGCGAGGAATTTCGTGCATTGAGCATAGCCGGAACGAATGGCATCTGGGAAGATATTGGCAAATATGATAACATAAGTGGCCTCTACAAAGCAGTGTAAAGCGTGGCTAGACCAATCATGGTGTCCCTTCATGTTCAATAGACCCCTACTTTTCTCTTCCTTAACAATCCATTTCCCCAACAAGCGGCCTTGAGCCTCTCTTTCTAAATAAACTGCTCATTCATTCATTCTTTTCGGGCAGGATAGCGCGCATCCACTTTGGTGACAGTCAGTCTCAAGGTACACTTGGGCAGCATAGGGACACCGCAGGGTTCGGTACTTTCCCCTATTCTCTTCAACGTGGCCATGATACGGCTACCGATGAAGCTGGAGGGGATGGTTGGCTTGAACTTCTGCATGCACACGAACGACATCATCATGTAGATGACCCGTTGAAACGACGCGCACATCGAACGTACGCTACAGAAGGCCATAAATGAGGCCGAAAGCCGGAGGGGCTTGCAATGCTCGCCGCAGAAGTCTCGGCTTCTTTTTTATCGACCGCTGCATGAAAGACAAAATAGAACGATCCCTAACATCAAATTACAAGCGCAAGGGGAGGAGATCCCTCATGTTGAAAAAATCAGAATGTTGGCATGATTGTACAAATCAACGCCTATACCAGTGATGCAATAACTAAGACGGAGAAAGGCGCAACACAAACGATGCGCCTCATATGTCGGATTGCCGACAGGAGACATGGCATGAAAGAGCAGAATATCCTGCGGCTGGTACATGCCTTCGTAGTTAGCCGTATCTCGTATGCTGCCTCTGCCTCGATCTTAAAGTTTCAGAAAAGGAAAAGATAGATACAGTTGTAGCCCGCGGGGGTGACAGTGCGGGGCACCGAGCGGCGGTGCGCCGTGCCACGCGTCTACGGAGAGGCCCACGCTGACGCAGGGAGGAGTGGTACTTGAACAGCGTCATCAAGGACCGCCGAAGTTTTAGATTCTGGTCGCAACTTGTGAAACGGCCCGTAGATGGACTTCGGCCCGGCCAATTATGAAATACTGGCTTTTGCTAAAGTTGAGGGCAGCGCCAGCCTACTATAGAAAATTCGATTAATGGCTCCATGGACGTCGCCACATTGCTCGCTGGGCTGTTGTGTGCATCCCACGCTGGCGAGGTGGGAGCAGGATCGGAACCGCTTTGCAACACCCCAGACAGGAGGCGTTTCGACATGTGAAGGCCCCGCATGAGACACCTCTCGAATAAAGTGATATATGTTGATCCCCAAAAGCCATTGCCTTTACTGCCATACTGCCTGGGAGCTTAATGCCGTGCACGCCGGGGTTTTTAACGATGGCACAGTGGTAAGACTAAGCACAGTGCGGACGGCACGGATCAGACGGGACAGCCTTACCTCACGAATGATGGGGGAAGGGAAGGTAACATAACCCCCTCTAGGCGCAGTCTGTGGTTATCCTCGTACGCCGTGCAAACGAGGTGATGGAGGCCAGAAGGGCGCTAAATATGTATCCGCCTTTTACTGTTCCAAGAAAACAAGGGAGACCGCTTGCCAACTGCCTTTGAGTGCAGCAGAAAATTTCACGAGTCAGAAACGACAGTCAGTGAATTTCTCTTCCCCGCACGGAGAGCAGGCCTCATGGTTACTGATAAGGGTTGCTGTCACACCCATCAAGCTCCGAACCACAATGGTTTCAGAAACCTTCTAATCAGCGTTAATAAGTGTGATTCTCCTTCGCTTTTCCAGCCGAGGGGAGCCCGTGTCTCGTTCGGGGATAGAAAACTCGTCAAGCTCGGAAATTGGCAGGGAGATCAAACGCTGGAAGCATCGGCGCAGAACGGAGTTTAAAAGCGAACCCAGTACGTCTCAGGACGCTGAATACAATTTAACCGGTAGCCCATCCCGTAGAGGAGTCGATACTAGTTTCACAGAATCTGAAACACGTTTGACCTCATCTGTAGTTGGAACTGCACATAGCGCACCATCACCTCAGAGGCCAGTTGCTGCAACGTCGTCACTATTTAATGTGCTGCGAAAGCCCCGGCATCTACGGGCGTCTGACTGCGCCATATATCCTCGAAATGGGCAAGTAATCCCGCAAAATTTAAAAACCTGTGAAGCTCACTGCGTTTCATTAGTGGCGAAGGCCTCTAGATTTCTGGAAATAGCCCCGAGAACCGAAGCGGACGGCCGCTAGGGGGCCGTGGCGAGCAGACGTGTGTCACGTCGGTGCTGTCTTTCTGCAGTGATTTCAAATTTATGGCAGAAGTAAGACAGAAGTTACAAACAATGGAACAGCGCGTAGAGATGATAGGGGCAGAAGTCCGCAACCAGCGCAAGCAAAAACTATCGGAAGGCGTCAAGGACAAATTCAACGTCCGCCGCCCAATTCAGGAAACGAGCAACCTAGAAAATTAATCATGGCCGGCGCAACCAAACGCAGCCAAAACAATGATATCTTAGAAATCTGGCAATGGAATTGGAGGGGGTATAAGAAGAAGAAGGGGCTATTACAACAATATATAAACACGCATTTAACACCACCCGACGTAGTAGCGCTACAAAAAACAAACATCACACCATCACTCCAGGGCTACACATGCTACGTAAACCCGGAGGGCAACAAAACAGCAACACTCATTGCCAAACACCTAGTCGCTATAGCACACGACAGCATAGCCGACACGGACGTGGAACATGTCATTACCGAAATTATTCCAAAGAAGAAAAGGCAGGGTAGCAGCACCTTCGTGGTCAACATCTACAGCTCCCCGAAGCAGAAAACTGCAAAATTTCAAGGACCCTTTCACGGTGTCAGCAGACTAGCACGAGGAAACAAACTAGTTGTGGTGGGAGATTTCAATGCGAAGGACCCAAGCTGGGGGTACAAGGTATCTGACAAAAAGGGGCAAACACATAAAGGAAGCGGCGGAGGTATTGGGATGTCAGCTAGTGACAGACCCCAGCACCCCCACCAGAACCGGGAACAGCGTCAGCATGGACACCTGCCCAGACTTAACCTACGTCAAAAGAATAGGACGGGCGACATGGAAAAACCTCTTTGAAAATTTAGGGAGCGATCACTATATTATTCGCACGCAAATCACATCGGCAAAACTTCAACGCCGAATTGGAACCACTAAAATTACGGACTGGAACGCGTTCAGAGAGGCATGCAAAGAGAGCCAGCGCGAGAGCATAGACTCAATTGAGGCATGGGGGAGCATGCTCAAAGAGAAGCAACGCAAATACACCAAAGAAATAGACAGAACAGAGCAGACACCCGAGGTAGACTCCAGGCTCCTCAAATTATGGGAAGCACGCAGAGGCCTAACCAAATGGTGGAAAAGACAGAGGTGCAATAGGAAACTCAAAATCAAAATAGCAAAAATAACAAAGAAAGCGGAGGCCTACGCGGAACAGTTGGCTTGAACAAATTGGCAGCAGTTCAGCAATTCCCTTAGCGGAACACTGAGTACATCCAAAACATGGCACATACTGAAAGCTTTCCTGGACCCAACGAAAACGAAAAGCGAAAACAACAAGGCCATACATAGACTGGTCTATCAGTTCCAGGGACCGGCCTCGGAGCTCATAAAACAAGTCAAGTATAAATGTTTCGGAGACGACAACCCAGCAGCCTACACGGGCCATTACCAAGGACAAGAAAATCATGAGTTAGACAGGCCAATAACAAGGGAGGAAGTCTACGCGGCCATAAGAAGCTCGACCAGAAACACGGCTGCGGGAGCAGACAAAATCAATAACGCAATCATCCGCAACCTAAGCGACGGGATGGTCGAGGAATTAACAGAATACCTAAATAAGCTGTAGTACAATGAGACTGTCCCGGGTGACTGGAAACACGCGGAGATAGTAATGATCATAAAACCAGGGAAAAAGTTGCATGTCGAAAATCTCAGACCGATGTCCCTTACATCGTGCCTTGGCAAACTATATGAAAGGATAATAACGAGACGCCTACAAGACCATATGGAAGACAACGAACTATACCCACATAGCATGTTTGGCTTTAGAAGCAAGTTTTCAACGCAAGACGTACTACTCCAAATTAGAGACGAGGTTTTAACCGACGTCCCGAGACGAGGAGAGCACGTAATCATGGCGCTAGACATTAAAGGGGCGTTAAAAACGTCAGCCATAAGGCAATACTAACAGGCCTCAGCAACTTGGATTGTGGCAAGAAAATATACGGGTATGTCAAGGCATTTCTAACAAACCGCACAGCAACGATAGGACTGGGTGAAATTCGCTCCGAGCGTTTCCACACGCCCAATAAAGCAACGCCGCAGGGATCAGTAATATCCCCAATACTCTTCAACATCTCGATGATTGGCTTAGCAAAACAGTTGGAAAATGTAGAAGGCGTACGACACGCAGTATATGCCGACGACATCACAGTGTGGGTCACGAAGGGCTCGCTCGGTGAGAAAGAGGGAAAGTTACAGGAAGCAGCCACATGCGTAGAGAACTATGTCGGAGATAGAGGCCTTGCCTGCTCAACAGAAAAATCAGAGCTCTTAAGAATCTGGAGAAGCAGACAAAATCACACAGTACCGGAGGAGGAGGAACTCAGGATAAACGTCTATCTAGAAGGACAACCGATTCCGGAAAAAAACGATCATTAGAATACTGGGAATGTGGATCCAATCGAACCAAAGATGCACACACACCCTAAAATTAATCAAAGCCTCGGCGACGAAAGTGGCGCGCATGATAACCAGGGTCTCCAGAAGGAGGCACGGCCTGCGGGAAAATGACACTTTAACACTCGTCAGAAGCCTCGTTGTAAGCAGAATAACATACAGCCTCGCATACTACAACTGCACTAAGGGAGAAATACTTCAGGCAGACACAATAATAAGGAAAGCATATAAGTTAGCGCTCCACCTACCGCAAGCAACCTCAACAGAGAAACTCCTAGCCCTGGGTTTGCATAACACCTTTGAAGAGCTGAGAGAAGCCCAACTTGCGGCGCGGCTACAAAGGCTAAAACCAACCAAAGCTGGGATAGCGCCCCTAAATAGGTGTGGCTACGAAGGTGCGCTGCAAGAAACAAGAAGAACAGAGTGGATACCTGACGAATATCGCAACACACTCAGGATAGCCCCGATACCGGAAAACATGGATCCAAACCTGCATAAAGGACGCAGGGAAGCTAGGGCAAAATACGTTCAACAAATCCTAGCCGAAAAAGAAAACACACTGTACACAGACGCGGCTGCGTACCCGAGAGATTCTCGAGAAATCAGAAACAGAATGGTAGCAACGGCAATAAACTCTGCACACAGGGAAATAGCCAGCGCATCATTCAAGGACTGTGCGGCCGAGGAAGCCGAAGAGGCTGCCATCGCCCTGGCGGCGGCGGAGGGCTACCGTATCCGAAGGTCTCTAACAATATTGACAGGCTCGCAAGCAGCATGCCGAAATTACATGAATGGGAAAATAGGACGGAAAGCTGTACATATCGTTAAATCGGCCAAAATGCCGCAAACCGAGGAACAACAACTGCAACACGTAATCATGTGGGTACCAGGACACACCGGGATCGCCGGGAACGTAGAGGCAGATAGGATTGCTCGAGAGCACACAAACCGAGCCTCCACTCAAACTGACCTCGAGAACCCAGCAGCAGACCCGGTACCCCTGAGCTACTCATACATTCTAAACTATCACAGGGGAACGCGACTCAAATATCCGCCACCTCATAACAGCCTACACCAACAAGATGCAGTAGGCTGGAGGCTGCTGCAAACGGGGACTTTCCCCAATCTAAATACCTTAAGTAAAATCTACCCCACGCAATACAGCAGCAAATGTCCCTGGTGTGGAGAAAAACCCACGTTAATGCACATAACGTGGGTGTGTCAGAAAAACAAGGATCTAGCTGCAAGAAACAAAAACCCGAGTGCGGAACAGTTGGAGGGGATGCTCTCCAGCGAGGACCCGGTCGTCCAGCGCGGATTGGTACGGAGAGCCTACCTGGCGGCATACCTCAGTGGAGCCCTGGACCAGGGGCTCCAACCCTGTTAAGACGGGCTGCAATAACTCATCGCAAGATGAACAAGACAGCCCGCGACCGCTAAGAACACATTTTAATATCAAATATAAATAAAGTTTTTCCTCCTCCTCCTCCTGCGGCAAATGTTATCAGATCAACCAGAGCTGGTTAAAAACATAAATCGGAAGCTGAGAGGACTCTGTGGACACCAGCGTTTTGTCCGTAAGTGGATGTTTCACATTTTGGAGCCAAAATTCTGCCAGCCGTGGTGCCGATGTGCTAACTCAAACGCCGGCCACTGGGCCTAACGAGGGCTAAGGCTTACTGAGGCCCCCGGTGCCGCCACGTCAGCTGTGCGGCCGCCAACAGGCGGTATGAATATCGCCGTGCAGGGTCGCAGCGGCGAAAAGGGCGAGCTCGACGACACGGATTGGATCACAGTACTCAACAGATGCAACCTCGAGGAGAAATGGGCGCGGAAAGCCAAGCACGCCTCCGAAGACGAGAAAACGATAGACACCCCACCACCATCACCGAAGCGCGACGGCAAACAGCAAGCGGAGAAATCGATCGCCTCGACCCAAGTCATGCCTCCCGAGAAGGTTGGAGAATCATTTTCCGCCCCAAATGAGGCATGGTATTCACACAGTACGATGGACTGACCCTGACCGAAGACATACATGTAACTGCGAAGAATGAATGGAACACGGCACACCAGCTCGTCAAGAACAAGAAGCAAGAAATTTTTGTCTTCATCACCCCCAGCACAGAGGCAAAAGACAAGCTCCTACGCTTCACACACCTGGACATTGAAGGGAAAGTGCACGAGATTACCGTTCACCAGGCAGTACCCGACGACATCTCGAGAGGAGTCATCCACGGAATTCGAATTAACACCTCACTGCAAAAGATCAAGCAGGGGATATCAGAACATGAGGAGAACCCCAAGGTGCTGGATATCAGACGACTAGGACAGCGCAAGACCATCATGCTCACATTCACCACCAAGGAGGTACCGAGCAAAATCAAATCTTTTGGTGCCATCTTGAACTGTTTCTTCTACAAGAAAATGTACGACGTATGCTATAAGCGCGGAGACCTGGGACACCGATCCGACGTATGCGAGAGCAAGGAGGAGAAGTGCAGGGCTTGCGGATCCCCAACCCCACCGAGGGGCGCGACTGCAACCCCACCTGCAAGCTGTGCGGCCAGCCGCACCCCACCGGCAACAAAACCTGCCAGGAGATCTTCAGAACCCCATACATCGTTAAAAAACGACAATGGGAGAAGGTCCAGAAACAGGAGTTGGAGGAGAAGAAACAACCAGAACATCGCAGCAGGCGGGATAAGAGCAAGACGCGGGCCACGAGCAAGGATCGACACCGGTCCACGTCCTTCCCAATGGTACTGCAGCAGGCCACCACCACCCCACACATGAACCAAGAGGCACCACCCACCAAAAAGGTCGGCTGGGAAGCGGGCAATTCCCATGACTCAGACATAGTGAGGAAGCTGAAAGAGCAAATGAAGCAACAACACGAAATTATGAGACAGCAACAGGAGCAATGGAAGCTTTACCAGGAGCAAGCACAAGCTCAGGTGAAGGAGCTCCGTAATCACGTTATCGGCCTGCAAAGGGAGAACACTGAGCTCAAAGCTCAACTCAGACAACCGGAGCCGCATCAGGAGGCCATGGACGATAAGTAGTCCAAAACCAAGACAGAGGCGTCTGCACCGCCAAAGAAAAAGCGAGTTAAAAAGACAAGACTGGGGCCTTGAGAAGGCCGAGAGCACGGTAGACAGACTAGAGGTAGACATGCAGCGACTCAAAGAGGTAGTACAACAGGTGGTAATACCTACCCAGCGTAACGCGCAGAGGACAGACCAACTCTCAGCCCCGCTCAGCCAAATAGTTATCCCAATGGGAACTGGAATGAACCAACAGGCAGAACAACAAAAACAGATCCTTCTGCGGTTGAATAATGGACAGACTCAACACTAAGGCAAACACAATATGGCATTGGAACAGTAGGGGCTTCACAAAAAAAGAAACCTTCCCCAAGCCTACCTTGCGAGACGCGGTGGTTCCGACATCATCGCGCTGCAAGACTGTCGGAAAAACGTTAAACTGAGCGGATAGAAACGTACCCAGGCCGGTCGCGATACATTCAGACTGATACCCTGAAATATCTCCGTCATGCAGCATGAGGTAGGCTGCACACAGATTGACTACGGGTTAACAGAGATTATGCGGCAGAGGCGGAAATAACGCAGCCGGTAAGTCCTGAGCGTCTACAGCTCTCCTAGACTAAAGAAAGGCTGTGGATTCAGGGACCTCTTTGTCAAAGCGCAAGCACTGGAAGAAGGGCAGCAGCGTCTCTTAATAGTAGGGGATTTTAATGCGCCACACCAAGCATGGGGATACAGCCACTCCCAGATAAAGGGGAAGGAAATATGGGACCAAATGATAAAGTGCAATTTAACACTCCTTAACAATCTACTCGCACCAACCAGAAAGGAAACCAGCGTGTCATACGACACCTTCCCCGACCTGGCCATGATCGGAGTGGACGTTGAGGCTACATGGCACAACACGAAAGGGAACCTAGGCAGTGATCACAGAATCATAGAGATCGTTTACAAAAACAAAGTCAAAATCAAACGCGAGAGGAAAACCCTCAAATCCATCAATTGGCAGTCCTTCCGCGACGACGGAGGGGGTTCCAGGGAGATCACCGACAAACCTGAATGCACCAATGGCATCACGTAGCCGTGCAAAGAAGCTGAGGAGAAAATAGAATTACATTAGGAACAAGACTGGGTTGATAGCCACATAAGACAGCTGTGGCAGATGAAAAAAGAGGCAGAAACCGAGCTCGCCCAAAAAGGGGAAACCGTAACCTGGGAAGGAAAATAGCAGCTCTCAGCAAAGAAATTGGGAGCCATGCCCAAACACTAAATAGACAACACTGCAACGACATCTGCGATAGACTAGACGATCAATTAAGCTCCGTCACCACCTGGAAACTATTGAGACACCACCTGGACCCAGACAACACCAATGCTGATACCAGGAGAAAAATGGAAAGACTAACACAAACTCCAGGGGCCGCCGGAGGATATGATCACCAGATAAAAAAGAGGCATATAGGGGAAACAAACACCGAAACATTCCCCGATTATAGCGGCGAAAACAACGAGGAGCTAGAGCAACCAATAACCATAAGAGAGGTCCAAGCTGCCTTAAACAATCTCAGCGGAAAAACCGCGACTGGCCGAGATGGGGTCCACAATAAGATGCTTAGAAACCTCGATGACGACTCCCTTTAGCAACTAACAGCATTCATTCAATAGTGTTGGAAACGGGGGACATACCTGGGGAGTGGAAGAATGCAAATCTAGTCCTCATCCCCAAACGAGGAAAAGAACTCAAACTTGAGAACCTTAGGCCAATATCGTTAAGCTCCTGTTTAGGGAAGCTAATTTAGTACGTGATACAGAATAGGCTCAACGGATACTTGGAAAGTAAGGTACTGTACCCAGACAACATGGTTGGATTCAGACACCTATCCAGAAACGACGTCATGCTACAACTCAAAGAAAAAGTATTGGAAAGGAAGACTAGCGACACT
The DNA here is from genome assembly GCF_052857255.1 of Amblyomma americanum. NCBI lineage: Eukaryota > Metazoa > Arthropoda > Arachnida > Ixodida > Ixodidae > Amblyomma > Amblyomma americanum. The sequence goes on along the minus strand of NC_135497.1, from coordinate 71,050,566 downwards.
AGAGTCATAGTGGGAGGAGACGTCAGCAAAGCGTTTGACAACATCAAACACCAAACGATCCTGTCACACCTCAATCAATTAAATGTAGAAATCAAGCTATACAACTATATTAAAAGGTTCCTCACGAACCGAACGGTGAAGATAGAAATCAGGGGCGCAGTAAGAGAAAACATTAAGCTAGGCAACACGAGAACACCGCAGGGATCGGTGCTATATCCCCTACATTTTTTAACATTTCAATGATCGGGCTGCCTGAACGACTCAGAAAGCTAGAGGGCCTCTGCGACACTCTCTACGGTGACGGCCTCACCCTTTGGGTCGACAGAGGGGGAAGCGATGGCCAAATAGACGGCACCCTACAAAGGGCAATCTGGGAAACGGAAAGCTATCCGAGACCAATAGGGCTAAAATGCTCGCCGGAACAATCGGTGATGCTAATCATGGGCAAGCAGCACGACAATATCTAGCTCCTGGAAAACAACACCCCGGTCCTAATTGTGGACAATATCAGGATACTGGGTGTGTGGATACAAGAAAATGGGAGGAACACCGAAACAATACACAGACTAGAAGACACGACTATCCAATCTTGCAGGATTCTCAAGGTGATAGCAAACAAAAACGCGGGGATGAAGGAGGCGAACCTACTTAGGCTTGTCCACTTTCATCATTAGCCGAATCACCTACGCTATCCCGTACTTGAAGACAACTAAAGCAGAGAGAGACAAGGTAGACATCCTCATCAGGAAAGGTGTCAAAACAGCCCTAGCCTTAACAGCGTGCACATCAACCGAGACTATCCTCAACCTAGGAGTGTCAAACACCCTAGAGGAAACGTACGAAGCGAAACTCACGGTACAATATGTCAGACTAACTGGCATTAAAACGGTCAGATACATCCTTAGGAAATAGGGCTACCAAAGGCAAGAATCGCGAGAAGGGATAACCTCCATCCCCAAGGAAATTGCCAACAAGCTATGAATACCCCCAGACCAAGAAACATGCACCCCATACACAACGAGGAACGCAGGAGAAGTAGAGTCCAAACACTCCAAAGCTCCTCCTCCAAAAACAAAGGGTAGTGTACACCGATGCAGCAGAGTACCCATAAGGGCACTACGTTGCAGTAATAGTGAGCGACAAAGGAGAGCTAATCTCGAGATGTAGCGTAAGACACTTCACTAGAGGAGGCAGAAATGGCGGCGATTGCCCTCGTAATCAGAAACCCATTAACCAAAATAATCATCACATATTATAAAACTGCAATCAAGGCGTATGACAACGGTAAGGTGTCCAAAGAGGCCGGCAAAATTCTGCAAGCAGCCAAGGAGAACGCACCCAACGACCTAATTAGCATAATACGGGTGCCCGCCCATAGTGGACTCACAGGGAACGAGATCGCCAACGAGATCGCCTGAGGACTCACACACCGGTCCCCACACATACAGAACCACATATACAGAACTTCTAGAGCACTATAGAGTGGGCAGGAGAACCCCCCATAGATTTATCACAAAGAAGGAAGAAGTAATCTGGCAGAAACTGCAGACGGGTACCTTCGCAAACCCGTATCACGTACACAAATGGCATCCTGAGGTGCACTTCTCCAAATGCATAAAACTGTGAAGGAATTGCGACCCTAAATCACATGCTCTGGGCTTGCACAGCGCTAAACGGTCTACATGGAAACAAATAGTCATGGGAATCCTCCCTCCATAGCCAGGAAGAAAAAGCCTAGAAACAATTCATCGGTCAAGCTCAGGCAGCCGCCGGACGCCTAGTGATTTCAGTCGACGTCTAGGGGGGAGGTAGACGGTGAACGAGGGTGCTGGGTCTCACCCGATCACCCATACTCTCTGACGGCTACAAATAAAGTGCTTTCTCTCTCTCTGTCGAAACCTGTGACGCCACAGCATGCTATTAGTCGCGGGACCACGAACCTATAACGTAGCGGCATCTTGCAAAGCGTACCATCTCAGGGTGGGCATATTGGCGACGCTGACAACGCCTAGCCGCTGCTGAGAGCGATGAAGGCACAATGAGGCGTTGGTATTCACTCTGCAGTTCGTCATACCACGCGGACATGAGCGGAGTTTGGAAGTCTGTCCGCTGGACAACTGGAAGTTTCGCAGCTGTGTCTTCCAGGTCATCTGACAGGCCACGGCGCAACGCGCAGCCCTCCACTGAGCAACACAAGCGGTATAGTTATTTTAGCGCGTACCATGTACCGTGCTGCTGTCAACCAGGGAAGCGCGTAGAGCACGTGATAGGCTCATGTGCGAAAGCGATTTGAGCAGCATGCGGAAATAGAGAAAAACTTTAATTCATTGCACGCCATGAGCTCCACACGACCCCATTGCACTCGAGTGTTTGTGCTCCCAGTGGAAATCGAGAAGTGTTAGTGTGGAAATCAAGATGCCACGGTCGACTTGTTTCAAAACTAGGGGAAGAAAGCGCGAGCATTTCTGGCCGGTGGTCATGTCTGTAGGTGTGATGTAAGTAGGTAGGAAAGCAGAATGCGCCCGAGGCACAGTGTATGTGTGATCCAGCCTGCTGGCATCGACTCATGGTGCCATGTCCAACAAAACTGTGAGCCGTGCGTCAGAGGTCAAAAGATTTCCAGCTCGCTGACCCCTGCCAAGCCCTCGCGCAACACAATACGTATGAAGAATGCATCTAAAAATGAATGTAAAAAATGAATGTGAATTAGCTCAGCGTATCTAGGATATGCAAAGCGAAAGCTGTCGTCGTTCATTGTGTTCACTGGCGTTGGCGTTGACAACGTTCTAGAATTTGAGGAAAAGAAGGGCGCATAGCTTGCTTCCTGGGTCATGTACGCCGTTAATCGTTCGTTGAAATGCGTTGCGGTGGTGAGAGAAAGATGTGGGCTGCATGCATTAGCGCTTACGGCGTTGTGGCAGACACGCGGTTGGTTGGTTGCTTTTTAAGGAAAGGAAATGGCACAGCATTTGTCACACATCTCGGCTGACACCTTAACCACCTTTTCTCACTGTGCCTAAAAAAAGGCACCCAAGCTGCTTCAGCACACAACCTAAAACAAAACTTTCGCCTTGCTGGTTCTGGAACTACTACTGAAAATTTGCATATTTTACCTGCTGCTGCAGGCGGCTGCGTTTTTATGGAGGCAAAACGCTAAAGCACCCGTGTGCTGTGCGATGTCATCTCACGTTAAAAATCCCCAGGTCGTCGAAATTATTCCGGAGCCCTCCACTACGGTACCTTTCTTCCTTTCTTCTTTCACTCCCTCCTTTATCCTTTCCATTACGGCGAAGTTCAGGTGTCCAACGATATATGAGACAGGTACTGCGCCATTTCATTTCCCCCAAAATCAATTTTTATTGTCAGTATTAATATTATTCTGCCGGTCTCACTTGCCATGTGCTTGGACACCTGCCCGCACATGTAAAACTATACTTGGCTCCAAAGGAAAAATAAATGATTTTGAAAGATGAGCATTAGGCAATGATAACATACATGCAAATATCCACTTGGTCTTTGAGAAACATTAGCAGGGGGAAATATGGCCACCGCGCCTGTTTCGCATCGCTTGCACCTGAACCACTTGGTGCACCATCTTTCCAGGCACGGTGTTTTTTGTAAAGGTGTCCCTCAGGCTTTTCCATCGTGTCTGGACATTACAGCCTGCAAGAAGAGTTTCAAAGTGTTGAACTCTGTTCACCACCACATATCCTATCAAGCGCAGCTGTCAGCACGCCTGTCTAAAGCACTCGAGCGCTGCCCTGTCGCACAAAGGCAATGACATAGTCAGGCAGGTACACTGCTCTAGAATCTATGCTTGTACTGGAGAACAGGTACAGAGACTATATTTGTTGTGGCAGTTGCAGAGTACTTGTTATAAGAGACCAACTGGATTTAACTTTCTTCACTGGCTGGCTGGCAACCTTGGTCGCACGGAAGGGCACGTGTCTGCTTCTAGCTCTGTGTTTTCGCTTTTTGCTGTCTTCTCGCGTGTGGCGTGGGTCGGACAGTGCCCTCCGTGAGACCGAATGCTGACGACGCCCCTGCGGAGAAATTCCCGTCAATGTGGGCGCATTCTCAAGTGAGAAAACCCAACCGGAACCCTCAGGGGCAAGCTAGGCTTAGCTCGGCGCTGCCGAGCGAGGCCGCGCTACGCGTCTGCATGGATTCTGCGTTGCTGACGACAGCTGCGCGGATTCCCGCTGTGTTGCCACCTGACGCAGCCTCCACGTCCACGCAATCGTCAGCGCCTCCTTGCCTCCAGCCTGCCCCGTCCTCCGATGCTACGACTTTGGCCTGTGACATGGACTGCTCCACCGCCGCTGTGCCCGTGACACTCCCTCAAGAAACTGTGCCCGCCGCGCCGGTTCAGTATTCCCACCAGGGGCCGTCACCAGCGTCTGAGCCTCCTCCGCAGATGCCTCCCGTGAGTCAAGGCTCTCTTCCGCCTGCTGCGAACTCGTTCCGCGTTACCATCAAGCCTACAGTGCGCATTGATATGACTGCCATCCCTGCCCGGAATGTTCAAGTTACAATTGACCACGCTCTTGGCTCTTCGAACTACTGCGGGTTTGTCGTCCATTGCCCATCGAACACCATCACGGTAAACTTGCCATCCTTGATGGACGTCCAGAAAATGTGCGCAGTTACGCGGATCCCCCTGGATGACAGCAAGCATGTCCCGGTGCATATATATTTTGCAACTGGTCCTGTGACACTCTCCGGCTGCTAAACTCACGCAGTACTGCAAGCACGGCCTATGGGGCGCCGGGGCTCATACCTGCTCATCCTGCAAGGCTCGTTGACTCTCCCGAAGTACCTTACCTACTACGGTGCGATCGTCAAACCACAGCCCTTCCAACCTCGTCGTATTTTTCATCACTGCCACAAAGGACATGCAAAATACCTGTCCTAATCCAGAAGCTGCGGCCGACATGAATGAACCAACAGTTCCTTGTACCCTCTGTAAATCGCCGGACCATGACATTCGCTTCCCGAATCAAATGGTACGCCAAAACGTCCAGTGTATCCACCACATGTGGATACCACAGATGAAGACACAGTTTTAGACAATGCAATCGCGGAGGCTCGCCGCCGACTAGACGATCTCACCCAGCGCCGGGGACAGGGTCGTTCTCAATCCTCTCGAAGAATTCTAATAACTCGGGAACAATCATCAGAGGAATCACCTCGAGTAAGCACTGGGCCACAATCAGGTGCCGACCTCCTGTTAGCCGTGACTATCCCGACAGTGGATAAAATATTAGCGCTGATGAAGCAGGTGACATCCCTTATCATGGAAGCTCTTCGACCTCATCATGGATAGCGCATCATCATCTATGGTGGTGCATAGGAACTGTCGAGGATTCGCTAATAATGCCTCTGAAGTGAACATCCGCCTTCGCGACGGAATGCTGAAGGCATGGGCGTTCCTACTGCATGAGCATAATTCACATCCACGCCTTTCAGGTTTCTGCGCATACCATTCTCCCTCTAACCCTGATCGCCGTGCACCGCCTCCTCCCTCAGCGCAGGTAAGTCTGCAATTTATATTCACAGTTCAGTTCCGCACACACCGCTCGACCTTTCACAGTGGTGCAACACACGTCAAGAGGTTGTCACCCTTCTCGTAAAACCTGCACGCACACCCCTTGTCCTAGTTTCTTTTATAGTCGTTCTGGCTCTGCACCTCCCAATCTGGGATGGGTTCGTTTTCTATGTTCTACCAACTCGGGTATCCCTATTCTAGTTGGTGGTGACTTAAACGGCGCACACACTGCGTGGGGTTACCCATCGGATTCCTCTAGGGGTGCACACATTCTAGGGAGCTTTTCGGATCATTCCTTTCAACATTTAAACCACTCAAATACTTCTAACCGCCCACAAGGTGGTCCGTATTCACCTGATTTGACTTGGTGGTTAGGCCCCGGTAACCCTCGTTTGGCTGTTGATTCTGATACTTGGGGTAGCGATCACAGCCCTATTTTTATCTCCCTCACGCCTATGCGTCTACGGAAAATACGCCGCACTGTACGAGTAACATCATGGGACTGTGTACGCGCAGATAATAATTTATCTACATTCAACCCCTCTTCAGCACTGTCTACTCTCTCTGCTGTTCTCGCAACTCACACAATTACCACTACTGTAAATGAAGACGACCCAAACCCGGACATACATATCTTGAATCTGCGGGCTCTTCGTCGCCAGGCGGATCTTTACGCTACTCGTCACCCCGATGACCCATCGGGTCTTCCTACTCTTCACCGCGCTACCGCATGGGCGCGGCGCTATGCAAAGCGGCTAGGCAGGCAATGCTGGGATGCATGGTGTGCCCGCCTGTCCTCTACGCAGGGCAATCGACATGTTTGGAGAGTGTTTCACGCCATGGAGCGCCCTTCTCAGGATGCTGATTACACAGAGAGCATTCTCCTCGCGCTAAATGTGGATTAGGACACATTTGCACAACAAGCGGCCCGTCAATTTTTTCCAAACCATGACTGCACCGCTACGTCTCCGCCTTGCATCGGTAACAGAGCCCTTCTATGGGATTAATTCTGACCTCACCATGGCAGAGCTGCTGGCCTCCATTTAAACGTTTAAAAACTACTACTACTCCCGGGCACGAACGCATACCTAACTCCTTATTTGGTAACTTGGAAGGGAGGGCTTTTAAAGCCCTACTTGATACTTTTAACGAAGTGTGGCTTTCAGGCTTCATGCCAGGAGACTGGAAGCATTCAATTGCGGTTACAATAACCAAGTCAGGTCAGCCTCCAGTATCTCTCTCCGTATCTCTCTCTCAGTATCAGTATCTCTCTCTCTCTCTCTGTCCGGACCCCGTAGAGTATCTGTTACGGGTCCAATGGACTTATTTTTGGAAATGTGGGGGAAGGTTTTTAGGGGTTGCTTCACTTCCGCCACCGGTTCGCCCGGTATTGCACTGCCTCCGGGATCGGCCTTATCTTTAGCGCGTTTTAACTATCCTGTCTTTATATCCCATCCATCATTCAACCCTCCTACTATCTGCACGTGGTACCGATTGTGGCTCGGCTTGAGCCAGTGGGCAGGCCTGTGCACTTTCCTTTCCTTTTTTCCTGGCAACAGACAGACAGAGAGTATCTCTCTCGTCCCTTCGTCCAAGTTCCCTTACGCCTACCATCTGCAAGCTTTATGAAAACATTCTAGTCGCACGCTTGTCGTGGTGGCTGGAATACCATGATTGTTACCAAATTGGCTTCCGCCCAATGATTGGAACGCAGGACGGCCTTGCTACTTTGGCTGCTGACGTGCTTAACTATTCTCCGCAGAGTCACCTTGTACGAACTGTAGTGGCTACAGACATAACAAAGGAACATGATAACATCCTTCACTCTGCCATTCTTGCCTCCCTTCAAACTCTTGGTCTCCCTCACCGGTTCCTCCTCTCCATTCACGATTTTTTAGCAAATCCAACCTTCAATGTGTGTGTCCACAAAAAGCGCTTTGGTAACTTCACTTCCAATAGAGGAGTGCCGCAGGGCTCCGTTCTCGCCCCCACATTATTTAATGTGGCTTTAATTCCTCTTTTTCGAGCCCTAGAGACCATCCCTTCTATCCGCGTGCTTGCGTATATCGATGATAATACCTTGTGGTGCTGTCATCGAGATGAGTCTATTCATCAGTCGGTCCTTCAGCACGCACTGGATTTATTGACATCTCCCCTCTCACCTCTGGGTCTAACACTCTCTCCTACTAAATCATGTTTCATTCACATTGGAAATTAATCCGGCTAACAGAAAGCTCCCCCTTTAAATTTTACGGTACATAATTCTCTGATTCCTCAGGTAGAAACTGTTCGTATTGTTGGTCTTCTCCTCCATACATCTAGGACGTAGCACCCCGTGGCTGACAGCCACCCGTAAATCGGCTCACGCTACTCTAGGTCTGATTTGTAGCATAGTTATGCGCTCTGATGGCGCACGTGTTCATACGGCCCGCCAACTTGTGCGCTCTATCCATCGGCCACGCATAGTATATCAGGCACAATTTCAACGTCTCACCCTCAGAGAGTGGGACTCCTTTGAAGCTATCAATCATGGGGCTATGCGCGCCATAACATATCTGCCTCGTTTAACACCCATACCTGTGCTACAGGAGTTCGCCCAACTTAATGCACTCAGTGAACGCATCGACCAACGGGTGGCAAATAGAGCTCGGAACAATCTCTCCAACTTCATCGTTTAAAGACACTTCCTCCATGGTCATATTGCCAGCTCACTGACAATCGCCACACTTTTTCCCCGTCGGTATCAGCCGCGTACCTGCCTGAAGGGTCCATGTTGCACACGAATGCATCACATACTGCAGAGACGGGAGTTACTGCTGTGTACAGTTCATCTCATCCGCATCCCAACTCTCGCGCGACGTATACCACGGATACGTGCACTCCCCTGGCATTGGAACTTCAAGCCATTTATAATGCCATTGCTTCCCTTCCGCTCGTTCCAACATTCAATACAGTTCATATTTACACCGACTCCCGCGCCACTCTTAAACAGCATAAGGCTGTTCGACGGACATTCCAGATTTCACAATCAATTCATGTGCTCTGCGCAAAGTATCCATCTCCTGTGCGCATACACTGGATTCGCGGCCATGCCCAGGATCCACATAACATTCAAGTATCCTATCCTATCCTATCCTATCCAGATCCGTTCCTGTCCTATGTTTTCGATCCCGAAGTCCTGCGCCAGCGAACACGCGCTCTAATTCCTCCGTGTTCGCAATCTCTCCGCCGTAGTCTTACTCGGCAGGAGGAGGTGTCCGTGCGCCGCATTCGCGCAGGGGCGGCTCTGACACCACCTTTCCGTCATCAGTGGCATGCCAAAGATCTGCCAGCACCTGACAGGTGCCCTCACTGTAGCGCTGCACCGGACATTTGTGATGTGCGGCACTTGTTGTGAAAGTGCCCAACTACGGCTGTTATAAGAAAACGTGTCCTCAGGCAGGAGGCCTGCGGTGGAACCGCGAAAGTGACTACGTGAAGTGGACTATGTACAATCGTTTCATTAGCAACCCCTGCGACTACCTCAGCGCAACGGGTCTTCACTCCTTTTAACTTTCAATCCCGTGAATTACTTCCCCCTTCCCTTTTTTTCAACTTATGCCTCATGGCACACTTCTCGAATAAAAAAAAACTTTCTTCGCTACAATGCACGCAGCTACAGTGCACAGGACAGTTGTGCCAGCAATTATGCAAAAGTTCAATTTGAGCATTTTTGGTCGCACTTTCAGGAGTAGTTGCCTCGCTAGCATGCCACTAATTTGACTATTGATGCACTGTGGTATGGCTGTTAGATCTGAAATTGCAATTCATCTATAATGCAACAGATTTCTTTGATCAGTTTAGCAGCCCAAAAGTAACTGAACAATTACAAAAAGTAATTGGTTACTATTGTGTTATTCTCCTTTCCACTTTTACCAGCGCAAGACATGGACTTCATGGAATGAGCCAGTGTGGCTTCCAGGATCTGTTGCCTGCTGCAATTGGTACGCTGTTAATTTTCATCAAAAAGCAACTTCTGATAAAAGCTGTTCTCATCAATAGTTTTTTCTGCCTCACCTTGAAAACATTAGGAGCGCCACTCAGTGTGTGTAGGTGTACGCCCTGGAGGAAAGGACCGAGTTGCAGTATGCGAAGACTTTATGCACCAGCTAGGAGTTTAAAACCGCACGAGAAGTAGCTAACGCTGCAAAATGCTCCGCGCATTGTTGTCCGCAATAATAAAAGAAATGCGAAGCGGGGAATATGACGCTAGTAATATGCAGGCCGCTCAGGTTAGCATTTCCGGACATCCTCGCTCGCGCGGCTTTTCGGCTGTGCGACCAGATTCCTCGCTAGCACAAATGTTCGCCACAAGGTTCAGGTTCTCAAAGTTATACCGGTCGTTATAACCCGTTCTTCGAGTAAGAAGTAACTGATTACTACTAACCGACTACCGAGTTATAAAACTTTGTTATCGTGAACGTTACCCTGAACTCCGAGCGGCAATTTCAGCTCTACAAAAATGTGCAGCCTGTCTAGGGCGCTCAACTGCTGCGCTACGGCACAAATGAAATACTTGCGTGGCTGCATGCTCACTTTGAACCACGATGCTCGGACTTCAGTCACTTGAATGACTACGCGCACTGGTGTCGAAAGCCTACTTAGATATTTCGATTCGTTTCCTCGCAGAGGGTCCTAGAGCGCCTTAGACAACATCGTGGTCACGTCTATATTCGTAAAAAGCTGCATTTCTATTAAAGAAGTTTTCCAAACTAGTAATCTTTGCACTGTCACAAAGGACATGTCACTGTTCGTCGTTCTTGCACTGCGGATGAGTTCTAGAGGCCACTACAATGTGCTATCTGGCGAGGGAATACGCGACGAGCAGCTAGGCAGACGTGACCGCCGTGCATGCTGCGAGCTCAGCGGCGCGGATGAAGCTCTTTGACCACGGCTAGCAACCCCAACTCCAGGTTTCAAGCAGGCGCAGGATGGGTGCCCTTACTTTGAAAGGTACACGTGCAGCAATGTAAACATACCTGGGTCGCATCCAAGTTCCGTGACGACATTGGTCCACGCTTCCGTCTTTTTTTTGTGGTCCTTATAATCCGACCTTGAACTGTCCCGTAAAATGGGACGCTTCTGAGCAGCACAGATCAGCCGGTCATTGAACTCGACACTAGCTGCCTTTGTGGTCATCGCCATGTCGCGAGCGCCATGCAGACCAAGCTGACCAAGAACATAGAGCGCGCGCGAAAAGCATGCGCGAAAAAAATGGCGAGGAAAATGGAAGTGTTGACAAGCCAGTGAGCTATGATTGGCTGTCCCTGCTGGCCGCTTCCGGCAGCGTCTGAAGACGCGCGTCAAATATCTGGCGGGGCCAGGCAGGCGGCGGCGGGCGTTTTTTTTTTTTGAGGTCGGGCGTCAAACACGCGCTGTGAGGCGAAGAACGCCGACAAAAACGCTCCATGTATCCCGGGCTTAAGGGAAGGAATAAATGAGAGAGTGAAAGAAGAAAGAGAGAAAGAGGTGCCGTAGTGGAGGGCTCCGGAATATGCTGCAATATATCCGCCGTATCGTTCGTTGGGTGACCAACCGATCGCGATCAATCATTACCTGCCACATGCCACGGTGGCAGGGTGGGCGCGCTGCCTATCCAGTGTGCGGAATGCTATCACAGCAGGTTCTTGGAGTTTGTCACCAACGCCACTGCATGAAAGCGAGATATAGGTGTCCACTGACCCAGGGAGCCAGTAGTGCGCCTTTCATGAAATATAATGGACTCTGCAACGTTGTCAACGCCAATGAACGCCGGTGACTCGCTTGTCTTCTTTCGTTTTTTAGTAAAGGAGTTGGCGGAGCAACTGTCTCACATATCTCGGTGGACACCCGAACCGTGCCGTAAGGGAAGGGATAAAGGAGGGAGGGAAATAAGAAAGGAAGAGGAAATAGGCGATTGGATCTTGAGGAAAAACGCGCCGCTGCGCAGCGGCGGAACACCAGTGGCTCGGTGCAATTAGTGGCGCATGCTCAGAACAGACTAGCGACGCTTACCAAAATGCGCCGCTGACTAACATACTGTTGCTTTCGCTACAAAAACATTGAAATTACTGCGGCTCGCATTATTGGGTGCCTTAATTTATATACTTATCTATATTTGAAACTGCGTCACCTAACATGAGCATTCACACAAGGCAACTGTACGCAGTGAGCAAAAACAGCACTCGAGTACAGCGGATTAGGGGACGGTTTCTGGCAGTCAAGATGAAACCAACGCGTATTCGGCCCTATTGCTTTTCTTTGTACAGGACACGCAGTGTCATCGAAATAGAGAGTGCTACACTGAAGATGAAACCTGCAACGCCTGTTCGGCTTTATTCTTTTCCTTGAACGGTTTACGGGGTGATAGCACGTGATACTCTACTGTCTTGCCGATATCTAGCTTGTTGCTGCTGCCGCTCCTTCCTTCCATGCTAGAGAATATGAAAATGCGCGCTCGTTGAGCGTAAATTCTGTTTAACTAGGTAATGTTTTTTAATTGGGCATGTTAGCGCACTGGTACAGCTGAATCGCATTTCAGCACTTTAAGACTGCTAACTTACCTGTTATGCGGAGAAGCTTCAGAAGCAATCAATATAAATACGGGGTATGACTTTTTGAATAACCATCGGCTGTAACTGCGCCTTTTTGTGTTTTATCCTTGCCCGATTTTCATGTAAAATGAAAATGAAATTTGGCTTTTGAGGAAAGGAAACGACGCAGTAAATGTCTCACATATCCAGGTGGACACCCGAATTTTCGCCATCCATAGCGTGAGACCACGGCTTTAACACGTGCTACATTCACACGCGCCCCCGCCACGGTGGCTCAGTGGTTAGCGCGCTCGACTACTGATCCGGGGTTCCCGGGTTCGAACCCGACCGCGGCGGCTGCGTTTTTATGGAGGAAAAACGCTAAGGCGCCCGTGTGCTGTGCGATGTCAGTGCACGTTAAAGATCCCCAGGTGGTCAAAATTATTCCGGAGCCCTTCACTACGGCACCTCTTCTTGCTTTCTTCTTTCACTCCCTCCTTTATCCCTTCCCTTACGGCGCAGTTCAGGTGTCCAACGATATATGAGACAGATACTGCGCCATTTCCTTTCCCCCCAAAAACCAATTATTATTATTATTATTTAACACTAGAACATCTGCTCCTTCGCTGCTCCACGTTCGCCGATGCTCGTCGCGATATGCTCGCGGCCTATAGGGCGCAGGGCATACTACCAGACTCCATCAAGACGCTATTGTGGCCGCAGGGCAGTGCGCGCACTCGTGAGCGAATTTGGTGAGCCTCTGTGCATTCCTCGAACACACGGGCTTGACGTCCCGTCTGTTCTCCGTCAGGTAGTTACACGCAGTGACCGAACGCTCCGCGAGTTCTACCTTGAACGATTAATAACTGGATGCCCCACTCCAGTTGTAACCTACACAGTGCTGTGCGCGTGTGTGATTTAATTCCGCTAAACTAAACTAATCACGCGCACAACCTGGACACATTACTTATTGTGTAAATAGTTTGTACATATTACTTCTACCCCTGTCCTCTATTCCTGTCCCCTCACCTCTTTCATTTCATTTCTCCATTCTGCCGGCTGTCCTTTATTTCCGCTGCCCCAGCTCAGGTGCTTCAGTATCGATGGCAGATGCCGGGGCTAGCAAAAATCTTTTCCTTCCTTTTTACTATTATTTTTAATAAAACCACTACCACCATTATTATTATTCACACGCGCATCACGAGACAACAGCACGCAGCTCGTAGCTTCCGCCACTCACCACCACTGTAATGCATGTTTATGAGTCTCGGGGGGTGGGGGACCAGCCTACGTCCCAAATAGTAATGGTAGGCAATTTCCCCGTGTTTTTGCAGGCGCTCCTCTCTCCCCCGTGGTCTGGGGGCTCTACGGAAATAGAGAACTCGGGCAGCCGCCGCGGTCGGGTTCGAACCCGACCGCGGCGGCTGCGTTTTTATGGAGGAAAAACGCTAAGGCGCCCGTGTGCTGTGCGATGTCAGTGCACGGTAAAGATCCCCAGGTGGTCGAAATTATTCCGGAGCCCTCCACTACGACCTAATTGTTCCTCTCTTCTTTCACTCCCTCCTTTATCCCTTCCCTTACGGCGCGGTTCAGGTGTCCAACGATATATGAGACAGATACTTCGCCATTTCCTTTCCACCAAAAAGCAATTATTATTAATATTATTAGCTCGTGAACTGCCTCATTACCGGGGACGCAGGTGTGAATTAAACAATAGAGAAGCTGTCGCGTGGAGGCGGCCACAAACCAATACATATATGAACCCGGTATGGGCTTACAACGTGTACACAGCGCTGAGGTCGTATGATCGATGCACACACTGTGGGGCGAGAGGGACCCTCGACCACATAATCTGGGAGTGCCGAAATTCTCCCGGGGTGGGCAAAAATATAGATAGTAGAGAAACCTGGGAGACCCTGCTAAGAAGCCCGGACCCTGAGCTCCAGCGCAACACCATCCACCTGGCGGAAGAGGGCGCTGCCAGTCAAGGAATGCCAGCCAGCCTCTGACCGCGGACGCGCAACTCCCCGTCTCCCAGACCTGCGTGCCGGGGGCGCGGAGAAACGTCTTTCCTGGTGGAAATTAAAGTTGTTCAATCAATCACTGCCGCTGCGAGGGGGAAACGGCGGCGCGGGGTAGTACAAAGGGTGTTCCCACCGTGAAAGCCGAGGAACCGTACTTAGAAGTCGTTTCCGGAAAGCAAACATCCACGAATGTTTCCATTTCATTTCCACGTTTGCTGAGCGCACCAATGTAAACAATTGAAACTCCCGTATTTAACGCACTAAGTCCAACACTGAGGCTGTGTTGACGGATGAAAAATTTGTTTTCGAGGAAAGGTAATCATACAGTAACTGACATCGGAACCGCACCGCAAAGGAAGGGAGGAAGGTGGGAATGAAAGAAGAAAGAGATACCATAGTGGAGGAGTCCAGAATAATTTCGAGTACCACATATCTCAGTGGGCACCTTAACCGCGCCTTAACGGAAGGCATAAAGGAGGGAGTGAAAGAAGAAAGGAGGAAAGAACTGCCGTAATGGAGGCCTCCGGCAATAATTTCGACCACCTTGAGATCTTTCATGCGAAATGAAAATAAAAATCCCTTTTTGAGGAAAGGAAATGGAGCAGTAATTGTCTCATACATCGGTGGACTCCGGAACCGCGCCGCAAGGGAAGAGAGGAAGGATTTTTAATGTGCACTGACATCACACACAGCACACGGGCGCTTTTGAATCCGTTTCTCCTCGAACCCGACCGCGGCAGCTGCGTTTTTATGGACGCAAAACGCTAAGGCGCGCATGTGCTGTGCGATGTCAGTGCACGTTAAAGATTCCCAAGTGGTCGAAATTCTTCCGGAGTTCTCCAGTACTGCTCCTCTTCCTTGCTTTCTTCTTTCACTCCCTCCTTTATCCCTTCGCTTACAGCACGGTTCATGTGTCCGCCGATATGTGAAACATGCTGCGTCATTTCTTTTTCCCAAAAGCAATTTTCAATGCCGAAATTCGTCTCCCACGGGACCAAGAAGAAAAGACGGAGCCGAGCGCGCAGGGGCGCGTGGTAGCTTGTGCTTCGCGTGCCCCATCGTCACGTGACCTTTCCGGCGGGTATATAAGGATGCGACATACGGTCCTGCATGTGAAGAAGCGTGGAGGCTGGGCACTACTCCTGCCACCCACGATGCTGCACAGCATCGTGCAACCCTGGGCCCTACCCAAGCCTCCACGATGAGACTGGGGCGTGTCCTCGTCTCTACATATTAGAAAACAGAAGAAAGGTCTAAGCGGATTTGTGGCTACACTGACCCCAGTCTCAAGACTTCGTCGATGTGTGCCCGAAAGCTAGGTCTTACAAGTGGTGTTCCAGGAGTGATGTAGAAAGACCAGTTGTGCGTATAGTGATATGCTGATAAAGCTGCTACGAACAATATATTTTCATCAGAACGCGTATTATAAGCAGTTCCTTATAACGAATCGCGCTCTTGACATTGCCACGCTTCGATTAATTGTTCATCATACACTGATGCCACCGGGAAAGCGCGAGCGCAATTGTTTTTTAGGACGAGAGCGAAGGTGATGCCAGCGATGGCGCTCGTGTCTCGCGGTTTCTCTCCTAGTGCCCTCGTCCTGAGTGCACTGTTAAATCCTGCAAAGTAGCCAAGTTAATCTTCAGTACACACAGTACAGGCTGGCATAGCCACTGTTTTGCAATCCACAGGCATACATAGAGTGCGAAACTAAAATAAAACTTAAAAGCAGTGTAAAAAATACAGTACATTAAGCATATATCGTGGCATGGTAACGAGTACAATTTTCCTTCAAATCGTTGATGCGGTTACTTCCTGGAACCATGCAAGTCCAACATAGCACGTAAACTTCTACCTTTGTAAGACACCAACATGATGAACTTTGAGGTTATGTTTACTTTCATTTGACTCCGTTCTTTTCCCTTTGGCTCTCGCTCGCTTCTTTTGCTGTCTTATATTGTGATTAGCAAAATTTCATGTGATTAAATGGACGAGGCGCGTTTTCAAAGAATGCGCGAAGGATAATGAGGAAATAGGCTGCTTGATACTTTGTTGCAGCTTTCTTTCACTGCTTGCCTCTGTCATCGAAGTTGCTGTACATGCTGGCAGAATTTATTTACAGATGCATTTACAAATTTATTGGTGCTGCAACATTATCGTCAGCGCTGCATAATCGCAAAACCAGAGCATGTGCATGATTTGACCGCAGAAATCGACAGTCACGAAAAGCGCGAGCCGAAGAACATTGAGGGGCTCTATACTTGGTGGGCGTACAGTTTTTCTCAAAAGATTAGAGCCCGTGGAGGGCGGGGGGTATACCTGTATCTAAGGCATCCGATAATAAGTGACCAGCATCCGTGCAAGGCGTTGCCTTTACTGTCGTTACGAAACTGCCATTGTGAGTGTCGGATGCACCTTGCTCATTACGGCAACTAAGTCTCGTTTGATTTATTTCTTCCTAAAATGCTAGAAAAAAATCAAGAGTTACTACTGTAAGCGCACGATTCCCAGGGAGTGGAAGTAAAGAGTCGAACCGCTAAGAGCAGCTATATTAGCAGTTTATGTTGTAATCTGTTTTTTTTTTTGTTTTTAGACAAATACGAGGGGGAGTCAGATGAAAGTGAGCCAACCCACCTCGCGCAATAACGGTTCGGTCCATTACCTGCGGGGCATGCGGGTAGCACACAGGCATCTCTCATTTACGAAATTTATATGCAGGCTTGAGGATCAGTGTTCTTTAATGCTCACATAAGCACATGGTTGACACGGTTGTGCGACATAATGAATGCTCCAAAAGTTGAGAAGCAAGGTGTCGAGATGTTTTTGACAGCTGAAGATGTTTCCCAACAAGTGATTTGTCGCCGTGAGGCTGCCGTGTACGGCGAACATTTCATTTCATTGGCCCCTGTGAAGCGTTGGGGTAAACGGTTCAGAAAAAAACGTAAAAGTTGCAAAGACAATCCAAGACTATGCCAATACCACCGTGCAATCATGCCCGACACAATTGAAGAGGTTGATGAGCTGATGAGCCGTCGTTTCCGCCGGAGAGGTTCTGCTCACTTTTTTATTTCGATCGTGAGGGACCATTACTGTTAGAATTTTGTAAACCTGGAGAGGCTACCAATCTTTTCCAATATTGTGAAGAGCTGGAACAGCTGCGAGTCGCAATCAAGAACAAACGATGTGGAAAATTGACGAATGGGTTCATCTTGCTCCACGGCAATGCCCGTCGCCACGTCGCTGATTTGTTGATCACAAAACTGGAAAAGTTAAATGGGAAACGCTGCAACATCTGTCATACGGCCCAGACCAGTCGCCTTGAGACTTCCACATTTTCGGGCGCTTGAAAAAACAGCTCAACGGAACGAGATTCGTGCCGGACGATGACGTGAGAGCCAGTTACAGACTTTTTGAAACAGCAACCAAAGGAATTTTATGAGACGGGAATCACGTGACTCGTTATTATGTGGGACAAACGTCTAAATACTAATCGAGACTACTTCTAAGTAAATCTTTAATCTACCAGATATTAACTGATATTTACAGATATTAACTTTAAATATTCTTTAATCTGTATGATATTAACTGGAAACCTCTTAGCCCCGGAAATGCTACAAATAACCTCATGATAGATTTCTTGTTCACGTTCAACCTTACGCAGATTGACGACACGCCGACTCGTGTTCATAACCAATCCAGTTATATTCTAGACCTTTTCTTCGTTTTTAGAAATGGTCTATCCACTATAACCCAACTTGTTGAATTTGTGCATATTCTTGCGCAAGGTATTAACAATCAGTCGCAATTCGATATAATTTTCCTTAAATTTTCCAAAGTGTTCGACCGGGTGTCGCACCAAAAGTTGATGTAGAAACTCAAGCATTTAATTGGTGATGGTCCCGTCACACAATGGATCAGCAGTTTTTTGTCTGAACGTTACCAATTTGTCCAGTTTGACGGACATACTACCTCCGACATTATTCCCGTGGTATCTGGTGTTCCCAAGGATCTGTACTGGCGCCTTTTATTTTTCCTATTTATTGATGATATATCTATCCAAAATGAAGTACAAATGAGACTTTTTGCAGACGATTGCGTTCTTTATCATGAAATCAAACATCGGTCTGACCAGATCAAACTAAATGGCGCTTTGAATAGTTTTTTCAGTGGTGTCATGATTGGAGTATGGCCATTAAAAAAGACAAGACTGTTTCTATGTCCGTTACAAGGAAAAGAAATCTGCTTAAGTTCACTTATGGCTCTGATAACACTGCGCTACGAACTGTTACGGAATATCGATATCTGGGCATCCTTATCTCATCCGACCTGTACTGGACAACGCACGTTCAGTATGTAGCAATTAAGGCAATGAACAAACTGCTTTTCCTCAAACGTGCCTTGAAAAACTCGCCTCCCGAAATAAAGCATCTGGCATACACTACACTTATACGCCCGGTATTAGAATATGCCAACGTTACATGGTTCCCTTATACAGGCACTAATGTAGCCGCACTGGAAAGTGTGCAGCGAAAAGCTGCGCGATTTATCTGTAACCAGCACAGGCGCACAGATTCACCAACTTAACTTTCGCATCGCGCAGGATTTCAGCCTTTATCTATCCGATCAAAACTGCACGGCTGGAAATTCCTACACTTATTTCTGCACAATTCATTTAAGCTTAACTCTGAAGACTTCGTCAATATAAGCCACTCCAGGATCACCCGCCGCAAACATCCTCTTACACTTGAAGAATTTTTTTGTTCCAATAACACATTCTATTTTTCCTTTTCCGCAAGCAGTGCGCGAATGGAATGCCCTTGACGCTTTGATTGTAATGCAGCCGACAATCCTCAAATTTTTGGAGCTTTCCGAGCTGAGTATGCTGCCACAAAACTGACTAGATATGGTTAAAATGTTGGTGGTATATACTGTGTTCTGTATAACTGATTACCCCGAGCTTGTTTGTTCTTGTCTTGATTTAAGTAGGCCCATCCTTTTCATTGTACAACTGCTTACTGTTCTATAATTGTTTTATCTGGATGTTGGGCAGCGTTTCGATGGAGGCGAAACGCAAAAGGTGCCCGTGTGCTGTGCGATGTCAGTGCACGTTTAAGATAACCAGGTGGTCAAAATTATTGTTGGAGACCCCCACTACGGCACCTCTTCGTTTCTTTCACTCTCTTCTTTATCCCTTCCCTTAAGGCGCGGTTCAGGTGTCAGCCGAGATATGAGACACACACTGTGCTACTTCACATAACCCCAACAAGGAAAGAGATAAACGATGGCCGCCCGGTCGGCGGGCAGTGGTCTCCTCATTCGCACTTTGAGGTACGAGGCGGTGGGGCGAGAGAGATATGAGGGCTGCATGCATTAGCGCTGAGAATGTTGTGGCAGACACGCGGCATTGCAGCAATAGGCCGCCGCGTTCACTGGCTGGCCAACCTCCCACGTTAAACCATAACTTAATCGCAACCTGGCAGGTTGGGCGCCTTGCCTATCTAGAGTGAGGAATGCACTCAACGTTACAGAACTCAAGTCACGTCTACCTGCCCGATACACCAAAGCTTTCGCTCTCTAAGCAGGTTCACCAGTAGTTGAACTGCAGTTAATTTTGTAGCGGAAGCTACACTAGCCTACCAGTCGAGCATTTCGCGGTACATGCGTGAGGAAAATTGTGCGCATGCGCCGTTACAATAGAAACCGGAGAAGCGCAGTGGGTGCCGCGCGCTTTCCGGTACATGAGAGAGGCCAGTTGTGCGCATGCGCTGTTACCATGACAACCGGAGAGGAGCAGTGGGTGCGCCGCGCGCTTCGTCGCCGCGGCCACGCGCCCGCTCCTCCGTCAAAGGTGAATGCGACGTGACGCGGATGGGCAGTTGTGCGCATGCGCCGATACTATCGTAACCACAGAGACCCCACAGCTGCGCCGCGCTGGTCACCACCGCCTCGCCGGACGCCGCTCAATCACCCGAACCGCGCGTCGTCGCATGCGCAGCATTGCGTACAGAAAGGCGCAGATGTAATGGGCGGCTGTATCGGAACGCTTGGTATAGATGCACAGACGGAGAGTCCAGCCGCTGCTAAACGGTGGTATGGACAAGAGAACAATAACTGTTCCGATCCTGACGTTGTCGCCTGGCAGTTGGCTACTCAACAAACAGAGATTGAGCGTCAGGAGGCGAAGAGAGCAGCAGAGACACCCGGACAGAGAGAGGAACGCCTTGCCAAATGGAGACGCCAGACGGCCGAGCGTAACAGACGCCGCATAGCCGCCGAGATGGAGCCTATGGAAGGCGTCAGTCAACGGGAAACAACCGAAGAGGATGTCACACCATTCGAGTTTCCGAAAGTGCATCTGCAACCCGGACATTTCAAGCAGACTTTGTGAACAATCCGTATGGACACATTTGTAGTGTGTGCGGCAGACTGTGGCACCAAAAGGACTTGACACCTGTGAGTAATCCAACGTACGACACTTTGCGTTTGGCATTACCAGAACAACAAGCTGAACGTAAAAGCGCAAAAAACAAGGACGAGAATAAGACACACAACACGAGCGCTGTGTGTTGTGTGTCTCGTGTTGTGTGTCGTGTTGTGTGTCTTATTCTCGTCCTTGTTTTTTGCGCTTTTACGTTCAGCATGGTAAACCAACTCGCCCAAACTCGGCCTTTAAAGAACAACAAGCTCAGCCAGGAAAACGTACCTCCCACTACGTATATCCTGGCATAGCGGAGCTAAGCCACTGCCATTTTGTTTCGCTGGGATAACTCATATCAAGTTGTAGAGATATTTTAAAGTAGCAATTTTCATTGCGCTTGCAATAAAGAGCGCTGATAGCTGCGGCTACAAATTACGCGTTGCAAACTTGTCATTCGATGCTTTCAGTGGTGAAAAGATCGATTTTTATTCTCAATCATGTGCTGTGAATACCGATTAACACGTAATTGACAAACACGTGGATTAGGCCCACACACCGTTGGTATTCGCTAGATAGCAGAGCGCTGTGCCGGACCTAACCATTGGCCCTACCGGAGCCACCGATCGATTCCTCCTCGCTCAAGTTTGTGCACTCTCGTTCAGGTTCCCGGACACTTACTCGCCGCGGTGCCTGGGTTGTTACGGCCTTGGGTTGTTGAGCACGAGCACGCCGGTTAGAATGGCCGCAGCGGCGACCCCGTTTCCATGGCAGACGAAACGCTTAAGACCCCGGTGTGCTACCCGGTGTCAATGCAGGAGGTGAAGAACCCCAGGTGGTAGAAATTAAAGGGGCTTTCACAGGGGGTCTCAACAAAGTTGCGATTTGTCCAGGGTGCTAAAAGGCGCTACTTCAGGAATATCCTGCAGCAAAATTATTTAGCTGCGTTTTGTGGAAGCTGAGATATCTGTAGTGAAAATTGGATGGATGGATGGATGGATGGATGGATGGATGGATGGATGGATGGATGGATGGATGGATGGATGGATGGATGGATGGATGGATGGATGGATGGATGGATGGATGGATGGATGGATGGATGGATGGATGGATGGATGGATGGATGGATGGACGGATGGATGGATTGGATTACATTAGATTGGATGGATTGGATTTATTGGATTACATTAGATTGGATGGATGGATGGATGGATGGACGGATGGACAGACGGACAGAAATATTTTCGTCAGAATACATGTGCGGACGATTCCGAGCTAGATGGCCGTGTACCCATGGCTGAAGGCGACCTTGGTGGCACTATCCACGGCGTTGGTCTCGACGACCGAGTCTGAGGATGGCTAACACGACCTCCCACTGCTCGAGAGAAGGATCACGCATAATATCCGCCGGTGGCGGCGCTATGCTACAACTCCATAAGATGTCATAGGTTGCCAGTTCTTGACACCATTTGCATGCCGGCTGAGCGTCCGGGTAGATTTTTTTAACACGCATTGGATATAGAAAGATCTCGCCTGCAATTTTCGCCAGACGCATTTTTGCGCCTTCCCCAATTGCTTGTCTGTAGGCGGGTAAATTCTCCGCTCGTGTTTGTAATGCTTAGTAATGTCGTGAAAGGACACCAGTCCATCTCTTGTTGACCTCCCCGGAGCGTCCGGCTCACCTGCCCGGGTGGCGAAACCTCGAGCATTGATGTGAGCTGCCTCGTTCCCAGGGTTCTCAGAGTGTGCCGGTACCCAGACAATTTCCACCTCCGTAGTCCCTCGCCCTGTGGCCCGATTCAGCAATAGTGATGCTGTGACTGATATTATGCCCCTCACCGAATTTCGGGTGGCTGTTTTCACTGACTAAAGAACGTGGTGTGGGCAAGCATTGTCTGGAGTGGGTCCTCCCACAGAGCACAAACCTGGGACCTCAGAAACGTAGTGGAGGAAAGCAATAGCCGTGCCTTTGACAAGGTGCTGATATTCGTTGTAAACGTTGGTTAGGAGGACGTGGGTACGGCCGTCACGTAGTCGGACGAAACCTCTGGCAACGACAAGGCCCCGCTCCAGCACAGTAGAATATGGCCGTCCGCCAGGCCCTCGTAGTCGTGAAATAGGTCGTTCCGCACGGGCACCAAGATACCGCGGCGGCACCGTGACGACATTCTCGACTATGCGCAGAGCGTTGCTGCAGGGATCTCGGGAGCCAGCGCTAGCCACGGCTGCTTGGTCGAGAAGGTGACTCGTGCGTCCTTAATGTCAATCACAGCACCGTTCGCCCGCAGGAAGTCGATCCCCAGAATCAAGTCTGGAACACTCGGAGAGCATGACAAATTCACCAACGCATGTTAAAACAACTCTAGCCGTGCACTTGCCAACAGGGAAAATTAGGTGCCCACCAGCGGTGCGCATGTGGGTCCCCGTCCACGGTGTCAGAACTTTTTTAAGGTCTCCAGCAAAGCCACAGATCATAAAAAAAACAATCAGCACCGGTATCGAGCAGCGCGGTAATTTCGGTGCCAGCAATTGTCACCCGCAAATCGGATGCAGTGTATCGAGTATTGTTGCTGCCGCTCTCTGTCCAAATATGTCGGCTCGTTGGTTTCGTGATGCAGCATCTTGACACGTCTCGACGTCAACGGCCTTGCCTGCAGAGGTCTGTGGTGTTAGTTTTCCAGACGCAAAGGGGGCGAGCGACGGCCAGCAGAGCTACTCTGGCAGCCGGGGCTAGAAGCGTGATAGCGGAGAGGCGAAGGCGAACTGGACTCACGACTTCCAGAGTAAACACGGTTCTGGCGAGCCCAGAGATGCTCCGCAATCTCATGCAGTCGTTCACCGTTCTGAGAAGTGCGTCGGGACGGAAACCGCGAAAACCCACTTGGCGCTACGGACAGGCTCGTTAGAGATGACCGGGCTCCCCATATTCGTAGCACAGAGGCCCACGGTCAGGTGTACGCCAAAAATCCGACTTCCGAGGACGTGGCTCAGCTGTAGCAAGTGCAGCCGCATAATATGGGGCGGTACTACTGACGGGAGACGTTGGGGTTATACCGTAGCCCGGTGCGGTTGCGTGTCATGTGCCGATGCTGCTCATAGACATCGTCGGAATAGCGGGACCGTAGTTCGCCGTGCGACGTACAACGAATGCGTACGTGGGTCTGGCAATGAACTGGGGCGGCGCTTCTGAAACAGGGGGTGCCTGCGCAACCTGATGATTTCGTCCCTGACGTCTTCTGTCAGCGCTGCAAGCGACGCAGGGCAACCTGGGGCGGATGGAACCGTTAGAGGTCTTTGCGAACAACTGACCGAATCAGTCCGCGCAAGGTGTCTGCACTGCCGTTGAGGCACGAGGAAAAGGTTTCGGGCACAATGCTGTGGATGTCTCGATTGTATTGGCGGGCCGGTTGCTGGAGCGTCGTCTCCATGGTGGTCGCCTCGGTGAGAAATTGCGCAACAGTGCGGGGTGGGCTGCGTACGAGGCCTACGAAGAGCTCCTGCCTAACCCCTCGCACGAGATGGAGAAGCTTCTTCTCTATCGTCATGTTGGGGTCGGCACGCTTGAATAGACGGGCCATGTCCTCGATGTACATGCGCACACTTTCGTTCGAGCGCTGGTTTCGGCAGTGCAGCGCAGCTTCAGCCTTCTCCCGGCGGATGGCGTTGGGTAATGTAGGCAGGTGATTCCGGCAAAACGTCTCCCAGGTGAAAAGTGTAGTCTCGAAATTTTCAGACCACGTCCGGGCAGACTCTTCCAGAGCAAAATATACATTATGGATCTTGCGCTCGTCGCTCCAGCCATTGTAGTAGGCTACCCGCTCGAAGGTCTCCAGCCAATCCTCAGTGTCTTCGAACACGGCACCGTGAAGAGATGGCGGTATTCGCGGTGGGTTGCAAAGAATCGGGGCCAGGAGCCGGGTGTCAGTGGCCATGGCAGTTGGATTCAACGGGCTATGCTGGGTCGGCACCAGGAACCTAGTGTCAGTGGCCATATCAGTTAGACTCGGTGGCCGAGGCTGCGTCGTTCTTGTGGGCGCGGGAAGGGGCCCTAATTCGGGCTACTCTTCAATGATACGGCAGCTGGGTCGCTAGTGGACAGGTGTGAGGTCCGTAGTGATGCTGTGTGGAGTGCGGTGGTTGGGAAGCGCACCCAGCACAGCTCCGCCAAATGTTACGAGTAATTCGTAGGAGAATTTCCGGAATAGAGATGTAAAACTGCGGCGGTCCCTAAGTGGTCCGAGCGTTTGAGCGAGAGAGAACCATATATCTATCTCAGATGCTCTCGATATTAGTAAGACAACATGCCACAAAACTTTGCGTGAGACCTTGGGGAAACGAAAGCTGAATGCCAGACTTGTGCCGCACTTTCTCACACAGGACCAGAAAGACACGTGGGCATCACTGAGCGCTGATTTGCGGTCCGAGGCAGAGAAGGATGCTGCATTCGTCGACAGCATCATTGTTGAAGAGGAAGCATGGTATTTTCGATAAGATTCTCAACCAAAGAAGCAAAGCGGCAAATGGCGGTCCACAAGGACTCCGTCATTGAGAAAGGGTCGGTGACAGAAGACCAAAACAGACTACCCTGATAGTTTTCTTTATGCCAGAGGAGTCATACACCACGAGTTTTTCGCACAATGGAAGGCGGTGAATCAGGAGTTTTATATTTGCGTGCTCCAAAACGTGCGTGACGCACTGCGACGCCGCCGCCCTCACTTATGGGCATCTGGACATTGGAGCGTTCTCCACGATAACGCAAGGCCGCAAACTGCACTCAGCGTGCCAGAAGTTCTCGCCAAGCGCAGCGATACTGTACTTTTCCATCCGCCATCCTCGCCTGACATCTCCCGTTGCGATCTTTTCCGATATCATCATCTGAAGAGGGCACTAAATGGTCGCTGGGCAGGGAGCGTGGAGGCCATTCAAGACGCCACGACAAAGGAGCTGATAGCCCTGCCAAAAGAAGCGTTTTCTAACTGTTTCCAAGACCTCAAGAAGCGTTGAAAGCTTTGTATAGACTTCAAGGAAGACTATTTCGAAATGGTGCTGCACAAATGATTTCAGTGTTACACGCATTTTGTTTATATATATATATATATATATATATATATATATATATATATATATATATATATATATATATATATATATATATATATATATATATATATATATATATATATATATATATATATATATATATATATATATATATATATATATATATATATATATATATATATATATATTACTGAGCAGCGTAGTTAGTAGAACCAAAAATGAACGTTTATTCACAGGTTTAGCGCATATTTATAAGTACCCTAGTGGCAGGAAGATAGGAAGGAGCACTTGTTACTCGAGATAGTCCGAAGCTCTGAAGGATCGTTAAATAAGGCGATAAAAGGTGCGCGCTTCGAAAACACATGAAATTGCAACATTCCTTCCTCCTCAGAAATGAAAACGTTGCACTGGCTTGTGTTCTCTCGTTGAGCGTCTCAGAGTTTGGAGAAAAAACAGCGCACCTTTAGACACGGACAATGGCAGATATAACGACACAGTGTCTAAAGGTGCGCTGTTTTCTTTCCAAATATGAGCTGCCAACTAGCCCGTTTGACCATCCTTGCAAGTCTAAGTTTGTTGGGCGACACCTGTATTCAACGGGGCCACCGGAATATCTGGTGCCGGAAGATCTGGGGAACCGGTGCCATTTGGGGTGCGCCGAGCTTAAATGCCTTCATCCGGGCTCACTGTTTCTGGATGCTGTAGTTGTGTTGCTTGGTCTGGCGCACTGCAATGTGTGGTGGCTGTAGTTACTGCCGGGTTATCCCTTGGTGCTTCTGGTCGCGGGCGGACCTGGCACACGTGCCGCTGGACGACTCCGTCCGATGTTTCCACGGTCACCATTCGCGCTCCAGACGTCGTCTCCACATGGGAAGGCGTCCAGATACTCCCCGCACCGTAATTGCGGGCATACACCTCACTTAGAAGCAGTGGCAGCATGTCATATTTGTTCTCCTTTGGTCCCGGAAGTGCTGGAGGCTTGCATGTGTCCACGCGTGAGCGCTTTTGATAGCCCAAAAGCAGCTCTTCTGGGGATTTACCAGATTTTCGTGGAGTCCTCCGGTAGTTAAAAAGCAACTGTACTAGGTTCTCTTACAGGTTTCCTTCTCTCATTTTTTGAAGGCCATCTTTTGCAGTTCGCACTGCCCTTTCTGCCGCACAATTAGACTGGGGATGGTAGGGAGCACATCGAAGGCGCACAATGTTGTTGTTTGCCGAGAACGACGCGAAGTTTTGACTGGTAAACTGGGTTCTGTTGTCAGAAACGATCGTGCGGGGTATTCCAAACCTGCTGAAAATGACACGGAGACAGTTAATGGTAGTCTGTACTGATGCATGGGACAAATGTATTGCTTCGAGCAATTTGGTATGCGCGTCGACTACTAAGAGTATCATTTTTCCGCAGATCGGACCCGCGTAGTCAACGTGAATACGGAACCACCTTTCGGCTGTTTCAGGCCAGTTAACGGAGGGGGCCGTGGCTGCCATCGGCAGATTTTGCACCCAGTTCTTGCACTGAGCAGACAACTCTTCAATATTTCTGTCAAGACCTGGCCCCCAGAAAAAATAGCGCGCGACAGATTTCATTGCCGGTGAACTCTTCTGTGTTTCATGTAGAAGAGGCAGCACTCGTTCCCTAGCTTCGGTTGGTATTATGACCCTATTACCCTAGTACACCAGTTCATGTGCTATGAATAGTTCGAGCTTACGGTCAAAAAACGGCAGTACGGCCCGGGTCATTCCGTTTGCGTTTTTGGGCCACCCATGTATTATGTATTGTTTGACCTCAACCAGGAGGGTCAAAAGGCATTAATGTCTTCAGCTCACGCGTTGTCACGGCGCCATAATTCAGCTGGTTCAGCGACAGCACATATTCGGGCGGCTCACAGTTGACGTCAGCTTGAGGAAATCGCTGCGGAAGTCGGCTCAGGGCGTCAGCGTTCAGCATCTGTCGTCCTGGTGCGTACTGTAGCCGGTACGGGTAGGCTCCCAGGTGGTGCGCCCAACGTTGTATCCGAGCGGCGGCCACTGGGGGCGTCTGCTTGTCTGATCTCAGCAGGCTCAGCAATGGCTGATAATCAGTCAGCAGGGTAAATTCCCGACCTAGATGGTAGTCACGGAATTTCGTGACGCCGAATACCAGTGCCAGTGCCT
Source organism: Amblyomma americanum (assembly GCF_052857255.1). Classification (NCBI taxonomy): domain Eukaryota; kingdom Metazoa; phylum Arthropoda; class Arachnida; order Ixodida; family Ixodidae; genus Amblyomma; species Amblyomma americanum. Next base: position 71,022,813 of record NC_135497.1, on the reverse strand, counting down.
CTCGCTCGAGCTGTGAATATTTGCGTTCCGCCTGAGTTATTGTTCGCGAGCGGAACCCGATGGGCCTGTGATCGTTACCAGTCGTGTGAAACAAGACAGCTCCCACACCGTACGGAGGCGCGTAACATTCAAGTTTAAGTTCCTTCGAAGGGTGGAAATGAACGAGAACCGTGGCTGTTTTAAGGTTTTACTTGGCGCGTTCAAATGCGAGCTCTTGAGGCTGGTTCCATACCTAGCATGCATTCTTTTCAAGCAGTTGATGCAATGGAGCAAGGGTTGTTGACATGTTCGGCAGAAACCTCGCGTAAAAAGTAACCATGCCTAAAAACGAACGTAGCTCGAATGCATTACATAGGTTGGGTGCCTGCATGATAGCGTCAGGGTTTTTCTCATTCGGATGAAGCCCATCGCGATCGATGTGCTGCCCTAGATAAGTTACTGCTGGGCTGCGCAGTTAGCACTTATCGAACCTTAGCTTTACACCACGCTCTCGGAAGCGCTCTAAGAAGTTTTTCAGCGTCTCACCGCTGTCACTCGCTCTATCGGAAAGGAGCACATCGTCCAGATAAGCCTGTGCTCCTGGAAGACCAGCCAAAACCTCATCCATTTATTTTTCTTTGGAATATAGCAGGCGCAGCGGCTATCCCGAAAAGAAACCTGTTGTAGAAAAATAGCCCTTTTGGCGTATTAATGACGCAAACTTTCTTAGCGTCATAATTTAGCGCCACTTGACTGTATGCACCCCGTAAATCGAGAGTGCGTAAATATTCCTCATCGTGTAGTCGGGCAAAATTATCCTCAGTGATTGGCAAAGGGTATTGCTCAGTTGCACACGCTGGATTTACTGTGGCCTTGAAATCGCCGCAGATCCTTACTGCGCCGTCTTAAGCACTGTGACTATGGGCGTTGCCCATTCAGAGTGTGCCGCCAGCGACAGTACGCCCAGAGCAACTAAACGGTCTCGTTCAAGGGACTGATGCGGGTCCCATTTGAACCTAACATATTGGACTTATTTTTGGAAATGTGGCTGAGTGTTTGAAGGTTTCTTCACTTCCGCCACCGGTTGGCCCGGTATTGCACTGCCTCCGGGATCGGCCTGGGTCATTACACGGCGCGTCTTTTCTATCCTGTTTTTCTATCCCATCTTTGAATTCTCCTACTATCTGCATGTAGTAGCGATTGTGGCTCGGCTTGAGCCAGTTGGCAAGCCTGTGCACTCTCCTTTTCTTTCTTCCTGGAAACAACAGACAGACAGACTCAATCGCGTAGCGCGTATGGAATAGATCTGGCCTTACAGAACTTGTGTACGGCGCTTTCCTTCATCTGCATGCCGGCTAAAGGACGCTTGATTAGTTCCAGTTCCTCGGAGAATACGTCGTGGTAGTAATGGAAGATGCTGTTCACGCTGGATTCGCTTGCTTCTTTTCTTGACGCTGAGTCCTCGACATAACGAACCACCGGAACACCTGCGCTCTTCAGATGTTTGATTAAATCGCGACCGCAGAGGATAGGTCCCGCACAGTCCAACACGGTCAGCGCACACTTTACTGTCGTCCCTTTATGACAAACCTGGAGCTCAAGCTCCCCAAATACCTGAAGGCGTCCTGTGTAGGAGCCTAATTTCAGACTGGACAGTTTCAGTTTCGGCCATTGCCCGCGATGCTTATCGAACAGTTGACGCGGAATGACACAAACGGGAGACCCGGTATGGGCTTCCATGCTCAGCTGCACACCGCCCCAAGCAAATGTTCGGCGGATCGGCGGTTCCAGACAGCTTTTTCGTTGTGATACCAAAGTCCAAATGTGGGCGGCTTCATGTTCCTGGTCTGCTGAGGTTTCCGTCCCCAAGAGGGCGTTATTTTGCGCCGTCCTCGTAAAGGGCGTCACCCTACAGAGGAAAACAGCGGGGCTGATTGATCTAAGGCGTAGGGGTTTAAGGACAGTGAAGGGAAAGTAGGTTTTAAGCGGGTAGAAGTGACCAAGCGAAGGTTATCTGATTGGTGGCTAAAATCGAGAGAAGAGTAAAATTTCATAAGTGATGGCTAGGTGGCTTGAGCCACCGCCCGAATTAAAGGGTTGAGCCGTATCCATCCATCCTCGCCATGCCTTGTTCTCGAGCCCTGCGACTTCTACATTTCCTTACGAGGTGACCCCGTCGTCCACAGCGGTAACAACGAGCGTTAGACCGGGAGCAACATATGTCATTACGTTTCGTACTGCCGCACCTTGAGCATTGTTGATGTGCGGCAGCCCTCGTTTCGTCCAGCAGAGTTTCCTTCTGATGCGCCTGTACTTTTAATACAGGTGGTTGTTGCCGGTACGATCATGCGTTTTACGCCACTATCCGCAGCCTCGGCTGCAAGGGCCATTGTCTCAGCGTCTTGTAGCGTTAATTCCTGCTTTGCCAGTAGCTTCTTCTGCAGGGCACCTGACCGTATACCACACACAATGTGGTCTGGTAGCATGTGATCCAAAGCACTGCCAAAATTGCAATTTTCAGCCATGCGGCGAGTTCCTATCAGGAATTCATTAATCGGCTCGCCCTCCTCCTGACAGCGACTTAAGAACTATAAGCTTTCAGTGATTTCGTGTCTCCTAGGACTATAATGCTCACTCAAAACTTCGACTTCTTCATACGTCAACGCATTTGGTTTGCGCGGAACCACCTTTCCTGCCAGCACCTGCATCGTATGCGTATTTAACGCGGCAATCAGCAATGCTTTTTTTAGTCGAATCTTCAATTGGATTAGCTTCGAGGTATGCTTCTACCTTAATAAGGTACGGCTGCCACTTATCTTTGTCGTCTTTGAAGTCCGGAATGTGCCGAGCCATGACGGCCTTGGTTTCTCGGTTCTGCGTGGGGTCCTGTTCTGTGCCGACTTTCACTGCATTGGCGATGTCCACCCTCGTCGCCACTGTAGCGTAGCCGTGGAGTCCTCACATTAATGCCAGACCAGGGAAGCAGCAGTGTAGTCAGTAGAACCAAAAATGAACTGTTATTACACAGGTGTAGGGCGTATTTATAAGTAGCCTAGTGGCAGGAAGATAGGAAGGAGCACGTTAGTCGTGATGGTCCGAAGCTCTGAAGGATCGGCAGATAATGTGATAAAAGGTGCGCGCACTTCGAAAACACACATGAAGTTGCAACAGAAACCAAGGAGCATAGTTTATTTTTATTTTAGTTTTGTGGTGTGGACCAATGTATTTTATTAGTAAATATTTTACTAATAATTCGGAGGTCGTCGGCACGGTTCCTATCGGCGGCATGTGGTTGTTTTTTTCTTTTGCTTATCTAATCAGTACCTACCTTTCCGCGAACAAATATTCACCAATAATCTCCATTGATCAACGCCACAAACTAAAAAAACATGGTGGAGGTTTATCTCCTCTATACTAGTGACAAGTGCAAAGCAAAAGCTTCGTTTGACTGGTTTTACTTGGTCAGGTGGTCCCTATCCCTTTCCATATACTTTGCATGGCCAGCAATTTCTTTGGGATCGTCAGACTCTGCCTGGCGCCGCCGGTACACAGTCGCAACCGATGGCTGGGTATATATGGCTAAATATTAAAATGATTCATGAATGCGAAATCAAATGAAGAGCGTTAGATAAGTTGTTTTCTCCAAAGCTTTCGACAAATTCGGATACCACCTTTGGTACCATGCGTATCCTTCTGCGACCACCGGTTAGCCCGCCACGATTCTCCGAAGGTCGTCCCTAATTACGGTTCTGAGGACTAAAGGTCGTCGGCACGAATCCCTCGCACAAGCCAGTGTTGAATTCGACTAACAACTTTGTGCGCGGAATTGCGCAGTTCGTTTGACATCGCTCCAAACCCTCTGCGCCGAAAGGATGGCCCACCATTTTACCACAAATGGTGACTTCAAGTGGCACCAGTCTCGGCACAGACTCGCATTCATACAGTACATATACAGCGAAACGCCAGGCACCTGCTGAAAATAGGAGATTCGAAAGATAAGAGAGCAGCGTAGCAGCGTTTGTGGCTAACGTTGGTTGTGGATCAGCCTGAGCCAATGGGCAGGCCCCTGCACTTTCCTTTTCATTTTTCTCGCCAGCAATAGCAGAGAGAGAAACAACGTTATTGAGCCCAGCTCGACGTCTTCTTAGACGCTGTCCATGGAAGTGGTTCGCTCTTCACGGGACCCATATGCTTCTCTAGCCGCCTGGGCCCTGCAGATCACGACGAGCTGGTCTTGCAGGGCAGGGCTGGTTAGCAATGTCTCCCATAAGCTAGATTATGGAGGATGAGGGATGAGTTGAGGTAGTCGGGCAGGCAAAAGGTGGGTGGATTGCCTTCACAAAATCGCATACTCCAATGACGTGTTGGAGCACGCCCACTAACTGAGTCTTGCAAAAATAGCATTCCTTCTCGTACCGTTCCGGGTGCATCTTGCTTTGAAGGTAGGGTGCAGGAAAGATCCTGCCTGTATCTGCCTCTAGATCGCTTGCTTTTTTCTGCTAAGCGATTTTTGAGGATCGCGGTAACGTGGCCTCTCCATCTTGTAATGGTTCGTTATGTCCCTATAACTAAATAGGGACTGTGGCTCACCTTGCTCTACCCGCTGTTCCATCTCTCCGGCGAACTGGTGGGCAAATTCGTTGCCCTCCAGCCCAGAGTGAGCCGGTGTCCATATCAACTCAACTTTCTTTTCAGGTACGTCGCGTTTACTCTTGAGAACATCTAGTGCCGCAAGAGACACCCAACCCTTTCTGTAGCTGTTATACGCCTTTTGCGAGTCAGTGACAATGCTTCCCACTTTGGGCGGCGCGAGTGCTAGCGCTATCGTTGCCTCTTCTGCCACCTCCGGAAAACACAACTCGATAGAGGCGCAGGGTACGAGCACATCCCGCATCGTAACTGACAGCGTGACTTTCGATGAAAACTTAGGTAACGAAGCATCTGTGAAGAGAGTGACCCACTTTCCTCTTATATTTGATCTAAAGTCTCCGTCAAGGCCGCAATACGAGGCGAGTCGAACCGCCTTCTTGGCGGTGAAATACATAAGCACTCGTGTACTGTGTAAGTAATTTTGCAGGTTAAATAACCAGAAGTAGTCTAAGCTTACCTAGATTCGTCCATTGTTGCATCGCAAACAGCCGACATGCAGAACCACAGTTTATCCAAACTAATCTGAAGCTCTCCGCTGCATCATGACACAAAGCCGTCATGCAGCATCGGGGCAATAAACTCCATTTTCCCCTCGTCTTAATTTTCTTTTTAACTCACAGGAGGCGACTTCAATGGCAAGATTCCTCCAGACGCTGCGCATATCTATACTGCTACTGTTTTGCAGAGCGGAAAAGGTGCTCGGGAATCTCAGAGAAGAAAATAGGGCAGACCTTCAGGAATAAAAACATGAAGGAAACAAAGGAGTAATTCCGTACGTTAGCGCCACTTCGCGGCTTTTGAAAACAAAGGGGCTAAGGAGCCATATTTAGGTCACAATTTCCCGCTCGACAGGGCCTTGCCAATGAATGTGTATACCAGTGAGGGTTACCATCACGCAATCTTTCTGGAAAGCTGCACCATTACAGGTTTTTATAATTTCTTTGAGATTTATGCTGTTTAGTTATCCTGTGGCATGTCAGGTGTCTGCAAAGAGCGGGCAGTAAAACTAGTTTAAAAGATCAGTGACATAGCAAAAGAAAAAGATTAATGGTCATCTTGGCTTCCAAAAGAAAGAGACGATTAATGGTCGTCTTGGCTTCCACTCAGAAGCTGCAGAGAGCTGTTGACTGGAAAGTTTTCAGCATCGTTGGAGACTGAACATATGGGCACCCCTATGTCTCCTTTCCAACTGTTTTCTATTGGCCGACGAGCATTCCCACCTTGCTACAACGGTGTGCAATGTGTGAAGCATCTCTGGAGAGGAGTTTTGGTGGTTTCACTGGCTTTCTTTCAACACATAACATAATTGCTCCCACTATTCTGCAGGTGACAAGATATAAACTAGGCCGGTGCGTTCGCTTGCGCCTGCTCCTTCACCTTGTTCTGTCGGGCTTTCTATGTTCATGTACAAATAAAGTCGACTTCTATTTCTGCCGTGTCAAAAATCGCAATTGAAGTTTGTACAGTGTGAACGAAGTGATGGAGTGAAAGATTGCTGCCATAATGAGTGCGTTACCTGCATAAATAAAAGCAGTGCACAACAGTTATGTATTCTTCGTGCAATAAAACTTTTTATAGTTACGTAGACGTTCGCCCTGAGTGGTTCTTGTTTTTTACAGCGCCTATACAATGAAGCAAGAGGCAAAGATTCGCGATGAAAATTAAGCATTTGCTACATCCGCTTCCAGTGGCTTCAAGCTGGCTCATGGCTTGCTGGATTCGATTGACATTCAATATCGAGCAGGCCATGAGCCAGCTGCAGGAGAGTGTGTAAAGGCTGCTTAATATTCCCCGCGAAGCTCTCAAGTTTACAAGAGTAAGAAGGAGAGGCATCCAAGACAAAGCCGCATTAATACAGCTTGCCATCGGTTACCGAGGCAATGTCGGTGGATGGTTGGACAGAGGTCTGAAAGCGATTGGTTCTTACTTGGGCCGGCATTCGCACTTGATATCGGGCCACGTACCAAACAATTCAAATTCCGTCTCGGCTGTGCATAGGCTATTTTCTCCGCTCTCCGTCGGGGAGCAAAACACCTGTGGCTGCAGAGCACTTCCAAACGCGACGTGACCGCGGCATCCGAAGATGCAGTTTCTACTGCCCACGTTTGAAGCTGGTACCGAAAAGTTGCTGTGCCCTCTTCGTCGCTTTCGTGATCAGCTTCACAATCAGAAAAGTGTACAACAATTATATCTTACAGCTACTAATCTACGGGGCAGAAACATTGAGGCTCACGAAAAGGGTTACCCTCAGTTTAGGGACAACGCAGCGAGCCATGGAAAGAAAAAAAATGATAGGTGTAACATTAAGAGACTGGAAGAAGGCAGAGAGGGTGAGGGAACAAACGCGGGTTAATGACATCCTAGTCGAAATCAAGAGGAACAAATGGGCTTGGCCGGGACATGTAATGCGAGGCAAGATAACAGCTGTTCCTTACGGGTAACGGAGTGGATTCCAAGAGAAAGTAAGCGTAGCAGGGGGCGGCAGAAGGTTAGGTGAGCGGATGAGATTAAGAAGTTTGCAGGAAAAGTGTGGATGCAGCTGGGAAAGGATGGGGAAAGATATGGGAGAGGCATTTGATCTGCAGTGGGTTTAGTCAGTCTGATGATGATGACGATGATCAACCTGAGGACAAATGACCTGATGATGCCATTAAGCGTTTAAATCTCGAAAAACCGATTAGGTCCCTAGTTCAGCGTCTTCACTTCTGGGGCCAGGGCTCGGCACGTCCTCAGTGTCGGGCACAAAACGTTCGGTCCCACACACATCACGCTGTAACTAGTTGTACTGCTTTGACATTGGATGAGCACCAGCTTTGGCACACGAAGGAAGCTGCAGGCTAACGTCAACGCGTCTTTTCCTTCTGCGGCAAAATTTCTGCCCATGACTTTCGGCTGACCTTGTGCAAATCTACAAAGGCATCACTCATATTTCTGGAATCATCCATCGTGCCCCCCACTCACAAACAATAGGTTCCGGATCCCCTGGAAGGCTCCACATATAACCTTCCCTTCATTGTCCAGACAAACGGTCATCGGTTGTAGTCACATTCTGGGGCCTTGTCTACGGCTTCGTCTTTTGCATTAATGTTTGACTTCCTTTTGCTTTTCATTTGAGGAAAGAAGACGTAAAGTGTATGTGAGAAAAAGGTTATTTACTCAGTACAGACCGCTACATCTCGCTACTTCGTTGACGCATCTTGCTCTACCTCTTTAATCGGTCGACCTTGACCTGACTTCACTCCTTGCTGCGGTAGTACAACTCCCGTAAGCTTCTACGGTCTCGGCTTTGACGCATCTTGCGCTAGAGCTTTACGTGGCCGACCTCGGCCCCGCTTCACTCCTCCTTGCAGCGGCGCACCCTCCGTTGTGTTCCGCGGTCGTACCGTTGGCGACGTTCCGTCTGCCATTAAGCGTGGCCGTCCTCGACCCCGCTTGAAACCTTCTTTGCCCTCCGTCGTGCCCAGCTGCTTGCATGTGTGGCGCCTGAGCCTGGTGACGTCCGCGGCACCAGCCCCGCACCGTGGGCAGTGCAGCGGGTACCGGCGGGAGTGTATGACCTCCTCGTGCCTTCTTGCATGGGCGCGTTCCCTGAATCTCTTGCCACACTGGCCGCACTCGTAGGGCTTCTCACCAGTGTGGATCATCATGTGTACCTTGAGATTGCCCGGCTGCGAGAACCTCTTCTGGCACAAACTGCACACGGAGTTTCGCTTGTTAACGTGGGTACGCTCGTGCCTGATGATATCAGCCCTGCGTACATGAAGGGTAACGATAAGCAGAATTACCACACGACTACGAAAATCTGCTCCGGATGCCTGCGTTAGTAGACACCTTTAGCATATCACGTACCATGTTACCGTAAGCGGTTCCGTACCGTAGTACCGGGAGCCCGCGGCGCCAATGCACATCGCATATCCCACTAACGGTGCCAGATGGCACCAGCTACCCGGCAGCTGCGCGTGCGCATGCATCACCGGGACCAATCAGCGCGCGCTCATCAGCTCATCCGGTACTTCGGCAAAGGTAACCCGGTACAAGGTAGGTTAAAGGTGTCTAGTTATGTCTGGACATCTCTTTCAAGGTTACGATTTCGCCAATGAGGTTCGCACCTTCCACCTATATCACTGCCGCAGGTGTCAGGCGCATTTTTTCCTGTTTCTGATGCAGCTCTTCCACATGACTTAATGTCTCTCACTTACTCTCTTTCCGCTCCTGTTGGCGTTGTCTTCCTATGTCCTCGCTAAGCGAACCTTGGTATACCTGTACTTCAGCTGTAATGTGAGCGACTCAGCAGTAATGCTAATCAGGCTTATTGAGCAGTGTCTGAGGCACCACAGCTCAGTTCAGCTCTGCAAGTACTGAAATACACACGCGCGCAATGTCTAACTTAATTCTATAGCGTCCAATAAAGGTCAGCGCTCATGATGAGCTGAGCACAAGGCAACCAGATTTGGCGGGCGGCTCGTACACTTGCGTCAGTCCTCGAGAGAGGCCGACACCAAAAGGACCAGCCGGGTCATTTCGTACACGGGAGATTCGCTCAATTCTGACACCGCAGCAGCGGCTTCAGACTAACAATTTATATGCACGGGAGACAGCAAATAACGGCCACGGTTATAATGAACACTCGCTTATTACAAATGGCGTTGGCGATACCGCAAAAATGTGTATAAGAGTAATGGCACCGCGTCTCAGATATAACGAACAGCGGCGGCCATGCAACTCGCTTAGGGCGAACAAGGAGGCTCCGTGAACTCGACCCCACTGTAAAAAAACTCGCGCTTCCCGTGACCGCGGATGGCCAAGAGCGCCGGCCAGCCCCAGTGGCATCGCTCTGAAGGGAACTTCGAGACCCCCAAAAAAGCAACAAAAGGCAGCATTAAAACTATGAAAACTCGCCGGCGAAGCGCGAGCCGACGGGTTAAGGCATACAACGCCCATCACTGCGTAAGGGTGTGCCGGCTGGGCAAAGCCTCTAAAGTGCAAGCGTGATTAGAGCGGGGTCGGCGATCAACCAATGGTAGCGATTAGAGAAGTTTGAATAGCAGTCACGTGGGATGCCTGGCTTGCCCAGCCGATCACGTGGCTAGCGTCACCAGCCCAATCTGCTCTCCACGCTCTGCGCCGCCACCGTGAGTAGACAACGCCCAGACAGGCTGTGCAGTTGATACGTTCTGCGCGTATTTGCGCTAGCTTCACAGCCGCATGGACCCAGCCATGGCAGACTACGGTGACGCACGTGACGTTGGTAACAACGTGTTGTTACTGCGCAGCTGTCCGGCACGGGTGACTCCGTTAACGCCGACATCACTGTGCCACGAACTGAGGAAGAAATATGGGCAAAGTACGAGCACTCCCAGACTTCCAAGAACATTATGAAGGCCACGACAAGGAGGCGTAACTGTTGCCACCTTCCTTGAAGGCTTCAGCCTTAATTAGTTATGTCGCATCACTAAACCAGATTGTTGGCGGCAAGGTTCTCGGCGGGGAGCACATGACCACCGTGGACAGCTGAGAATACACTTTGGTAGCGCTTGCTTTCCAGTATCAGACGCACATAACTCACAAACTAACTTTTTAAAAATATGTGTATTGTTTTTCTGATTTGATAATTTGGGTCTAATATTAGAAGTTCACTCACTACGAACTTCGGATAGAGCGAACGCAATCAGGGCGACCGTCAGGATTGTTTGTACAGTAATTGTTAGCATACTGGAAAAAAGCGGGCAGTGTTTCTTGATGGAAAATGAACACAAAACGCGCACAACAAGCGCGAACGGGCACTTTCGAGTGTGCTACTGCTGCTAGTCATGCTGATGACGGCGTTATGCTGTGTCCGAAAATCGTGGCATTCAAGCATTCATTCTATATTTGTAGGGCGACTTGACGATTTGTGCTTCTTTAAAATATTTACGGCTTGAAAAGGTGGCTCGTCATCAGAAAGGACATCTCTCCAGTTAACTAGCCACGATGGCGTAAAGCAAGGAATGGTGCTATAAAACGGTTTAAGGCCTACTTGCGAGTGCTTGTGAAGGTGCAGTGCGTGCATTGGTGGATTCCCTTCTTGCTACGCCAATGTGTCTGCCGGGTATGCATTTCCATCTTGTACTGCGTAGTGAAGAGTTCGCCACACATCCCACAGGCGAGAAACAGGCTGTGCAAAGGAACGATACTGACGTCCCCTGAAAAAGAGCCGAGCAGTGGGAGGAGCGAATGAGCACATGTAGAGTGAAGAACTGAATTCAGTGTTTCTTAATGTGTACCGTGGCAGAGAGCAAAAGGCAAGCAGCAGTAAAATTTCACACCAGTCCCTTAGTATCAATTAGGTGCATGGCAGCTTCCTTAAGATAGTAATAGAATAGTAGATAGTATTTAAATATTTGGCTATTCGCGATGCAAAGGTAGCGCAACGGTACTAACCTGCACAAATCAGTGAATAGGTAATGTAAACATTAAATAGAGAAAGACAGTGCCTTTTCTGGAAGCGCTATCGACCAGCTTCGCACCGGTACACACGCATCAAATGAGGAGTTCTCTCACAATGCTGAGGTCCCTTTCATGCACTAAGGATATATACCTAAAAAGCAAGCACCCATTCTCTTTTATCCACAGTTTGATCTTCATGCTTATTAGGCAATGTGTCATTGCTCCTTCAACTGTCGCCTAGATGTCCTCGAAAAGAAAGGTCCGCCGTTCCTGCGGACATTCAAAGTGTTCATAATCAGGCATAATCGAATTAGCGTAGACTTCAAGAGAGAACGGACGAAGCTAGTGAAGAGGAAGTTCATTAACGAGTTAGGAGTAAGAGGGAAACTAGAGGAATTCAGGATATCGCTGCGGAACAGATAATCACCTTTAACTGATGAAGACAATCTTAATGTACATACAGTGAACGATAATCTGACAGCTGTCATTACGGAGTGCGCACTGGAAGTAGGTGGTAGGACAGTTTGAGAGAATAAGAAATCTGATTAAGAAACGGCAAAGCATGCTGGCGCCTTAGCCTACCGGCAGAATAGAACTAGCAGAGCTATCGAAGTTAAAAAATGAGCGCTAGGGGGGGGGGGGAGGGGTAGCCGACATATGGAAGATTAATACGGAGAGAATCGAGCATGCTCTAAAGAACGGAGGCAGCCTAAACGCGGTGAAGAGGAAACTGCGCATGGTTAAAATCCAGATGTATACGTTAAGAGACAAGGAGGGCAATGACCTTAGCAACATAGATAAGATAGTTAAAGTAGCCGAAGAGTTCTGTACAAATATATACAGTAGTCAATGTAATCACAACATTAATGAGAGAGTCAGTAGCCCGCTACAATGAGTCATCCCGTCAATAACGAAAGAGAAAGTAAAGAAAGCCTTAGGAATATATGCAAAGGGGAAAAGAAACTGATGAGGATCACGTCACTGCAGATCTGTTGAAAGATGAAAGGGAGATTGTGCTAGAAAACCAACCACCCTGTATACGCAACGCCTTATGACCTCGAGCATACCAGAATCTTGGAACAACGCAAATATCACCTTAATTCTTAAAAAAGCAAACGCCAAGGACTTGAAAAATTACAGGCCGATCAGTTTACTCTCCGCTGCCTACAAGGTATTGACTAAGGTACTTACTTCAATTAACCAAATGATGAGGCAGCCTTCCGGAGATGATACTTCTCAAAATATAATATTCCCACTACTAATGAGGTGATAGAAAAATGCGCAAGAAATAACCAACGAATATATATAGCCTTCATTGATTACGAGAAATCGTGTTTCTCGGTGTAAATCTCAGCATTCATACAGGCATTGCGGAATCAGGGTGTAGAACGGCCTTATATATATAAAAAAACTGGAAGCTATATATAGCATCTGCACAGATACCATAGTCCTCCACAAAGTCAGAGAGAAAATTCCAATAATCAGGGGCGTCAGGCAAGGAGACATAATCTTCCAATGCTATTTGCCGCCTGTTTGCAAGAGGTCTTGCGAGGCATGAAGTGGGAGCAGTTAGGGATAAGACTTCATGGAGAATACCTAAACAATCTGCGATTCGCTGATGATATTGCCTTGCTGACTCACCCAGGAGGTGAGCTGCGAATCATGGTCAATGAGTTAGACAGGCAGAGCGGAACGTTGGGTCTAAAAATTAACATCCAGAAAAACAAAGTCCTGTTCAACAGTCAAATACGGGACAGCAGTTCACAAGTGGCAGCAAGGGGCTGGAAGTGGTAAAGGAACTTAGAACAGCCAGTGACAGCTGATCCGCATCATGAGAGGGAAATAACTAGAAGGATAAGGATGGGGTGGAGCGCAAATGGCAGGTTCTTTCACATCATGAACGACAGTTTACCAATATCCCTCAAGAGAATAGTATTCTACAGTTTCATCTTCCCGGTACTCCCCTACGGGGCAGAAACGGGGAGGCTAACGAAAAATGTTTAACTTAATTTAGGGACAATGCAGCGAGCCATGGAAGGATAATTGGTAGGTGTAACGTTAAGAGACCGCAAGCGGGCAGAGTGGGTGAGGGAACAAACGCGCGTTAATGATATCGTAGTCGAAATCAAGAGGAAGAAAAGGGCTTGGGCAGGGCATGTAATGCAAAGCCAATATAACCGCTGGTAATTAAGGGTAACGGAGTGGATTCCAAGAGAAGGCAAGCCTAGCAGGGGGCTGCCGAAGGTTAGGTGGGCGGATGAGATTAAGAAGTTTGCAGGCATAAGGTGAGCGCAGCCGGTGAAGGATAGGGTTAATTGGAGAGACATGGGAGAGGACTTTGCCCTGGAGTGGGTGTAGTCTGGCTGATGATGATGATGATGAATCAGGCATGTTCGCAGCTTGCATACGCTATCAACCGTTTATTATCTAAAAGCTAAGGAGTGCAGGACAAGCTTCTTCTCACCTTCGTTCAACGCCCCTCGTCCTGTAGTGTTCCCGAGCAAACTCTTGGTGAACGACGTTGAATATCCAACGAGCAGTTCTTCTCCGGGGTCCACCTTCCTTAGTGTGCGGTAGTAGATGTCGCCGTTCACGAGTGAGGCCTCGAGGTTTTGTGTGCGCTTGCTGGGCGAGTAGTTCACGTCGTTCATCCAGTGATTGCGCTGTTCCGGACGGCCGTCTACCACGAAGAACTCCCCACATCGGCGCACCTGCGGAACGCAGCGGTTAAACAGTACAATTTTTAAGGAATCGTACTAACGTGAAACAACAGGCGCAAGAAAACCTGGCGGAAATTTTAAATGTCCGGTAACAGGCCAGTATTCCGTGTTCTATTCTTATACCTCTATCACTTGGGCATTTCGAAGGCCTTCGAACCGACCAGTCTATCCACTGTAAGGCCACTGAGCGCAGCTACATGGGTGGTTTATGTGGCCATCGAGACACCGTTAGCGTACCGTGTACCCTGTTACCGTTACCGAAGTACCAGAAGCATACCCACCCCTTGCGAGCACGCATGATTGGCCCGGATGCTACAGACACGTGCGCAGCCTGCCGGGTATCTGGCGCCATCTGGCACCGCCAGAGTGATTTTGGAAATATGAAACTAAAAATATACAACTTATTTTGATGATGATGATTTTAAATTTTAATGGCGCAAGGGCTTCAGATGCCAAACAGCACCATGGAACAAAGTATTTTGGTCTACTGACAACTTATTTGGCGAAAAAAAGACACGACAGCCCGGGCTACCAAACACTGCGGTCCGTGTAGTGTCATTGCCAGCGATATAAAACAACCAACATCAGCTTCCTTGAAGGTGCAAGAATGCTACTGCATTCAGCTTGTCCAGGATGGTGGAGTTCATTTCAAGAGTAATTATTATTCTTCTTGAAATGAATAATTTTTTTGCAGCTTTTAGCTTATCCTTCAGCTTACGCTAAAGCTTCCAGCTTGGCCTGCGAGTGCGACTCTTGTACTGCGAGCGGGACGGTTTAGCGTGCACAAGCAATGGTAGCCATACCTGAGATTTCGCGAAATTTTTTCAGAAAAATAAAAAGGCCCCTAACGGGGGATAGGGTGGCTCAGCGATGTCCCATGGTTATGTCTAACTTTTCGCATGCCAAAGAAGTTTGGCAAAATGGTGAGGCAATGAAAACCATAGGTGAACATTGTTATACATTTTTTTTCTGTTTTTCCTCTAACCTTATAATAACGCGGCCAGTCAGTGCTGCTGGACAGTACAATACAATGATGTTGGAAAGTACGCATGTTCGTTGAATTCTAGATATGCGGTTTGCAATTGTAGTCATCCGCTGCAATCTTTCCCTCTCACACAACAATGGCACGTATTCCAGCATATTCTGTCCCAAAGAAAAAACTCACCTCGAATGCACTTGCAAGTCCGGGGCAGGGTAACCATGGGAGTAGCGTAGTGCAGTTATAGCCCCGTTGTTTCGAACGTTGTCTATAAGAGCCTTTACAACCTGAGTCTGAGTGTTCTACACATTGGCCGGGCAAGCTTACCGGCCAGGTGCAGCCGCCATTTTCGATGCCGTCCGCCTTGACTCCGTGGTACGGGCCGAAGTGCAGTCCCTTGGGCAGCGCCTTCAACGTGAACACTCCCACCGGGGCACCCTTGATTGTGGACTTGCCCGAGGTCAGGAACTCGAGCATGCTCTTACCGACGAGACTTTGATCTTCCGATTTCCCCTGCGTATATTATTCCGCCGCGTTCTCCAGCCGCTCTACTGCAAAGTGGGGGCTCGGGCATACAGGTTAGATTTTACAGCGCTGACTGTTAAAGCTAGGATTGAACTGTTTCGCACCGTATTCGCGGTCGCCGTAGTCATCCCGGCGCGAATTTGCGATTAAGTGTGTGGTAGACCCCCCCCCCCCCCACCTTCTCGACCAGAAAAAAAACACCGTACGTGTGAAAATGGGTTGACTCGTGCAGCCCGCCAGAAGAGTGAAGTTGGCGTTTCTGAAGTGTGGTACAGATAGCTGCACCGGCGAAACCTTGAGCCCACCCAAAACGCATGAAAACGTGTACACGGAGTGGTGGTTAAGTATATATATATAACACATAAATGGGCGGGCACTATGATTTGGCGGGTGATTTCGCACTCACATGAGGTGATCAATTTTTTGACTGAGTATTGAGTTCAAGCAGGTATCGTTACGTTTTTGAAATGTACTTGAGATTTTTTTCATGATTGATCCAATTTACATCGTGCATATCCCGAAAAAGCAATCAAAATACAGCCGAACCTCGTTAAAACGAAACTGTTTATAAGGAAATAACGGATATAACGAAGCAATGACGATTCCCGTTGGAACTTCGGTCAACACGGGCTATAAAGAAACTATGGCTACAACGAAGTAACCGCCGAGCCCTTCAACTTAGTTACAACGAGGTTCAGCCGTATGCCTTAAGAAGAACTTGCTACCGTGGGGAAAGGAGGCAGCGGCGGCCACGACAGCCCCCATCTCCCGATTCTCACCGTTTTAAAGGTGCCGAAAGGAAAAATTGTGCTGCGCTGGTTAGTGCGGAATTTCATGCAATCAAGCAAAATGAGGACGCACCCGTAATAGAGAATCATCGAATCCAGCGAGGAGAGCGACATTTGGTATAGACGAGGAGTTGTAGATTCTGCGTCAAGCTGAATAAAGTTCCAAGAGGTTAAATGGCTTGCCCTGCTTCAGAAACCACTTCGTACATGTAGCATGTTACCCAGAGTTTCTACGGGAGACTTAGAACGGTGATGATTCGGGCTAGTGGGTAATTCGCACGCGGTTCCTTAGCGCAAAAACATGAAGGAACCAGACACAAGGATTTGTGTCCCCTCCCTTTTTTGTTTGCCGATGTCAGCCATCTCCCAGCCCCCCATCTCTCGATTCTCACTGTTTTAAAGGTGCCGAAAGGAAACATTTCGCTGCGCGTGTTAGTGGTGCATTTCATGCACTCAAGCATAGTAAGGACGAATCCGGAATACAGAATCATCGAATTCTGCAAGGAGACCTATGTATAGTAAATGGAAAGACAGTCTTGCCAGTTAGAATACGGAAATAATGAAACTCTGGGGACGCTAAAGCCAACTTTAAAGTGGAATGGGAAAGGATTAAATCACATCTGCTACAGTTTCTGGTGCAATTTTTGTGCGTGTTTGCGTCATTTTCTTTGAAATTGTCGGTGCACCAACCGTCATATTCGGGCTATTAGCTGCAGAAAGCTGTGCTCACGACGTGGTGGGCACGTTGCGATGACGTCACAAGATCACGTAACCACTCCCTGCTAATCACCGAATTTGAGAAATCTATGGCGGATTCTACTTCTTACGTAAACACTAATGATATCGCTTCGATATTTGGCAGCATATACTCTGTTAATTAACGAATGCCGTCATCCGCCGTGCGATGCCAGTGCTTTACTGCTTGGTTAGTTCATTCTGGGCCACGATTGCACCTTTTAGAAATAATGAGCACCTGCCAAAGCATGCCAAGATAGCTATTGTAAACGTCCGTGTATGCTTCGCTTACCTCCCTCTCCACGTCGGCTAATGCGGTGTCCACACGGGCAACCATTCTGCTTCCACCGGAAGCTACAAAAAAGGATTTGAGGCATATTTTTAGATGGTTAAAGATCGAAAGCGTAGCAACTCCTTTGCTAAACCACGTAACTAAAAAGGCCAGGTCTCTATAAAAAAATACAATTTCTTTCTTCAAAATACTGCGGTATGAATAACTACATGCACTCCTCTATGTAGGCCTGTCTTCCAGTCATGTGTCAATCGCGAATCGTAAGCTCACGTTCTTTCTCACGCCGCTCTTCGCATGAGGCCGGCCCTTTGGGCTGATCCAGCCTTCCGCTACCAGGAGCCTCCCCGTAGTCCGGAAGCATATATTCTGGCGCAGGCGGGCATTCGCTTTGAGTCTCCTTCGGTCGGACGACCTGCGGATACATTGATTGGTATAGTGGTCTTACATTATGTAAAAAAATGCGATCATAAAAGGTTTTTCGCTCAAAAAATCTTTTGTCCAGAATTTCTGTGTATAAATGATTTTTTAAACAACAGTCTTCGGGAAAAAAAAGGTAACCACGACGTCTCTGTTTGCACTTGCTGCCAAATATTCGAAAACTACTCGAAAACCTAAGAGCGCAGTCGATTCGTTTGGAAGCATTTCGAAAATGTACTACTTGATTCGCTCAGCGAAATTAATACAAGGGCATCCGATCACCTATCTAAAGATTTCGGATATTTGTCCACTTCTACTGATGATAAATGTTCGATGCAACGAGGCCGCACTAAGCAATGCTAATTGCAGCTAACAACTACCGGGTAAACTCAAAAACAATGAGGAAATCTAAGAAAATACCCGCATTGGTTAATTTATCACGCTCGTTTCATGGCGTGCGCCAACGTAGCCGGCATGACCGCTTATAAGCGATCACTGTATCTCACAAAACCGTCTTTTTAAATCACTTACTACACCCGCGAACTACGGGTAGTGAGCGCTGTCTCTTCTCTCGTCCGGAAGGCCGACTGGCAGATTTAATTCGTGCACGAGTTTTCCGTTCTGCACAAATACGCAGGCCTGAACTCCGAATAGTCTGAAGAAAGTCGTTGCCACAGCAGTCACGCTGACAATCGAAAACAGTCTGGAGGCATTGTATATTAGCGCGTAGAATGTGCACGTGCAGCAGCAATAACTTGGCGGTGGATATGCCATTGCAAGGCATTCGTTACGGTGGCAGAAGGCCGACCAAAGATCCCGGGATTGTGTCATGCCGCGTGTACCGACTTAAGGAAGCTCATGAAGTTCAAAACGCCCGTCCGCCGAAATTTTGGTGCCACACATTGAAGCCTGATTGTTCAACATTAATCCAGAAGTTAAAACTGGACGCCTTCAGACCTGATGATATTTGTATGGCCCACACAATTTACTAAGCGCCCCGCGGTGGCTCAGTGGTTATGGCGCTCAGCTGCTGACCTGAAAGACGCGGGCTCGATTCAGGCCGCGGCGGTTGAATTTCGATGGAGACGAAATTGTAGAGGCCTTTGTACTGTGCGATATAAGTACATGTTAAAGAACCCCACGCTGTCCACATTTCCGTAGCCTTTATCTACGGCGTCCCTCATATAGCCTTAGTCTATTTGGGGCGTTAAACCCCAATAGAAACAAAATAAAACCAAATTTATTAAGCATTAAACACCAGCTCAGGCCTTCAGGTATGGCTATGCAATGCAGATCAAGGCAAGAAGGGCAGTGTGAAGATGGATTGCTGTCCTCACCTCACTGGGCTCGACAACCATAGGTTCCTCTTCTCCAGTGGGAACACCTGGTACGAAATGCATGAGGACATGAATAAGGTGTGGCAAAAACTGCAGGCGCAAATACTAAATGTGGAATGCTTACACGAAGCCGCTTTGCACAAAATACACCCCGTGCATTTATCACCTATAACGACATAATTCGGCCATCGTGTTACACGTGCGTCAAGCGCACCACCAGCTCTTATGGGGTCAATGTCCTTGCAAGTTTACGGAGTCTGATCTGTCATTCCTATGTCGCGGACGTTGCGGCGGGACTTGTTAGTTGCCTAAGTGTGCTTTACTGGTGCAATATTTAATGCAATAATATTAGAAGCCTAATCGGAAACAAAATTGCGCCGTCGGTCTTAAAATTCGCTGAATGTCTGGAGGAAAGTGATGTCACCGCGCCAGATATTGGCATTGGCTGGAGAGAAGTGACGTCACCACACTGGAAACTACGCCACTGCCGGTTAAGGCATAATTAGCCTCCTTTTAACGCTGTCGGAATAACAACACTATGTGATTAGAGGTCGCTGTGAATTATTTCTTTACATAATTCTGCAGACATCTTAACCGCATCCAGAAAAGCAGGGCACAGAACAGATGGAAATTGTTTACATCTACCTTGACAGCAAGCCTTTTATTAACGCTAAAAAGACCTGCTTACACAATTTAAAAGAGAGGGGACGTTAAACCACGCCCAAAAAATAAATCATAAATATTTCCTTGATGATATTCATAAGGATCTTCTCATCGGTCTACTTTTAGAACGAAAATATTCCACTATGGAGTAGAATATTTTCGTAGCCTTCATTGAAAATAGCAAAATGAATCATTTTATTGGGCAAAATTTGAAGCTCTGCTGTAATTGAGTTCGTGGCGAGCGCTGTGCGTTAGTAAAAACTCAATTAAGGGAGTGGGGGACCTTTGTCGTTTACCATTTATTAGCTGATAGCAGGTAAGCTTTAAGTAAATCACTAATAGGTATGAGTTTTTGCCATTCATAAATTTGGGGAGCGAGTTAGTTTGTGACTATAAACATTGTGACTAGCGCCATATATCAGAGAAATTACGGTGCACCTCTACCCATTGTCGAGTTGCACACCCTCAGGATACTTTCATAACGGAGTTAGCATCGTTTGGGGGATCAAGGTGGGCCAAGAATTCGGCTTGCGTTGCGATATGGTAACGCTTCAATTAGTAAGTGCATGTACACAAAGTATACCTATTATTTAATTGTGGGTTTATTTCTATACCGCAACTCATAGGGTTTTATTTACCTACCAAATTCGGTATACAACTGTCCCCAGATGGGTTCCCGTTGTTGTCGCATTACATATAGGAGACCGGATCGGAAGGGGATAGTGCGCGATTGTCCGGACCCCGTAGAGTATCTGTTGCGGGTCCAAGTTGGACTTATTTTTGGAAATGTGGCGAAGAGTTTGAAGGATGCTTCACTCCTGTCACCGGTTGGCTCGGTATTGCACTACCTCCGGGATCGGCCTTGGCGTTAGCGCGTCTTTACTATCCTGTCTTTCTATCCCATCTTTACACTCTACTTCTATCTGCACGTGGTA